>NW_027508733.1:27580000-28075000 GCF_051911475.1 Siphateles boraxobius
CATGATTTCTTATTATTAATCTTAATATAAAATATAATGCATTAAAATTACATTTTATATATATATATATATTTTTTATTGTTATTGTGATTTGATATATATATATATCAAAAATATTCATATATATATATTAATATAGTATATATTCACATAATTTATATATAATATATACATACATACATATATATATATATATATATATATATATATATATATATTATGTGAATATATACTATATGAATAGAATGTGAGGTGTAATCATGTCAAACAAGCTCTGAGTAGCAGCATCCTTATATAACTCACTGCCAGTCACACTGTAGTACACACTCCATCTGTCCTGACACTGTCAGACCCTCAGAAAGACAGAGAGAGGGAGAGAGGACGGGCTCTTGAGCCTCAGCATGTCTCAAGTGTTAATATGTGAATAGCAGGATGTGCTGAGATCAGGTGTTATATATGCCACACTCATTCTCACACACTCAGCAACTCAGCAAGTCACCCGGCTTGACTTCAAAGTTTGTGTATGTGTGTGTGTCGACTGTCTCTGCGGGCTCTAAGACAGCTTTGATGATGACTTTGCAGTCATGCTGAAAGACACACAAATCAAACTGCGACACACAAGGGCGCTCGCTTTAACTCAAATCCATATGATTACAGTCTGTGTGTGATCTACAAAAGAACAGTCAGATTTTCCATCCATACTGCACAAACACACATCTACAATTCAACCAAATCACAGACACGTACAAAGCAGAGAGGACGAACAGCAGAACAAAGGCTTGTTGAGGACTGATAACAATGAGATATATTTTACCCTCTGTAGCCCTTTATTACCAATCTTTCCTGCCACACACACTCTCGCCATTTACGTCAGGCTGTGCGAGCATGTGTGTGTGTTGAATTGTTCTAAATTTTTGTGTCTGCTGAGGTTAACAATAGTCTATTCTGTGCCGTACCGAGGCGAGTGGACACACCCGAGCAGAGAGCCGACCACTGGGAGAGATTTGGGTACCGTCCAGCTGTAACTCTGGCCCTGTGTGTGTGTGTGTGTGTGTGTGTGTGTGTGTGTGTGTGTGTGTGTGTGTGTGTGTGTGTGTGTGTGTGTGTGTGTGTGTGTGTGTGTGTGTGTGTGTGTGTGTGTGTGTGTGTGTGTGTGTGTGTGTGTGTGTGTGTGTGTGTGTGTGTGTGTGTTTGTGCTATTCGTAGGTGTCATCTAGGTAGGCAATCTTTATTTCTGTCTGTACGTCAGGGAGTTCCTGTATGAAACATACTTCATGAAAATGCAAGTGTTTCTAACTACAAAAGTGTTACATGTTTTTTTTGCATGTAGCATTATGCAAGTAGGCTAATTTTACGTTTCTGTGGCACCATCAACAGCAAATTGAATCTGCAGAGGTCACATGATACAAATAGGAACTCTCCGAAAATGTCGACTTTACAAGTTGTAATTACGAGTTCTATGAGGATGTGAACACTTTTCAGGATCTTGAAATTACAATTAATTCTGATGTTGTGTGATTGCACCTTAACATTCTCAATGCTCCCACAAGGGGCGCTATTGCGTATTAGCATAAAATGTATTCTTCTATGGTCCTGTTTTTCTTTCAGCAGTTTCAAGAAATAGTAGCTAAGCAAGGTGGTTAAATATCGCTGAGCAAGGTGTTATTCAAAAGTTTTGCGAGTGAACTCAAAGTTTCTCGGGAAAACTCAAACATTTTGCGAGCTAATGCAGTTTCTCGGGGGAATGCAAAACTTTTGCGAGAGAACGCACAATCATTGAAATATCTGTTATATCTGTAATAGAAATGTTTTCCATAACATATAATAGTATATAACTATCGTAAAAACAAGTAGTTCTTGCTCTAATATTAAAATGTAATGTTACCTTAACGTTCGCATAATCAGAAAAAAAACTCTCAACTTTTAAAAAAACAGACATTTTAAAACTTTCAGAAATTACATTTTCATAACTTGATGGGAAAATAAGCAAAACATTCTTAAAACAGCCCACAGTCTTCATTTCCTTCACAATTTGTCGTTGTGTAAAAATAGCGCACGTCCTCCCTCACACTGACAACACAGTTTAGCAGGTAGACTTGAGAAGGTCACTTATCCAGCCCTGCGTCCTGCAACAATCTCCAGAAGCCTGTCTGGCCCACGTCGAGTTATTGTCTGACAGAACACAGGCTGGAAGAGTTTGAGATGTGTCTGTTTGAAGACAATTGCACAATCACAACCAATAACTTTTGACTGACAGCTGGAATGTAGGATGGGGCTCCACATTATTTACTGACATTTGTCTTTTTGAGGAAAAAAAC
The DNA here is from genome assembly GCF_051911475.1 of Siphateles boraxobius. NCBI lineage: Eukaryota > Metazoa > Chordata > Actinopteri > Cypriniformes > Leuciscidae > Siphateles > Siphateles boraxobius. The sequence goes on from NW_027508733.1 coordinate 27,582,319, forward strand.
AAACAATGAAATGGATTTTTCTTTGTGCTGACAGAGATTGAACTTGATAAAAAGTGTTATGTCCTAGCCCTATAATCATTTTTGAAAACATTACAATAAAGTTGTTGTGGAGTGTTTTTTATGGCATTGCTATGTGGTCACTAAGTTCCTCTGAGTGTTTTTAAATGTTACTCTATGTTACTATGGTGTTCTCTTTCATCATCTCGTGTTCAAGATCCACCTATGGGAAGGGCATCCGTACCTGACCTCTGCAGAAGCATCCAATTGCACCAAGTCTAGCTAGACAGACAGAAGCGCGCAGCCAATGCCAGGTAAGGCTCAACCCCCTTAATTGAGGGCATATTACTCCTGCAAGCGCTGCTGTTCTCCAGTTGACATTCGCTTCTCGCGATCTCTGCACTTACACAGTTCGGCTGGATTTACGATGCTCACTTTACGTGTCTGCAGGAGGAAAAACCGCCAGATCAGCCTCCGCTAGGCCTGACAGCGCGTTTCTACCAGTTGGCTGTTTTTGTTTTTGAGCCGCCCACGCTCTCGCATCTTCACATCTGTTTCCCTTTTCACATCTGTTTCGGATTTTTCGGAGTTTTTACCGGTATGTCGCTCTCTAAATCTGCCGCTTTTCCCGGGAACAGCCTATCACGGGCCTGCCCGGCCGTGTGTGGTGCGCTGATTGCTGTGAAGGACCTCCACCCGTTCTACGTGGTCTGCTTAGTAAGCACGCGGAAGAGGCTTTGCAGAACCTGGAGAACAGCAGTCATTGCCTGATGCTGCCGAAAAAACTCCTCCGACGCCGCCTTAAAATTGCCTCGACTCAGTGTGTCGAGCTTGGCCTTTCGGACTCAGATGGGGGACACAGTGACGACGGCGCGCTACCGGGGGCCTCCCGGGGCGCGACTTCTCTCATCTGGGCTGACCAGCCCAATCCAGCGTTCCCCGAAGAGGACATCTTTGCGGGCAACCTCCCGTTCGTCGACGAACCGGCTGGTTCGGGTGATGACGACGACGCAGGCCTTCTCTGGGTCTCAGAGGACGAGGAGGCCATCCCGCCCTCTGGCGTTCCCCAGGCCAACGTCCCCGCGGCCTTGCCTCAGTCCATCCTCCTGGAAGTGTGTGAGCGAGCGGCCGCTCGCCTCAACATTGAGTGGCCGGCTCCGCAGAGCGCCACCGACCAGGAGAGGGACATTTATGATGGGAAAGTGCTGGGACCCCCTCCCGGTCTGAGAAAACAACTCTTTCCCCTCCTCTCAGCGTGCGCGAAGCACATGAGGCACTAATGGAGCGACCCGCTCGATCTCAAACACGGTCTTGCGGGTCTAGGGGTGAGGGATATGGCGGCTTTCGTTATGGGTGATCCCCCCGCTATTGAGCCATCCATCAGCAGGCACCTCAACCCAGTGCAGGGCGGCCTGCTCGCTCCCCCTAAGTCGGCCTTGCCTAACAAAATGGACTGTTTTTCTGCCTCGGTGCACCATGCCCCATATAGATCGTCTGCCTTGGCTGTCAGGGCCCTGTATGTCTCCTCGCTCCTCTCCGTGTACCAGGAAGATTTAGGACGACTTAGCCCAACAGCTGGACAAGGGATCCCCCTCACCCGCGCTGTGGAAGGAGATCATTGCTGTTTATGACCTCGTCCTCCGTAACGCTCGTCAGACCATCCAAACCTGCGGGCGCTCCATGACCCTTTCTGTGGTGGGAGAGCGCGCGCTCTGGCTGAACCTGTCGGGCCTTCCTGACAGTGAGAAGAGTCGCATCACGGGCGCCCTGGGGGAAACCGACTCCTGCCGTGGCGGGAAAACCCTCAAACACTACCCCTACCGACTCGAAACGCCAGCGGCCTGCCTGATGCTCGGCCGATGGGGGCATCGAATCCGCGTTCATAAGCCGCAAGCTTATTGGACTCTCTACCTGCCCAGAGCCCCTGTTCAAGAGAAAGAGGGTTTCTTATGGAGGGGTCGGCCACCCCCCCTCGAGGCTGCCCAGCTCATGTGTTCAGTGGACGTTGTGGGTTCTCCCCCCACGTTCAGGGGGTCTGTTGTGAGGAAAAGTGCAAAAGCAGTGTCACCACACCGCACATACTGTGTTCCCCTCACCCAGTTAATAAAGGCTTCGGCCCCAGTGTTCCCTAACACAAAAAACATACAAAATACAAAAAACACATTAAAACAAGCAAATCACATGAATTCGTTACAGAGAGAGCACCTCTCTCCGCAGAGAGAAATCTCCCTGCAGAGAGAGTAAATCTCTTTGAACCCCTGCATGTCACCCCTGATTCGCCCACTAGAGGGCGCCATTGCATCACAAATAAGCCAGCTGGGTATACACAGCGCTGCTTCAGCTCAGGTGGGAACACTCGCGAGTTACGAATTGGCTTGGCACACTGTTTCAGCTCCTGAAAGGGGGACGCGTACAATAATGCAGGGTTACAGACTACAGTTTGCTATGAAACCACCGCATTTCAACAGCATTCTCTCTTCACACATGGAAGAGAGCGCCGCACAAATTCTGAAAGAGGAAATATCTTCCCTTCTAAACAAGGGAGCGATTCAGGTGGTGCCCCCCAATCTGATAAACATGGGATTTTATTCCCGTTATTTGCTGGTCCCAAAGAAGGATGGCTCTTTCCGCCCTATCTTGGACCTCTGTGTGTTGAACAAACATTTGAGGAAATACAATTTCAAAATGTTAACTCATGGCTCGCTCGCCCGCACCATAAAACGGAAGGACTGGTTCACATCGGCTGATCTGAAAGATGCGTTCTTCCACATAAGCATTTTTCCGCCACATTGGAAGTTTCTTCGTTTCTCCTACCAAGGCAAATGTTACGAATTCACAGTTCTCCCGTTTGGGCTCTCGTTAAGCCCAAGTAATTTCTGTCTGTGTGCGGAGGCGGGCTTAGCACCCATGAGACTGTCAGGTCTGAGGATTTGACATACATAGACGATTGGCTCATTATAGTCGAATCGAAGGAGAAAGTGTTGCAGGACACCTGCCTTGTGATCACACACATCACATCTCTCGGGTTCAGCATCAATGTGAACAAGAGCAATATTACACCCAGTTAGATTTTTGTGATTTTCCTGGGCTTGGAGTTGAACTCAGTCTGCATGCGAGCGTATCTCTCTCAAGAGTGTGTTCTTGAACTGTCAGTCGCAGTTCAGAGAGGGGTCAAAAGTACAATATCGTACATGCCTCAGGCTGCAGGGTCTTATGGCTTGGGGCTTTCAGCCCGATACGCAATCTTTGCCGCTCTGTAATAGTGCTCTTGCATGCACCTGCTCAGAAGCCTTGCGCCACTGGAAGAACGCAGACTTTTACGCACAGGGAACCCCTCTGGGGACGGTTATGATGCGGAGAGTTGTGACAACAGATGCGTCCCTAACAGGCTGGGGTGCCACCGAGGAGGGCAGAACAGTGAACGGTTTGTGGCCGAGCAGACTACATTCAGCGCACATAAATTATTTAGAGCTTATGAACATATGGAAAGCTCTGAATCATGTTCTGCCTCGTCTGCAGGGACATCATGTGCTCGTACGCTGCGATAATACCACTGCAGTGGATTACATCAACTGTCAAGGCGGTTTGCGCTCGTCAAAACTTCAAGCTTTAGCTCACAAGCTTTTGGTTTGGAGCAGACGTTTTTTTCTGTTGTTAAGTGCGACTCATGTCCCAGGCATTCTGAACAGAGGCGTGGACCTGCTATCAACACACACACACATTAGCTCTTTTGCGATGAAGCAAGTGCTCTGCCCGTGATAGGTGTGGCGACGAGACGCAGTGTCTCGTCCCCTTCTCGGGGAACAAAGGTTACAGTTGTAACCCGAGACATTCCCCTTCGAGGGAATTCGCAGTGCGTCATCGTTGTGACGACAATTTGGGGAACGTAATGCCCACTATGCCACACCGTAATCACGTCTGCCCTAGTGTGAAGCTGGGAGACCAGGCACACTTTAGGACGCGAGCACTCTGGCGCCAGCGTCACGGGGAGTTGCAGACAGTAGAAATGTATGAAGGTGTGTGGGGTGGCCCACCCGGCCGCCTTGCAGATCTCCTGAAGCGAGACACCAGAAAGGAGGGCCACCGAGGAGGCCATGCTCCTGGCTGGAATGTGCCCTCACGGCCATAGGTGAAGGCAAATTGCGCACCTGATAAGCCGTGGCTATAGCCTGGAGATCCCCCACTCTCCTCAGAGAGGTGATAGCAAGGAGAAAGGCCACCTTGAAGGTTCTTTGCCTCAGCCGACTCCAGTGGCTAGAAGGGGGCCTCAGCCAACCCTTCAAGAACCACCACCAGGTCCCAAGGTGGGACTTTGGAGTGAGCCGATTGCCTCATCCTCCGAGCCCCACGGAGGAAACGTACAACCAGATGGTGCTTTCCCAAAAGCCCATCACCTAAAGGCGAGTGGAAAGCCGCAATGGCAGCCACGTACACCTTAAGTGTGGACGGGGTAAGACCGGCGGAGAAACGATCTTGGAGGAACTCCAGCACTGAAGCCACTGGGCAGTTAACTGGGTCCACCTCACGCTCTCTACACCAAGTGGAATACATATTCCACTTTAGGCTGTACAGTCTCCTGGTGGAAGGAGCCCTGGAGCTGAGTAGAGTCTCGACAACATCTGCTGACAGGCCAGACTCTAGGTACCGAGCCCCCTCAGGGGCCAGACCCAGAGGTTCCATAGCTCTGGCCGGGGGTGAAATATTGTCCCCCCTGCCTGAGACAGCAGATCCCTCATCAGAGGGAACTGTCACGGGAGGCCGTCTAGCAGTGCTGCAAGGTCCGAGAACCATATCTGGGTCGGCCAGCGGGTTGCTACTAAAAGTAGGCTGATCCCTTCCCGGCGGCCCCGCTCCAAGACTCCCGGGAGCAGAGCGATCGGGGGAAATCCGTACAGACGCAGCCTCGGCCACGTCTGCGTCATAGCGTCCAGCCCCAGCGGAGCTGGATACCTGAGAGAGAACCACAGTGGACAGTGGGACGTCTCTTGAGACGCGAACAGATCCACTTCCACTGGGCCGAATCTCACGCACATGGCCTCCACCACCTGGGAGTGGAGTCGCCACTCCCCGTGCCTCAGTCCCTGCCTCGACAGAACGTCTGTTCCCTGATTTTGGTCCCCGGGGACATACATCGCTCTGAGAGACGACAGTTTCCCCTGGGATGGCAGAAGGATCTGGTGTGCCAGTCTGCATAGAGGGCGCGACCTCAGACCCCCCTGATGATTCAGATACGCGACTACAGAAGTGTTGTCCGAGCGTATCCGGACATGGTGGCCGCGGAGGTCCGGGAAAAAACTCCTCAGAGCTTTGGCGGACGTGATTGCTGCCTGGCCGCAAGCCTGTGGGGCAGACATAGCAGGGTGCGTTCGCTGGAAACCGATGTGTCCCGAAGCGCACTTAACGGCGGGATACAGACATCGACTTCCTGAGGGCTTCCCTGAAGGGAGGCTCTATCGGTTTCATTCTCGACACCTTGAAGCAGAGGACCGGCAGGGAATAATCGAAAACCGTTTCCGATGGGCGAACACGAGCACTGCCTGGCCGCAAGCCCTTGGGGCAGACACTACAGCGCGCATTTGCTGAAAACTGATGTGTCCCGAAGCGCACTTGACGCTGGATACAAAAATGGATTTCCTGAGGGCTCCACGGAGGAGCGATTCTCGCTCGTCCCTCCACGCGGGGGGGTAGCCCTGCTATTTTTGTCTCGTTTTCGATACCCTGAAGCGGAGGACCGGCAGGGAAAAATCGAAAACATTTTGATTTTTGATGTGCAGAAGGAATACTGCATGGCCACAAGCCTGTGGGGCAGACAGAGCAGCGTGCGTTCGCTGCTCATCATTTTAATTCCTCAGAATTAAAGGCAGCCATAAACACTGTATAAGTGAAACGCAGTTTGAATGGTAGGCTGAATTAAAATATCTAACTTCCTTAAAGTCAAATAATATTTCATCATTTAATTTCTTAAAATTAAATGCAGCCATAATTCCCAGAGAATACTGTTTTGTGTTGTACGATCTCTTAATCTACACGCTGCCTCGGCAAACGCGAGATCAAGTCACAGAATCTTTATTGCAGAGTAGACCCGTAATCAACGTCCTGCCTCGGCAAACGCGAGATCCGAGCCACTATAGATTCTGTATTGCAATGCAGACCTTTAATCTACGCGCTGCCTCGACAACGCGAGATGCCAGTCACAGAATCTTTATTGCAGAATAGACCCATAATCAACGCGCTGCCTCAGCAAACGCGAGATCCGAGCCACTATAGATTCTATATTGCAATTCTTATGGGACAAACAACACCAAATAGGACAGACAGTTTGACACAGAGCGCTTGCTGAAGAGCAAAAAAGCTAATGTGTGTGTATGCCGCTGCCCTTTGTATCTTCCGGTTGTGCCTTCATCTAACACGTCATGACGCAGCACCAATCAGGATTGGACAGATTTCATTTATGCTTCAGATACGCTACGCTGGGGGCATTCCCCAAAGTGTTGTCTAGACGACGACGCAGTGCGAGTTCCCTCGAAGGGGAACCACCATTGTCCTATGTTCTTCTCACTAAAGGACGTGGACGTGCCCCTCGGGGTGGACGCACTGGCCCACCCATGGTCCAAAGTGCTGCTGTATGCTTTTCCTCCCCTGTGCCTGGTAATTCCCACACTGGCCAGAGTGAGAGAGCAGGGCCTGTCTCTCATTCTGATAGCACCCAGGTGGCCCAAAGCACCATGGCTGGCGGAGATAATCCCTCTGTTACATGCCCAGCCGTGGCACCTCTCCCTCCGCACAGACCTATTGTCCCAAGCAAACGGGGATATTTATCACCCACACCTGGACAGGGTGGCTCTTTGGGCCTGGCCCGTGAGAGGATGAAGCTAAGTGCACTAGGACTCCCCCCGCATGTGGTTGCTACTATACAGAATGCCATGGCCGTTTCTACGCGGTCCTTATACGGCTGTAAGTCGCAAGTGTTCGAAGGGTGGTGTGATGAGTGTGGTCTCACATCTTATCAGTGGAAAGGTGGATAGGTGGATCTCTCCACTCGATGTTTCAGAGAACTGGGGTTACGACAGTAACCTATTGTTACTATGTGGTAAGCTGTTCTCAGAGGTTTAAATCGATTGTTTACACTAAAATGAAAATGAAGTCATCATTTACTCGATCTGGTGTTGTTCTAATGCTGTATGCCCTTTTTTCTTTAATGGGCCACAAAAGAAGAATTTTTAAAAATGTCCCACTCGCTCTCCTCCGTAATGGCAGTGAATAGCGACCAGTTTCAAGCTTTTTAAAAAGATTCCATGCGATCCCTAGCCATGTATATCCAAGTGTTTTGATATATTACTATTGGGTTTTATGAAAAACAAACGGATATTTAATTGATCATTTAACGAAATTCCTGACCTTGACTGTTGGTCTTCTTTGCACGGCTGCATGACGTGCGCGAGACTAGCACCACAGTTCACCCCGTCGTCAAGAAAAAGCACACAAGTTGTGAGAAATCAAGATAAACAAAAACGCGGCATGAAATACCTAGAAATCCCCGCAAAAAGTAGCCAATCAGTCCAATATCACCGGACAGTTGTGACACTTGACATGGGAACGTGATAACTTTTTGTTACGTCAGACACAACTGATATTCACCTCAGAGAATAAGGTAACTTACATAGATTGTGTTTTGTCACTTTTTTGTGAATCTCTTGATTTCTCACAACTTTGAGAACTGTCCCAGCAAACAGAACGTTGTCACAACATACCCAACCTTCTTACATCGTTTTAACAACATGGTCAAAAGGTTGCTATAACTACGTTGTGTGGTGAAGGTTGTAGCGTTGTCACAATGTTGACATTATACCACTGTTCAGGGCCGTTGTGCCCATGGTGTCTTGACAACCACTGGACTATATGTGTACTCGTCACTGCCCTGAAGCGCGAAAAAGACTTTTAAATTCAACCGCCCATTGGGCTCATTGTGTTGTCTCATTCTTCATCGAGCAAGGATATGTGAGTATTGCGTTTAATTTAGCCTACCTCAGCTAAATAAGATACGTAATTATTCAAACACAACCTACAACTTCATTTTCTAATGTAGCCTCGCTCGCACTGTTTAGTTCTCTTACGAGTGGTTCTCTCGTACTGCGTAATATCTTACGCTATGGGGAAAACCTCTTTTCCATGAGATATTGAAGCCAAAAAATTATCCTTAATTTTGAATTAATGTAAAGCGCGTTGCAGCAGCATGCAGACATAGGCAAGACGGCTTGCGTGCCTATTGACTGACCTGCGGCAACAGCAGCAGCCTCTCGAGAGAGGCCATGCATGACGCCTTATCCACTATGTCACGTCCCGCCGAAATAGGCGTGGCCTTGACCTATAAATATAGCTCGACAGGCTGATACAAACTGATTTTTCATCTCTTTAGCGAAGCTCACGCATCGCTGGATCCGGAGTGAAGAAGCCGCGCCGTCTGAGAAAAGCCTTCTGTGGGACGAGCCTTTGCATCTGAAGCCGCTGGCCTTCATCCCGCCGCCTTCAGTCGCCGTACCTGCTACGCTTTCCGGCGTGTATATCCTTTTACTCTGCCGGGTGTGTGTTCGCCGCCACAACTCACACTCTCTCTCTCGTCTAAAAGAGCAAGCATCTTTTTAAAGATGCCTCATTCCTGTGGCTCGTGCCGAGCCGCACTCAATGACGGGGACCGCCATGTCATCTGCGTTTCCTGCCTGGGTGAGGATCATGCAGCTTTCGCACTCACTGACGGCGGCTGCCATCATTGCGAGCTATTGCCATTGCGACTCTCAGGACTCACCTGGCATTTTTTCTCCGAGTCTGAACTTCCACCCGCTATAGTGCCGCGTCATATAAGGAAATGCAACTGTTCCAGTGTATTCTGCAATAAACAAGCCGGTACCACGGCCCGCTTGCCTGCACACAAAAGCCGTTTTTACGGCGACCCAGATAAACCACATGAAGAATGTAATTTCTGGTATTCCGGCCACGGCCGATGGTGTTATGAGTGTAATAAAAAAAAATGCCCACAACCCAGTGTTCAAGCACAAGCACTCAAGCACAGCCCACCAAAGTACAGGGCTCCCACAAATAAAATCGACTCATGTCGATTGTGCATTAAAATTGCAGCGAAATTTTTTTGCTCGTTCAGTTTCAGAAAAATGCGACTGTTCCAGTGTATTCTGCAGTAAACAAGCCGGTACAACGGCCCGCTTGCCTGCACACAAAAGCCATTTTCACGGCAACCCAGATAAATCACATGAAGTGTATTTTCTGTATTCCAGCCACGACCGATGGTGTCAATTGTGCATTACATGTAATGAATGTGCCCACAACTCAGTGCCCACAAACGCTACACAATGCATGTCCCCCGATTTCTGTAAAAACGAAACCAACACACATGCAGTCAGCTCAGGCTGAAATTTTTTTCTGTGCAGTAAATGTGCCCGCAGTCCCGCGCCCACGTTCTCTCACAGACAGGTTGCACCCCACAGGGTTTTGTCCCGCTCGGTCTCTCTATGCTAACTGCCATAGAGAAATCGAGCACGGCCAGCGACTCATGTCGATTGTGCATTATATGTAGTGAATGTGCCCACAACCCAGTGTCCAAAAACACTACACTATGCATGTCCCGCGGTTTCTGTAAAAAACGAAACCAACACACATTCAGTCAGCTCAGGCAGACAGTGTTTTGAGTGCAGTAAATGTGCCCGCTGTCCAGCGCACACATTCACTCACAGACATGTTAAAACCCACGGGGTTCACCCCGCTCATTTTCTCTTCACAAACTGCCATAGAGAAATCGAGCGCAGCCAGAATGCCCGCTGTGATCAGCACGCCCCCCGCCTCAGATGCTGCAAGTACAGTGTTTACTTTACAGCACACCGGAGCTCTCCGGCCGCCACTAAGTTGCGGCCAGAGCCCAGATCTCATTTTACCCCTAGCAGGGTATCAGAATGGGTGCTGAACACTATAGAGAGAGGCTGTTCACTGCAGTTCACTCGACACACCCGGCCGTTAGACGGCGCGGGTCGAAACTACGGTAAAAAGCGAAGTAGCTCAGAGCAAAGGGGGTCTATACAGCAGATATTTTTCTGGTACCGAAAAAAGACGGGGGTCTCAGACCCATTCTAGATATGAGACAGCTGAACAAAGTGTGAAATGCCACTTCAGAATGCTCACGACCAGGAAAATCATTGCACAGATTTGCCAAGGGGACTGGTTTCTGTCAATAGTAATGAAAGATGCGTATTTTCAAATACAAATAGCGTCACGCCTGTCCCTGGCACCCCGTACATTTACGATGTGCATGGACGCGGCTCTCGCACCCCTGAGACTTCGGGGCATGCGAGTTCTGAACTACTTGGATGATTGGCTGATTGTAGCTCAATCACACTCAGAGCTCATAGAACACAGGACCATATTACTCAAGCATCTCGAGAATCTGGGTCTCACAGTCAATTGGGTGAAAAGTTCCATGTCTCCCAGTCAGAAAATTTCTTTTCTGGGCACAGAACTGGACTCGCTGTCTATGACAGCGCGTCTGTCACTGGAGCGCGGACTGAACATTCAGCGCGCCTCGATATCCTTCCGCCGCGGCACTATAGTCCCGCTCAAAAGGTTTCAGAAAATGTTGGGCCTCATGGCCTCACCATCTTCGGTACTCCAGCTGGGTATGCTACGCATGCGCCCACTGCAGTTATGGCTGAAAGCGCGAGTTCAACCTCGGGCATGGGCCTTTGGTCTGTTTCGCCTCAAGGTCTATCTGAAATGTGTCTCAGCTCTGGAACCTTGGAAAGCGACCGACTGGTAGCAGTCAGGTGTGAGCCTGGGGACTTTCTCGAGTGTGAAGTTGGTGTCCACGGACGCCTCCACTTCGGGATGGGGAGCGCTGCTAGAGGGCAGACCGTTCTTTGGCCAGTGGTCAGAACGGGAAAAGCTTCTACACATAAACTGTCTGGAAATGATGGCGGTCGACAACGCGCTGAGGGGCTTTTGTCCCCAGATTAAAGGTCATCACGTCTTGGTCCGGTCAGACAACATGTCAGTGGTGGCTTATATAAATCACCAGGGTGGCATCGGGTCCCGAAACCTTTACAGGCTGACGGAACGCCTCCTGGTCTGGGCTCAGCACAATCTGCATTCATTGAAAGCAGCGCATGTGCCTGGTCACCTGAATCTGGGACCGGACAGACTGTCCAGAAATATTGTTCCAGCAGGAGAATGGTCGCTGCACCCGCAGACGATCCGACTGCTGTGGGACATTCGCCAGAGTGTAGGTGGACCTGTTCGCGTCCCAAGAGAAGGCTCACTGTCCGAAGTTTTTCTCCAAAAGCAGGGATGCGCTGGCCCACGTCTGGCCCCGCTGCCCTTTCTGTTTTTCCCCCCATCTCGCTCCTGCCTCAGGTGTTGGAACGAATCAGGGAGAACGGATGCTCAGTGCTGCTTGTGGCTCCGCTCTGGACGAACCAGTCTTGGTTCCCAGTCCTGATGCAGCTGACCAGCACTGCCCCGTGGCCAATACCGAAGAGAAAAGACCTCCTCTCTCAGGCCAAGGGCTCGATTTGGCATCCTCGCCCGGAACTATGGTCCCTACATGCATTGGCCATCAACAGGTACCCACTAACCTCCCGGAGGGAGTGTTAAACACGCTCACGCAGGCTAGAGCCCCGTCTACTAGACGGTTCTTTCCTCAAAATGGTCTGTGTTCTCTGGTTGGTGTCAAGCTCAGGGCTTTTCACCCCTAGACTGCGGGGTTACGAAAGTTCTCTCCTTCCTTCAAGAGCTACTGGATAAGGGCAGAACCCCATCCACGCGCAAAGTTTATGTGGCGGCCATAGCAGCGTTTACTAAACCGGCGTCTGGCCAGTCACTGGGGAGGAACGATCTGGTCGTGCGCTTCCTCAAAGGAGCTAGGAGGCTGAATCCTCCCAGACCCCCTTCAGTCCCTGTGTGGGACCTTTATACGGATTTGGAAGCCATGAAAGGAGGCCCATTCGAGCAAATCCATTTGTCAGACATGAAACATTTGTCTGTCAAAACAGTGTTTCTTATGGCTCTCGCTTCAGTGAAGCGCATTGGGGATTTAGAAGCGCTTTCGGTGAGCGCGACGTGTATGGAATTCGGGCCTAATGACTCGAAAGTCATACTCAAACCAAGGCACGGGTACGTGCCTAAATCCCTCAACACACCATTCAGGGCCCAGGTTATTTCCCTGTCCGCCCTTCCGGTTCACAACGAGGAGAAGGACGCGAGTCTCCTTTGGCCTGTCAGGGCACTGAGAGCTAATGTGTCCCGCTCGTCTGTTTTCAGACGGACTGAGCAGCTCTTTGTTCTGTTTAGCGGGCGTTCTAAGGGACTAGACGCATCAAAACAGAGCCTATCAAGGTGGATAGTCAATGCCATAGCGCTGGCTTACACTTCTAAGGGCCTGCAGTGTCCTTTGGGTGTCAGAGCAGACTCCGCGAGAGGCATGGCCTCGTCGTGGGCATGGTCTTGCGGGATTACCTTGCAGGATATCTGTACGGCAGCAGGCTGGGCCTTGCCATCTACATTTATAAGGTTTTATAACCTAGAGGTTCCCGCCTTACAGGCTAAGCTTTTGTCGGTCTAGAAATCAGCACTGTCTGCCCCGTTGCGCTGGCTCAGAATGCTGAGTTTGCTTGTGCATCGGTCACTGATCGATAGAACAACTCCATGGGTATTGAAAGACCCGTACTGCTACCCAGAATGTTTTCTGAATGTTTTCACCCTGACTGCGTGGTACACTGTTAATATGGTTAGCTCCCGTAGGATGCTATTTATGGGGAATGACGCTTCCAACCTCTCTTCTCTGACTCTCTGTGAGTCCATGGTGATTATGCACTAGATGAGCCCCGGGCTACTGCCCTTGGGACTTTGGTGTCGGATCCCAGTACGCACGGCGTTTTACACTGTGTTCCCCATAGCGTAAGATATTACGCAGTACGAGAGAACCTCTCGTAAGAGAACGTACTCGGTTACTAACGTAACCTCGGTTCTCTCTAGAAGAGGGAACGAGTACTGCGTATCTTGCCGTGCTTAGAACATGCTTTGGTTCGCTTCGGCGATGAAAAACCAGTTTGTATCAGCCTGTCGAGCTAAATTTATAGGTCAAGGCCACGCCTATTTTGGCGGGACGTGACGTAGTGGGCGCAAAGCGCCCCCATTGGATATGGCGTCACGCAGGGCCTCTCTCGATAGGCTGCTGCTGTTGCCGCAGGTCAGCCAATAGGGACGGCTTGTCTTGCCTATGTCTGCATGCTGCTGCAATGCGTTTTACATTAATAAAATGTTTTCATTTGATTTGTCTGCTATTTAGGCCCCGTCCACACTACTGCGTTTTCGTTTAAAAACGGAGAATTAAAACGAAAACGATCTCCGTCCACACCAGCGTTTTAGCTGCGTATTAGAATTGATCTCCGTCCACATTAAAACGACTGAAAACTCGGATCACGTGACCATTCTCCAACACTGTGCATGCGCGTGCCGGTGTAAACAGGAAACGGATGGACTATTCCTCAGATTTGATGAGGAAGCAAGTAACGTTAGCTACCTCTGCAAAGATTAGAAAATGTCGAAGACCAGAGATTTCTTTTCATGGACCGCCGCTGCACACGGGAATTGTCATAGATCGCTCGAATAATAGTTTGCCTCTGGCGCATGTAGGCAGTTATAGCATTGTAAAATGCAGAATTTGCTTGCACAACAGCTGCTAACAAAGACATCAAAGTCAGTAAAGCTTGTGATTCGTTATCCATGTTGCACTCACTAACATCAGCTACGTAGTCCAGGATGTTTTTGTTTGTTTTCTTCCGGTGACGGGACATGTGATGGGTGGCTGACGAATCAGGGAAGGATACGTCATGGGTGATGACACCCAATCATAGAGCCGAGCGTGACCTTCTACGTCATCGTTTCTAAACTCCTCCGTTTTGTCCCAACTACACTAAAACGCCCTCCGGAGATTCAAAACGAAAAACGGAGCTGCAGCGTTTCTAAACTTCTCCGTTTTGGGTCTTCGTTTTTCCCGTTTTAGTGTGGACGGGAGGTGCAAACGTAGCAAAAGGTCTCCGTTTTTAAACGAAAACGCAGTAGTGTGGATGGGGCCTTAGTCTCATTCGTTTCTTTGCTCCTCTGGATTTTATGATGTTTCCTGCACTGATTCCGGTTACCGACCTTTATCGCTCAACTTTCCACTACGCTCGCCTGTCTGCCATGCACAGTTTTGTTCAATAAATGTTCTGATCTTTGCTTTTTATGTTTTATTTATTATAACATTACTTAAAAGAAATTTGTTATTCGTTTATTTCGTTTTTTTCTTTATTCACAAATGTAACTTTTGGCAGTGCAATTTGATTACTATATAATAAAGTTTAATTAACGTAACCTTCTGCCATTTTTACTCTTCAAAGTGTACACTTGCAGGTGTTGATTATAATTAGGCTTATTGACTGGTTACGCCATTAAATAATAAGGATAAACAATATTTAAAAAGTATAATTATCGAACATCTGACTAATTAAAAATGAACCTCAAAACGATTTAATGGGGGATACCTATAGGCCTATCTAGCATAATTTTTTTTTGTCAGAACGTCATCTCTCAGTTGCTGAACGTCGCGCAACAACGTCGCCACAGCCCTGTCGCGTCTTACAATTCTAAATTGTTACAATGTTGCGAGTATGTAGACAGGGACATTGCCATAGCAGAAATGTAACATGCCACAGACGTTGCCACAATATTAAAGGCCAATTTATACTTCTGCTTCGAGTGTACGGCGTAGTGCACGTCGCAGACTACGCACGTAGTCAACGCCGTCGTGAGCATTAATACTTCTGCGTTATGTCTGTGTTGCTCTGCAGTTACAGTGCCGAAAAGCTAGTTGGCGGGGGAGGGTTTTAATGTTCCACTGTGTTTAGATTCCTCGCGGCTGTTTTGAGTTTAGGCTGCAACAAGCAATGGTGACTGAAAGAGAGCGGATCATGTTGGAGTTGGAGCTTATCGCTCGGTCACTTGGTCCATTTCCATGTTTCTTCAAAGAATTTTCACTGAACTTCTGAATTTAAAAATGGCGGGCGGTGCAGAAGAACACGCCGGAAATGCGTAGGAAGAAACGAGATGCTACCAAGCCGACCAATCACAGATCTTGCGGTCCGCGTCATCGCGACGTGTAGTTAAATTTTTGAGGAGGTGCACGTCAGGGTACGGTGAAGGGTACGGCATATGGTACACGTCTGTGCATATGCTACGCCGTACCTACTGTGCGCACCCGACGCAAAAGTATAAATTGGCCTTAAGGTGTAAGCAATTGCTGGGGTGGCGCTAATAGAGTAACACAAACGCACACGTCGTGCAGCCGTGCAGAGAAGCCTACGGCAAATGTAAAAAAAAATTGTACATTAGTACATTAAATAGTACATTGAATTTTAGGGGGTTTTCACCCACCAAACCGCAAGTGGGATTTTTTTTTTTTACTCTCATGCATGCAGCATTTAGAACAACACCACGGTGAGTAAAGTATGACTTTATTTTCATTTTAGGTTGATCCTATAACTTTATTATGATATGGGTGTTTGCTATGGTGTTGCTATGTGGTTGTGGGTGGTTGTCAATGAGTTGCTGTGTGAATACTAAGCTGCAGTTTACACATTAAGAGTTCCACCACTACTCATTTATGAACCATATTATACCTAGCTAATGTAAGCCATATTCAATGAGTTCAGTAGATGTTGGAGCAGTTCATACAGAGGTGGAGATATGAGTGAATGGTCCAGTCTGTCTCCGGTGGTTATTTGTGGATTGTGGCCTCCTGGATTGCTGACCTGCTAACATAAACTTGCGAGCATCTTCACGCCAAGACCACAGCACCCCAATTGCCAAATTCAACATCCCAGACAAACACACACACACACACACACACAAATACACTGAGTCAAAATATATTTCACCCTTGCCCTGAGGATGAGATCTGTGATCAAACATTCTCACACACACACAAAACTTGAAGGCTGGCATGAGCATGACCAGTGTTGATCAGAGTAACAAATACAATATTTTTATAGTCAAATCTGAGGATATATTAATTTCCTGTTGAAAGGCAGTTACATGTGAAGCTCAATGGCACCCTCTTGTGTACGATGAATAAACAACATTTTATTACAGCATGCATCACTAATACGGCTGCTCATATACTTAGGGTTAGGGACATTATCATATATTATATAAGGGTTAATATTTCATAATTCAAAGATAGTTATAGCAACATGCCCAGCTATAAGGTCTAGACGTCGTAAATAAATAGTATCCCGACCCAGGCAACAACAGTGAAAATTTGGAATGTGTAATTCTGACCAATAGCCATTATTCTCCAAAGGAAGAAAATGTAACACTTCTGCAAGACATTTTCCATGTCACAACAAGTATTTGCTGGATACTAGGAGGCAGGGAGGCTGCAGTCAGTCACACCAATTATGAGGGTGGAATAACTTTATTGTATCAGCGTGATGTCAAACTTTTCAGATATTTGAAATAGGAAACATAAAAGCAAATCATAAAACATAAAAGCAATTCATCATTGTTTATAATTAATATAATAGGTATAATATAATATAATAAAAGGTAAACTGTGCAGTCAGCCAGTGATTACTGCAAAATAATAACTAGTGTTGAGAGTGTTTAGATATGTGCAGATATCAATGTTTAATTATGAAGGATATTTTGAATAAGGGGTTTAAATGACCAAAATGCCTAATTAATATATATATATATATGTCTGTCAAGCACGTTTAAATAGAAAAAAAGGAGGCAGTGCAGTGGAACTAAAAGTTAAAAGAAGTCCAACTTTTAAAGTGCTCCTATTATGCTTTTTCAAATATTACCTTTCATGCAGTGTGTAGCTGTTTTTGAATGCAAAAAGTCTGCAAAGTTTCAAAGATCAAAGTGCATAAATGGAGTTATTGCGTCCCAAATTAATGAACCGATTCTGAACTGCCTGAAACAAGTCGTCAGTAACTCCAGTCTTACTTCCTGCTAGAACCTTCGTTTGTAACAAATTATGCCAGCCCACGGTCTTCATTGGCTGCCCGTGAACGTCTATTTTGACCCTCAAACACTGCAGTCATATCTGAGGCCTGGAAGAGATTCTTGTTTAACGACATGTCAAGAAGACGCTGTTTTCTGCACTTGGAAAGCAATTCCACTTTGTTGCACTTTCAAAGGATGAGGACTTGGGCTCGAATTGATATTGTAAACTGCCGCATTCTTTACTGTTGGTTTGACTGAGTCTATAAGTGCTTAGGAAGATCTGGAGCTGAAATTATATGGTAATGGGTGTTTCCTTTTCAAAACGTGCTGTAGACCAATCACAACAGATTGGGTCAATTGAATAATAAGAGCAGAGTAGACCAATCACAACAGACTGGGTCATCTGAATAATCAGAGCAGAGTTGACAAATCACAACAGAACAACAGACGGGGCCATCTGACCAATCAGAGCAGAGTAGATCAATCACAACAGACTGGGCCATCTGACCAATCAGAGCAGAGTAGACCAATCACAACAGACTGGGCCATCTGACCAATCAGAGCAGAGTAGACCAATCACAACAGACTGGGCCATCTGACTAATCGGATGAGTGTAAACCATTCACAACAGACTGGGCCATCTGACCAATCCGAGCAGAGTAAACCAATCACAACAGACTGGGCCATCTGACCAATCAGAATAGGTGTCACGATCACCAGCTTGAGTGCCCTTGATAGCAAATAGAGGACACTCCAGCCCGGACTATTGCCACACCATCAATACATTACCCATAACCCACTGCCCGGACTAATCAACCATGATATTTTTCACCTGTGTCTCATTATCCTGTTTAGCTCACCCTAAATAAGTCTGGTTTAATCTGTTATTCTCTGCAAAGTCTTGTATGTGTCTAATGGTGCATTCAAGTCATTTTGTAAAGATCGTATTTACAATGCACATGAATGCCACCACAATGTCGTAAATACGAGTGGGAAGCTCGGGATTTTCTTCAAGCCCTGACCTTTACGAGTTGGTGGCGTGTCAGTGAACAACATTGCGTAATACCACAATACTTACAGGTATTTATTTAGCAAGGATAATGTCAGGCTTTTCTAGTTTGGCTTTTCAGTTTGCAGTGGCTTCATAAATTAATAAAAAACATACGAAGCAAAGCACACCTGATGCACATTTCTTTGTTCTCCATTTTCTAAAACTAGAGTTCAAGAACCTTGCTGTATTTTTGTGTAATTAATTAAGAGAAAGTGCACCGCCAGCTTTCGCAGACGAAAGTGACTTGAGCGCTCCTGCCGTCGTAAACACGACTCCCCACCTCGTACATACAAACTTCCTTTGTATGGATTGTGGAGGAGATTGTGGAGGACTTGAACGCACCATGACTGCATTTCTGAGCGCTTTTGTATCCTGTTCCTCTCGTGTCCTGGTTCTCTTGATTTGCCTCAGCCCTTAACTCAGTTATTGTTTGAATTGTTTGTTTGTGTATGACCTTTGCCTGGCTTTGGATTACGATTGTGGATAACCCTTTAAATAAATACTGCATTTGGATCCTCAACCTTTGTGTCTCTGAGCAGTTCGTGACAGCAGGCTCTCGGAAAGGATGGGTTTAGAGAGAATGAATCCTTTATTGAACCGTTTCAGACACTGTGAGGAGTGAGGTGAAGCTGCAATGTGTATTTTGAGAAAATTAAAGTATTTTATGACCTTGGATTGATGTAAATCTGTTGTAGGAAACCTTCAACACTAAATTAGGAACCTTTAAAATAGCACACGCTTTTTTCTTCACAATGTTCGAAAGCGGTTCTATATCCATTTAATGATTTACCAGTAGGCCGAAACTATAGAAAATTAGTGGCTACTTGAAGTTCTCGGTAGGGCAAATGTTCACTCATGTTCTGTGATGTCATGGGTCATGTATATAACTGATATCACACGGTCATATTCAGCCATGTGTGTCCCATCACCCCCTATACACACTCTGAGCTCTGCACATGATCATGTTCACATCCGTTCAGACACACTCTTTATTACTGCTGAGACGAGTAAACATGCGGAGAAGAGCCAGTATGAGGGATTGTTTACATAAGCTGTGGGAAAATCCCACATGTATGCACATTGTGTACAATGTCTCACAGAGATGTTTAATCTGTCATTCAGTGTGTTGACAGGCCACAGAACATAAATAACGGCACCATTTAAAACAGAAAAAAAATGTGATTAGAGTACGACCTTTGGAGAGAGAGAGCGCGAGAGAATTTAAAATTTAGATGTAAATTAGATGTAAATTATTTGTTAGTATGCTAATGTATGTTTGTATCAGTTCATCATTTCGCTGTGAGCTATATAAAAGTTTTTGATACACTTGTGAAGAATTCTTGAAGTCATATTTCACTCCAAAATTAAAAGAATTTTATCATGATTTAAATATTATATAATTTTTTTAGATCATAATATATTTTTATTGTAATGACTGATTTTTGTTGTTGTTGTTGTTGTTGTTGCTTTGCTTTAGAGTAATTTGGGGGGTAAATGTGCTTAATTGTCATGAAAATAATGTCATATATTTATAATCCTAAAATAAGCTTTATTTTCTTTTACTATTATTATTAATATTATCTTAAGTTTGTGATGAAATATCACTCAGTCATATTTATCATACTAATTTATTAGATGAATACTAAATACTTTGTATTAAGTGGTTTGTGGTGAAATATTATTCAGGTCATGTTTATCAGATATATTTACAAATAAATTATTTTATTATTATTTTACGGTAATCACTCATTTATTTATTTAGAATTTTGGGGAGTAAATGTGCTTAAAAAAGAAACAAACAAATAAATAAATAACTCATATATATGGTCGCAAAATAAGCTGTATTTTCTTAATTTAGTATGATTTCTTCTTCTTCTTCCTGTATTTTTGGGGTGAAATATGACCCAAGTTTTTGACATATTATGGTTAGGTTGTCTTTGATAGACTGGCTCCACCATCCCATGTTAGGGTCCACATTTTCTCTTCACAATGACTGTATTTGAATAACTATTATTGTCTCAACAGTTTTCCATGAATGTTGTTTGTCATTTCTCAGGAAAGATCATGTTGTGTAAAGTCCTCTATAAGCTAAATTGCAGCTGTAACTCCAGCCTCACCATATGTCTGCACTGAAGCACAGGGACGCATGCTTTGGTAACAAGGCAACAGATGATGACAGCACAATGTGTTTTGTACTATAGTTGCCAAGTAGAAATGGACATTGACAAGGTTCAGGCGGGTTCAAAGCCTCTGGACTGCAACATAATCAATGCTATTCAGCTATTGCTATATCTCCGTATGGCGGATCTGACTCATGCTTTTCTAACCAGTGTTCCCTTTGCCTAGGCAGATTGCATGGCATTACACTAAAACATATTTCGCAGGTCATTTATGTGTTTTTTTTCCTCTAACAGGCTTGAACTTTTGAGCTTAAAAAGGTTAATATAAATTTAACTATACTAAATTGTTTCAAATTACAATCACCTTTGACATTTGATTTTTATTATTCAAATTTTCCGGAGATCAACGATTTAGAGAATTATGATGTTTGACTGATGATTCAAAGAAAAAAGGACACCAAAAGACCAAATTTAATAAAATGAATTTGATAAAGCATATTATGATGCAGTACTTATTTCAGTCAGTAGAGGGCCCTAGACTTTCACCCTGTCCTCCTGTCATCCATTATGTTAATCTGACTAAAAATATTCAATTTTATCCCATTGCAGCTATGACAAAAGTGACTTTTCTGTTCAATGGTGGGCAACTTATTTATCTGTATTTTAGTAGCTGATGCAGGAACTTTTTTAGAGAACAATATAATACCAATATAAGTACAATATAATATAATGTAATTACACCAACATATATGAAATTGGAGAAATTAAACAACAACGTATTTTACTCTATATTTACTTTTTATAAAGCACTAAACTAAACTAAACATAAACATTGAAAACAGAACAAAGCAAAATCAAACACAAAATGAAACAAAACAGGAAAAAAGTGAGGCCAACCCATATTAATATATAATAACATATGGTGTATTACATAATTTAGTGTCCTAAACATCTATAGGCCAAATAACGTGTGCATGAAACATTTTACAAAGTGTATGCGGTTGTGAGTACCTGTATATATTGTGTGTGTGTGTGTGTGCGTGTGCGTGTGTGCGTGTGTGTGTGTGTGTGTGTGTGTGTGTGTGTGTGTGTGTCTGTGTGTGTTCGGTAATGAAGGCAGAGAGATACTGACCTCATGTGCCACCCCTCCCACGTTAACACCTGTGAGTCATCTTCTCAAAAACTGTGTGAGAGAGAGAGAGAGAGAGAGAGAGAGAGAGAGAGAGAGAGAGCAAGCACGGTACATAAGAGAGAAGGAAAGATCAAGATGGAGGAGGCATGGGTGACATGACAATCATCCTCTCAGCTTCGCTCTGTTCATTTGTCTCGGCACACTTCTGTAATTCAGTGTGTGTGTGTGTGTGTGTGTGTGTGTGTGTGTGTGTGTGTGTGTGTGTGTGTGTGTGTGTGTGTGTGTGTGTGTGTGTGTGTGTGTGTGTGTGTGTGTGTGTGCAAGTAAGACGATGACTGACCTCTCATTTATTCATTTCTCATGCTCTCTCCATATTTGAAATGAAATTTCAATTTCTCAAAGTGCTTTATTGGCATGATTGTCTCGTACAATATAACGCCAAAAGCATCTGCAACAACAAATAGCAAAAACCGTGGGGTTCTTTGTAAAATAATGTACTTTAGACTAATCTACAGAATATAAGGGATAAATTACTATTTCTAAGCTAGTCCGTACTTTAATTTGTAGAGGACAAAAATTGTAAAATTATATCAAAGTCTGAAACAAATGCACAAAAACAGAGTTTCACTGTTTTGTTTGCTTAACAAAACTAAACAAAAGAGAACAACGCCAACCCAAAAAAAAAATTAAAAAAAAAAAAGAATAAGGTAAACAAACAAAACAATATTTTTTAATGTATTTATCTATGCTTGTAATTTGTAAATTTTCTATGCAGATTCACTCCCCTACAAAATCACCCCAATCATTCTAGAATTATTCATTCTTTCAACAATTTTTGCAGCCTTGATATTTGTGTAATATAATGTTCCACAATTGAGAACGAGTTGGTTACACACCTAAAGTTTTGAATATGTAAAGTAGAGGTTAAAAGATCCCTTAAATATTAGCAATGGTAATAGTTATGCTTACTTCTGGTATGAAAACACCACAAATAAATTCAAATAAACCCATGTAAAGGTTTAATATCAAAGCATAGACAGTTATCGCAGTAATTGGCTTCTGCGAGTGTGTATTTCAAGAATATTTTTTTCTGCAATAGATACATAACTGACGTCACACAGTTGCAAATGCATTTGGTCTTTTTCAGCTAATCATTCTCTTTCGGTCTGTCTCGCTTTCTAGTCATTGAGTTGAGTTTACTGGTACAAGAGCACCAGCTGAGGTCCCATCATCCTCAGATGCATGCTGGGAAAATTCCTCAGGCTGGATGGAGGAGAATGTACTAATGGGCCGACGCTGTTCCAGCAACAGGGACGAAAGCACGATGTACAATGTGTGACCCCCCCCCCCCCCCCCCCCCCCCCCCCCCCACACACACAGACACACACACGCAATGACAATAACACATGCAGACGTACTGTCTGAACTTCCACACACTTCTGAAAGCATAAGCGCTCGGTCCTTTTAGTGTGTGTACATTAAAATAAAAACCATTATCCAGTTGTCCCATGTCTCAGTGGACCTTTACATCCAAACCTGCTCAGCAACCTTCGACATGTTCAGTATGCGTGCTGTTACCATGTTCGAAACAGGAGAACATGTTTGTGCTGGCATCGGTTGCATTAGGATCTAATTACCCTGAATGTTAAACACAGGCATGTTCAGCCTCGATAAATCACTCTGAACTTTTCGCACAAACAAGTAAAAGACATATTGTTTTCTTTATGTAGAATAAACTGTTATGGAAAAGGAAATATGGGATGAAATTTGCTCTAGACAGGCTCAATGCTTTTGAGTGTGTGTATGTGTGTCATTTATGTCCCAAAAAATAAAAACAAATCCACATTCGTATGTTGCAACAGAAGGTGACTTCCAAAGTTTTAACAGGATTACGCCTCAAAACACTCAAAGATGGTGATGCCATTTTTCCAAATCCACTTTAATGTCAAGGCTAATTATATATGCATAACATGTTCTGTGATTGTTAGGGTTTTCTGGGTGGTTGCCAGGGTGTTGCTATGCAGTAGATAACCTGTTCTGAGTGTTTTTTTTATCATATTGCTAATTATTAGGGCGTTGTGTGTGGTTGCTACGGTGTTGCCATTCAGTTGCTAAGCTGTTCTGTGTGTTTTTTTATAATGTTGCTAATTGTGAGTGTTGTGAGTGGTTGCCAGGGTGTTGATATTCAGTTGTTGTTCTGTGATTGTTGGGGTTTTCTGGGTGGTTACCAGGGTTTTGCTATGCAGTTTCTAAGCTGTTCTGAGTGTTTTTTATCATGTTTCTAATTGTTAGTGTGTTGTGGGTGGTTGCCAGTGTGTTGCTATGTAGTTGCTAAGCTATTCTGAGTAGTTTTAATCATGTTGCTAATTGTTAGGGTGTTTTGGGTTGTTGCTAATGTGTTGCTTTGCAGTTCCTAAGCTGTTCTGTGTGATGCTAAGCATGCTATACAGTATATAATTTGTAGGGTGATGTTGTGGGTAGTTGTCAAGGTGTTGCTATGCAGTTAATAAGGTGTTTTTTTTTATATTACAATTAATATGTGGTTTCTAGGTTGATCACTGGTTGCCAGGACATTTCTATATGTGGTTGCTAAGGTGCTTCATGAGTCTCAACCATGTATGCATAGGTTTCTGCATGAGTTTGAGAATGTGTGAGTCCTTTTTATCACAAAACTAATCTTTTTTTGGATGTTGCAGCAGAAGGTAAAAGTCTTAACAGGATTACGGCTAAAAGATCCAAAGATGGTCCTGCCATTTCACCAAATCCACTTAAATACCAATGAAATCCTTTCCAGAACATGTGCATTTCAGTGGAAGTTTATCCTCTAACATCACCAACAGAAGTCTAGTTTGATGAAACCAGTGGGTTAAATTTGGTTTTGTAAAGCATGACTCTAAGATGAAGATGGGTGAAGAGATGAAGAGGTTTAGCCAAATGCAATAAAATCTCTATTGTACCGACTCGGCATTCATTACACACAACTCTAGTGTCGGCTATCTCTCCTGAATCATTGCTGCTGAATTGATTACACCGGCTGCTGAAATACTGGAGCTCAGAAATTAATATGTCAGCGGAGTGGATTTATTGATCTGCTTTACTTAGGGCTTATTGCGTATTGCGGCAAAAAAACCTCATCTGTCTCGCTTTCAATCTCATTCAGATGGAATAGCCAAGATCTAAGAAAACAATTATGTTACAAATTCCCAGTCACTATGGCCCTGTCCCAAATAGTGCACTTCATGAGCACTTCGGTCTTGTGTAGTTTCGATGGCTGTCGCTGGCACTTGTCCGTTAAAGTCCATGAGACCGTAGGGTAACCCATTTGTCATTTTAGGTTTCAGAAGGGTGCTTGCGAGCGGTCGATACGCGCCCTTGATGCGCACTTTTGCCGAGCTCGCACTTCTCGACAGTCAAAGCAGCGTTACGTCACGAAAGTGCGGATTCTTAGGAAGACCGCGAGTGCTTAGGGTGCAATTTGGGACAGGGCCTATCAAAGCCACCATTCAAGGTCATGACATACGATTGATGACTTCAAGAGGTCATGACCCTTGGGTTAATTGTCATTTTCATAAATACAGACTTTGTTGTAAATTTAAGGTCTCTTTTTGGTTAGGTAAAGTTGACTCGTTGTCAAAGTCACCTTTATTTACAGCGCTTTATACAATACAGATTGTTTCAAACAGCTTCACGATAATAAACAGGAAAATATCATTCAATAATGCCAACTTCAAATCAAATATGAAATAAATTCTAATTATGCTGTCAAGCAGCTCTACAGAAAACAATAGTGTCACTATTCAGCTCAAATCAGTGTTGATTCAGTTCAGTTCAATAACTGCGTATAGTTCATAAATTATTAAATGAGTTCAATTCATTTTGAATTGAAATGCCTGTAAAGGCAA
This sequence comes from Siphateles boraxobius, assembly GCF_051911475.1. Taxonomy (NCBI): domain Eukaryota; kingdom Metazoa; phylum Chordata; class Actinopteri; order Cypriniformes; family Leuciscidae; genus Siphateles; species Siphateles boraxobius. The sequence goes on from NW_027508733.1 coordinate 27,607,567, forward strand.
TCTAAGAATGAACTGGTGTAACGTAATTTCGAACAGAATCAGGCCAAAACAGCTTGTCAAAGCAAATTTTCCGTAAAAGTCGGTAAACACCTTTGAAAAACCATTGGTAGGTGGTGATGATGTAATAGGTGGGTGTGGCTCTGAGGCTCCTCTTCCGGTTCATTTACTCTGTTGAGTCCGTCGAGAACAGGAGCAGCTAGTAAAAATACGAACACACTGGAGAGCTGGTTTATAGTAAAAATGTAAGTGTAATTCTAATTGAAAGAGGCGCTGATATTTTTTTCACATTTAATACTGTAAAGCTGTTTGATTTAAAGCAATTTATTATATAAAGTGCTATATAAATGAACATGAAGTGACTTTACTGGAGTATCGAATTGCAGAGCTTGTGCAAACATATTCATCGCTATGATCATATGCTTTCTTAACTGCTGTTTTCTTACCACTGTCATTTTTGTTGTGTGAAATCAGTGATGTCATCATCCACCTCAATTCAGTTCGAGTTTTGTTCTCAGCCGATATTGTCATATTGTCACTTAAATAGATAATATTACTGAATATTAAGTGTTTTTTATTTAAACCCTAACTAAGCAACCCAAAGGCGACATTGGCAAGAAACAATAACTCCATCAGGTGACATAAATTGAGGAAAAGACCTTAGGAGAAACCAGGCTCAGTCGGGAAACCAGTTCTCCTCCGGCCAGACGAACAAACTTGATGTGGTTTAATTCCAGGCTGCATCACAAGTCAGATTGTAGATTGATATTAAAAAAAAATCATTCAGCTCATTCGCAAAGAAAAAAAGAAAAAGAATAGTTTGGAGACTTCCTTTTTGTCCAACCAATGTAAAAGCGTGGTAGAAGCATTTGAGAAACCTATTTGAAAAAAAAAAAAATAGTATTTGCAATTAACTTTGGTGGTGAAATTACACCCTTCACCTTTAACATTTAGATTGAAGAATGATATCCAGTTGCATTTGTGTTTTCTTTTGCTATGAAGCTGCGGGAGACAAAAAGTGTCATTTCCACGTGTGTGTCATCAAGCCCCTTGTGGTGTAACCTCGCTAGCTAGAGCGCAAGGGTGGTCTGAAGCTCTCGCCACTCTCGAGCCAGGCCGTGGCTACGGCACATTGATTTTTCTCCAGCAGCTTGTTGTCTAATTGCCCTTATCAAAATCATGACCTGCTAAATGATGGTGTCTGTAATCTCACACTCTCTAGCCAGTGGGCATTGACATTTAGTCCGATTAATTATTGCAAACATCCAGAGAGAGAGCACTAGGGGCTCGTCTCAACGGAAGAGTAGAACAGAGAGACTAAGGGAGTTTTGAGTGTCACCATCTGTCGTTGTGAATAACTGCTACCCAGAGACTAGAGGCCGTGTTTACAAAGCCGTCTGCGGGTGCTGGAACCAGATCAGCTTCGCTCATTGCCAAACTGCTCAAAGTAGCTACAGCTGATCCAGACTGTCAGAAACACAATCCAAGATCAGCTCTCAAATTGGCAAATTAGTTTTTAATACAGACTCACAACCCATAGTTTTCATTCTGCTAATACACATGTATTACTTTTCTCAGGTGTTTGCATGGACCGTCACGCAATATCAGTCTCAAATTTCATTTGCGCAGGATGTGATATAAACTCTAGACAGTGGGGAAAGAAACCCTTGCTCTGTTTTTAAAACAGCAGTATTTTTAAGGAAATGTTATGTTAGGGTGTTGTGGATGGTTGACAAGGTGTTGCTATGCGGTTTCTAAGGTGTTGTGAGTCTCCAAATTGTTGAGGCTTAGGTTTAGGTTTAGCATGTTGCTATGTGAAACTTATGGTGTTGTGAGCGGTTGACACTGTCGCTATGCGCTTGCTAAAGTGGTTTCAAGGGGTTGCTATGTGAATTTGATTTACAAGTCGTTGCTTATAAGTGGTTTTTAGCATGTTGCTATGCACTTGTGGTTGACATGCCATTGCTATGCGGTTATTGCTAGGGGTGTGACGAGACACTTATCTCACAAGAAGAGACGAGACACGAGATTGGGTTCACGAGAACGAGACGAGACAAGATTTTTTTCAGAAATCCTCAATGACAAAATTCATGACTGGAAAAATTGTCTGCAGGTGCATTTTGAAAGGTTTTAACCAGTGGCGTAGGCAGAAATTGTATTTTGGGTGGGCCCGTGAAAAAGTGAGTGAGCCTAATGTTTTTCCTAGAAATTTTTTTTTACTTAAATAATAATTAAACCTTAGAGAGTAGAAAAAAGAATGGACAAACTGCAAAAACAGTTACACCTTTATTTTGCAATATTCAGCAAAGGCAATAACAAAACACTATCTAATCATCATGTTTAACCAACAGAGCTCAATAAAGGCTGGACAAACCAGCATAGACAATAACCTGTCTATTTTATTCAGGCTAGTCAGCAGTGCAAAGACAATTCAACCGAGTAAAAGAAATTCAAATAATGAAAACTCTCAGCGGAGCACGGTTTGAAATAAATAACAGCACACTCCCTAATCCCTGTTATATCAACCATATACAATGCAATCAGCCTGATGGAAATTAAGCTTTTGTGGCAAAAAAAAAAAAAAATAGCAACTAATTTAAACTAAACAATGTAGCCTATAAGGCATACCGCTATACACAACACTCCACTAAGTTAAATCACTTCACAGGCAAAAATTAAGGAAATTAGTAAAACAACAGGCCTACCTTTCTAGTTTTTATTCTACAAAACAAGACGCAAGCGTCTGGGTTAAGTGTTGAAAACGTCTCAGGTTACTATTGTATCCATAGTTCCCTGAGAACAGGGAACGAGACGATGCGTCCATCGACGCCATGGGAACGCCCCCAGCGTGACTGCGTCTGAAGCATCTATGTCAACTAGTCCAATGGAAAGAATGAGCGTCACGGGCGGGTGACGTCATGACCAGGATATGATAAAAGCACATCCGGTGCAAACCGGCATTAGCTTCGAAAATTGCCGAAGCAAGCCGATCACAGGGATGCAGGAAGTATGGCAGGGTGACGCATCGTCTCGTTCCCTGTTCTCAGGGAACTATGGTTACAATAGTAACCTGAGACGTTCCCTTACGAAGGGAACTCAATGATGCGTCCATCGACGCCATGGGAACGAGAATACCCAAAGCGCCAGAATTCCAAGTACCTGAGTGTCAGTCTGTTGTAACTAAGCACTAAGCACCTGAGAACCTGGGGCAGCATCCAGGTCCAAACTGTAAAACCTGACGAATGTGAGCGGTGAGGACCAGCCTGCCGCATCACAAACGTCTTGGAGGGAAACCCCAAATAACAAGGCTTTAGAGGCCGCCATACCCCTCGTTGAGTGAGCTCTGACCACCAAGGGACACGGATGGTCAGAGTACTCGTATGCAAGTGAAATAGCCTCGACTATCCACTTGCTAACCGTCTGTTTAGAAGCAGGAAGACCCTTCTTAGGTGATCCAAAGCAAATAAATAACTGGTCGGACTTCCTCATAGAAGATGTCCGATGAACATAAGTATCCAGTGCTCGCACTGGACACAAGAGGTTCAGCCTTTCCTGGTCCGCAGATGTAAAAGGAGGAGGACAGAAAGCCTGCAGCACGATAGGCCTCGGAATCAAGGTCGGCACCTTAGGGACGTATCCCTGTTTTGGATATAAGAATGCCTTGACCATCCCCGGTGCAAACTCAAGGCAAGTGGGGGAAACCGAAAGGGCCTGAAGGTCTCCAACTCTCTTAAGGGACGAAATAGCTAGCAGAAAGATAGTCTTAAGGGTAAGAAATTTCTCTGAAACCGAATCTAAGGGCTCGAATGGAGCCCTAGACAGGCCTTCTAGTACTAATGCCAAATCCCAAGCTGGCACCCTAGTGCGAGTTGCAGGCCTCAGCCTCAGTGTCCCACGAAGGAAACGTGTAATCAGGGGGTCTCGACCCAACGATGTACCCCCAACCAGGGCGTGGTAAGCCGCAATGGCCGCCACGTAAACCTTAAGTGTGGAAGGACATAAACCTGACGTAAAGCGCTCCTGCAAGAACTCGAGTACTGTGTTCACAGAACAGTTAACCGGATCCCACTGATGTCGGTGACACCATACAGAAAAAACTTTCCATTTCAGCGCATATAGTTTCCTAGTAGCTGGAGCTCTGGAGCTTAGGATGGTCTCAGCAGCCTCAGCTGAGAGACCACTCTCTATGAGTTGGGCCCCCTCAGAGGCCAAACCCACAGGTTCCAAATCTCTGGCCGAGGGTGAAATATTGTGCCCCCGGCCTGAGACAGAAGGTCTCTCCTGATCGGGATCTCCAAGGGAGGACCGTCTAAGAGATGGATCAGGTCCGCAAACCAGATCCGACTCGGCCAGCGTGGTGCTACAAGCAGTAGGCTTATTCCGTACTGGCGGACTCGTTCCAGAACTCCTGGGAGCAGAGCAACAGGGGGAAATGCGTACAGACGTAGCCTCGGCCACGTCTGCACCATAGCATCCAGCCCCAGGGGGGCTGGGTGAGTAAGGGAGAACCAAAGTGGACAGTGCGTCGTGTGCTGAGACGCAAACAGATCCACCTCTGCTTGGCCGTAAAACTCCCAAATTTTCTCCACCGCCTCGGGGTGGAGTCTCCAATCCCCTGGCCTCAGCTCCTGCCTCGACAGGATGTCTGCCCCCACATTCTGGTCCCCAGGAATATACACTGCCCTCAGGGAGAGTACCTTCCCCAGAGACCACAGGAGGATCTGGTGCGCCAGTTTGCAGAGCGGACGCGACTGCAGACCCCCCTGACGGTTCAGATAAGAGACCACTGATGTGTTGTCTGTTCGTACAAGCACATGATGGCCCCTCAGGTCTGGGAGAAACTGTCTCAACGCATTGAAGACAGCCATCATCTCCAGGCAATTGATGTGCCACGAAAGATGATGACTTTTCCACAGACCCTGAACCGAGCGGCCTTCCGTTACCGCTCCCCAGCCGGTGAGGGAAGCATCTGTCGAGATCGTAACACGATGGCAAAGAGCTCCCAATACCGGACCCTGGGTTAAGAACCAATGTTTCCTCCATATAATTAAGGCACGAAGGCACCGCCGCGTGACCTTGATCATACGAAGTGGGTTTCCCCTCGGGGAGAATCCTCTGGTCCTTAGCCACCACTGTAAAGGTCTCATGTACAGCAGGCCAAAAGGAATCACGTTGGACGCTGCCGCCAAGAGACCCAACAGTCTCTCGAACTGTTTCACAGTGCGTGACTGGCCTAGCTTTAGCTCTTTGGTGGCTGTCAGGATAGCAGCTACACGAACGGGCGATAGAGTGGCCCGCATCGTCACTGAATCCCATACCACACCAAGGAAAGTGGTTCTCTGTACTGGAGAAAGAACACTCTTCTTGGCGTTGAGCCTCAACCCCAACATCTGCATATGAGCGAGAACGACACCTCGGTGCCGAACCGCCGACTGCTCTGATTCCGCCAGAACCAGCCAGTCGTCGATGTAGTTCAGAATACGTATGCCCTGAAGCCTGAGAGGGGCTAGAGCTGCATCCACGCATTTCGTGAACGTGCGGGGTGATAAAGCTAGACCGAAAGGAAGAACCCGATATTGGTATACTTTGCCCCCGAAAGAAAACCTTAGGAACTTCCTGTGCTGAGGGAGGATGGAGATATGGAAGTAGGCGTCCTTCAGATCTATCGTGACAAACCAGTCCTCGGATCTGATTTGAGTCGCGATCTGTTTGAGTGTCAGCATCTTGAACTTGAGTTTCTGTACTGAACGATTCAACAGACGAAGATCTAAAATGGGACGCAACCCCCCATCCTTTTTTGGAACAATGAAATAACGGCTGTAAAAACCCGACTCTCTGTCGGGTGAGTACACCTGTTCTATAGCTTCCTTTGCTAACAGGGCCTTTACCTCTTGCTCCATTACCAGAGCCTGCTCGGGATGCACCACTGTGGGCAGCACCCCGTTGTAACGAGGAGGACGAGAACCAAACTGGATTCTGTATCCTTTCTCTACAATCTGCAGGACCCAATGAGAAATATTCGGCAGAAGCTTCCACGCTGCCAGAAAATGTACTAAGGGAACCAGCCTCTCGAGGCTGGTCTCTGGTGTTATCGAGACAGCCAATTCCGGAGCCTGAAACATAATGGCAGGAACTACCTGAACTGGCCGCTCTAAGGCCCCCCTCAGAGGGCGCGAAACCGATGCTGTGCCGCAGCATAGCATCAGCGACTCGCTGGAGACCGCTGCGCCCTGAAGCACCGAGGGTGGCAGGGTTGGCAGAACGGTCTCGTGAGGACCCCGAAATGGAACGGGCACCGTAAAAAGGGGTGTACACCGCTCCACTTCGGTCGGGGCTGTCCTCACAGGCCTGATGCGTGAACATCAGGACCTTTTTTTTTGAACCGAAGTCTTCTTCGCCTGAAGAACGGTCCTCAGATCTGGCTTCGACTTAGAAGACTTCGGTTGAGAGGGTTGCGTCTGTCTCCAGTCTCTACGTGGAGGTGCACGAGATGCAACACTCTCTTTCTGATGCACACGATATGATGAGCTCGACGGCTGGGGCTGCTCACGCCCAGCAGCCCCAGGGGGCTGGACACGGCGAGGGAAAACTTTTTAAAAGCGTCAGCTTGTTTTTTAGACTCCTGAAATCTCTCGACGACCGCGTGGACTGCGTCGCCGAAGAGACCAGAAGGTTCAAGCGGAGCATCTAATAAAAAAGCTCGATCTTTTTCTTTAATCTCTGACAGATTTAACCATAAATGTCTCTCAGTAGCTACCAAGGCTGCCATAGACCGCCCAATTGCTCTGGCGGTCTCCTTAGTAGCCCTGAGAGAAAGATCGGTAGCCCGACGAAGTTCTCGAATATCGTCATGAGAAATTCCCTCACTACTATCCAGATCCCCCAGCAGGTCAGCTTGATAAGCCTGAAGCACTGCCATTGTGTGCAGACATGCTCCAGCTTGACCTGCTGCCGTATAAGCTTTGCCCACTAAAACCGAGGTGGCTTTAAGCGGTCTAGTGGGCAAAGCCGAGGCTTTCAGGGACGATGCGGGACCAGGCGAAAGATAGCTGGCTAAATTCTGTTCCGCCTGGGGCATCGCCTCATAACCATACTCTTTTAGCCCTCTTATTCTCGAATAAGTGTTAACTTGAGGGCTAAAAAGTCGTGAAGAGTAAGGTTTATTCCACGATTTCGATATTTCATTATGAAGATCGGGAAAAAAGGGAAGCCCTCGTGGTGGAGATAATGTCGTGGAAGATAAAAAGCGCTCATCTAATTTACTTTTAGGACGAGCGCCTTTATTCTCAGATGGCCATTCAATATTTAATTTCTCTACAGCCCGTGACATAACATCCACCAGCTCATCATATGCTGGGGAAATAAATTGTGAATCTCTTTCCCCCATGTGTGTGCTTTCACTCTCCATACTCATAACATCGACCTCCTCGGAGGAAGAGCATTGAAGTAATGGAGGGCTCTCTCCCCGGGCGGAAGAAACCGCAGTGCGTGCTTCCGAGACCGGGGGGAGAGCGCTGGATCTTCCGGGTAAGGAAGGAGAAAAGGCCCGCGGACCCGTCTCCAACCCCTCCGAAAGATCCTTTTGCGATCCCCAGGAATGCATTCTCCGCGCCGCCTCGGCAGACGCGGGTCCTGATCCCTGAGGATCGCGAGCCTGCCCACTCTTTTCATCAAAGAGTGACAGGCGAGAGCGGAGCATGCGGAGCGGTAGCATTTCACAGTGTTGACACTCAGCCCCCTCGAAGGCTGAGACCGCATGCTCCACTCCCAAACAAATGACACAAAGCTCGTGTGTGTCCCCACCCGTTAAATAACGCGGGCAGGGAGGAACACACTGCTTGTACACTTGTTTCGCCATAACGTTTCCGAATAAATTGCAACAGACAACAATAAATAGACAGAGACAGTATAACACAGATCGCTTGCTGAGGCAACAGAAGCTAATGCCGGTTTGCACCGGATGTGCTTTTATCATATCCTGGTCATGACGTCACCCGCCCGTGACGCTCATTCTTTCCATTGGACTAGTTGACATAGATGCTTCAGACGCAGTCACGCTGGGGGCGTTCCCATGGCGTCGATGGACGCATCGTTGAGTTCCCTTCGTAAGGGAACAGAAATGATCTCATCATAGTCCAAAGAGTCACAGAGTTGGGACATGTCCCCACCACTTTTTGCCAGGGTCGTTTGTGTCCCCACCACTTTTGAAACATCTCGTGGCACGGATGTACCAATGCAAATAAATAAAACATCTCCAGTTAACTCAAGTAGAGTATTCATTTAGTTCATTTGATAAATAAGAGGCGATCTGAAATGTGTTGTATTTTAAATCAAGTGACCAAAGTGCTCGTTGCCGCTGCGATCAGTGGCGCGGATACAGTGTTCTGTTGTGACTCGCGCACAGTTTTCACACGGACACAGGCTTCAATCTGTTGCGGAGAGACTATCTATTCGTTAAGGTGAAATCACAAAACATAATGCACAAAAAAGTGCCTATGCTTGATTTAGGGCTGGGGAAAAAAATCGAGTTGGTAGGTCAAATCGATTCATATTTGCAAAAATTCGATTTTTTAGATTTTTTTCTCTCCCCCTCTTCAGTATAGCGTACATACATTTTGCATTTGCCAAATCTTCCTTCAGGGTTTCCATAGCACGCTCCCTGCGGCGCAGCCCTCTCTGCCCCTCCCCCGAGGGCAGCGCATGCATACACAAACAACATGGCAGAAACAACCGGCGGAAGAGAGCAGCTCCTTACAAAGAAATGCTCTCCGACTTCAGTCGTGTGGAGTTGGATTGGATTTACGGCATCTGATGAGGAACAGAAAACACCTCGATGCAAACTATGTCTTAAGGCTGTTGTTGTTGCTGGTAGCAGTACGACAAATCTGTTTCAGCATTTAAAGCGAAGACATGCGGCTGAGTGGGAGAAGTGTTGCCTTCTTCGAAAAGAAAACCTCTCTAGTGGCGTTAGCGCTAGCACCCCGTTTGCAAGGCAAACAACCCTTCAACAAAGCTTTTCAAACAGTGTACCGTATGAGAAGAGCGGGGCAAGGTGGAAAGCGATAACGGAGGCAATTACCCTCTACATAGCTACGGATATGCTGCCAGTTTACTCCGTTGAGAAGAGAGGGTTTAACAACATGCTGAAAGTTTTGGACGCTCGATATACAGTACCTAGCCGCAAGTATTTCTGTGACGTTGCTCTTCCTCAGCTGTATAACAACACTCGGCAAACGATAATAAGCGAGTTGAAGGGAATTGACTTTTGCGCTGCCACTACTGACCTGTGGTCGAGCCGAACCGTGCAGCCTTACATGTGTCTTACGGTTCATTATGTCAGCGAGAGCTGGGACAGGCTAAGCGTCCGTCTCCAAACGTCATATTTCCCCCAGGACCATACGGGCCAAACTATTGCACAAGAGTTAAAGGATGCTTTGAACTCCTGGGGCCTTTCAGAGGAGCGCCTTACCTGTACTGCGACCGATGGTGGCTCCAATGTAATCAGAGCTATGAAGGACATGGCTTCACTAATGGATCCGCGGTTCCGTACCCCCTATATTACAACGGACAAGTTGGACATTATTAAGAAAAGAGCTGTCACTGAACTTTCTGCCCTCTGCTCAGAGGAAGAAGGTCCTGCTGTACAAATGTGCCAAGAAGAAGAGAGCCCACCTAAAAAGAAAACGTTGGCTGCCTTCTTTAAGAAAGCAGCACCTGCCTCACTATCCCACCAGTCAGTTAAGGACAAAATCGAAGCAGAGCTCACCTCCTACTTATTGGGTCCTGAGGTGGATCCTGACACTGACCCACTTGAGTGGTGGAAGCAGCATCAGCCCAACTTCACAAGACTCAGTCGTCTGGCAAGAAAATACCTGGCCATTCCAGCAACTAGCGCCCCATCGGAGAGGGTCTTAAGTGTGGGTGGGGGTATTGTCACCTGTCACCGAGCTTGCCTCAAGCCTGCTGTTGTTGATAGGCTCATTTTCCTTGTAAAGAATGTTTAAAATGCAATTAAATTAATTATGGCGAGTGGTGTTATTGTTTACATGTTCAATTCAACTAAGAGTTACCTCAGGATTTTGTGTTGTTTCATTAGCTCAATCCAAATACAGTATAAATGCACAGTGACTTTGCAGTTAGAGAAAGGGTTTGCCTTTGCAATTTTGTTTATGTTGATGTATTTTAATTAAATACAATTAATATATATATTTAAAATATATTTACAGTTCATAGTTATTTTGTTTTAAATTGAAATTTAAATTGGGGGGGGGGGGGGGGGGTATTTAATCGAATCGTAAATCAAGTTTTTTATAAAACAAATCGCCCAGCTCTTTGCTTGATATACAACCACTAATAAACAATCTGTTTTGATAAGGGAAAAAAAACTATACTAGTTAGTGCGGATTAGAACCCAGAACCTCTGACACGCTTGGCAAAAGTTCTGCCACTGGACCATTAAAGCACACAGGGATAACAGTCGAATTAGATGATTAATCTAATATAACCAAATATATTAGATTTCATTAAACTATGTACCACACCGTATCCACAGTATCCACACCGGCGCTGCGACTGACAGCCGCACATTCTCCTCAAAACATTGGATTCATCCGCACTGTGCCGTGCCGAGGCACAACCCACGTAAAGTTGATAATTCCGGGAATAACTGCAATTGCAGATTTCGTACACAGATGGCGACAAAGAGTAAAAACTACGGACTGCAGCTTTAAGTAATTCTTAGAATGTTTATTTGGTTGCCAGGGTGTTTCTAAGGTATTCTGAGTGATTGACAGGGTGTTGCAAGACAGTTGCTAAAGTATTGCAAGTGGGTTTTAAGCATGTCACTCTGCAGTTTTAAGGTGTGGATGGTTGCCATGGTGTTGCTAATGTATTTTATAAGGTGTTCTGAATGGTTGACAGGGTGTTGCTAAGTTGTTGCTTAGGTGTTGTGAGACACCAAATTCACTTAAATGTCAAGGCTAACTTTATTTAACATGTTTTATGCAATCTTAGGATGAGTGGTTTTCAGCATGTTGCTATGTAGTAGTGGTTGACAGGGTGTTGCTAACGTGTTGCTGTGCAATTATTATGGAGTTGTGGATGGTTGATAGGGTGTTGCATTTTGTTATGTGATTCTTAAAATGGTTGTGGTGGTTGCTATGTGTCGCTAAGATATTCTGAGTGGTTAACATGGTGTCGCTAATGTATTTGCTAAGGTGCTCTGAGTGGTTGACAGTGTGTTGCTAAGCGATTTCTTAAGTTTTGTGAGTCACCAAATTCACTTAAATGTCAAGGCTAACTTTACTTAACATGGGATGAGTGTTTTGTTTTTGTTCGTTTGTTCTGCGTTTAGTCATTCTTTTCCTATCAGTTTCACCAAAGACGAACTACTGGACATGCGGTGTTGTTCAAACGCGCGGTCAGACGCAAACGCGGGAAGCGCCCCGGCGCTGGTTAAACTCCGTGAGCGCAGCCTGGGCACTGCACTCCCCAGTATTCATCTTGCGAATCTCCGATCCCTTCCAAACAAAACGGATGAACTTCTTCTCCTCACCCGCACTAACAAGGATTTTTTAAACTCTGCTGCTCTGTGCTTCACTGAAACCTGGCTGAGTGAAGCCATACCGGACAACGCAATACATCTGCCGGGCTTCCAGCTGTTCCGAGTGGATCGCATCGCGGAGCTAACGGGGAAAACGAGAGGTGGTGGATTGTGTTTTTACATTAACAAAAGTTGGTGTTCAGATCTAACAACACTGAAGAAGATGTGCTCTACTAATTTAGAGGCACATTTCATAAACTGTAAACCCTTCTACTCGCGTCAGGAGCTTTCCTCTTTCATTCTCGTGAATGTATACATCCCTCCAGACGCGTGCGTGAGCGCGGCGCTACAACAACTGGCTGAAAAAATAGCTGAAACGGAACAATGGTACCCAGACTCTCTTTTAATCATTCTCGGGGATTTTAACAAAGCAAATCTTTCCCGTGAACTACCAAAATACAGACAGCAAGTTACATGTCCCACAAGAGACAGTAATTTACTGGACCACTGTTACACCACAATAAAAAATGCGTATCACTCCGTCCTACGGGCAGCTTTGGGGCTATCTGATCACTGTTTGGTTCATCTCATACCGACCTACAGGCAGAAACTGAAATCAGCTAAACCTGTAATAAGGACTGTAAAAAGATGGACTAATGAAGCAGAGCAGGATCTACAGGCCTGCTTTGATTGCACTGATTGGACTGTTTTTAAAGCTGCTACCAACGATCTGGATGAGCTCACGATACTGTAACATCATATATAAGTTTCTGTGAGGATACATGCATTCCTACCAGGACATTTTTATCATTTACTAATGATAAACCATGGTTTACTGGGAAACTCAAACATCTTCGTCATGCCAAAGAGGATGCCTACAGAAGTGGGGATAAAATCTTGTATAACCAGGCCAGAAACAGACTGACAAAGGAGATCAGAGTTGCTAAAAGAAGCTACTCTGAAAAACTGAAAAAACAATTTTCAGCCAACGACCCATCATCAATCTGGAATGTCCTGAGGAACATCACCAACTACAAGTCACCATCCCCTCGATCCGTGGACAATCAACACCTGGCTGATGATTTAAACTCATTTTATTGCAGGTTTGAAAAGCCCTCATTCACACCACACACCGGCTCAGACCTGCACTTCACACATTCACCATCACCTCCTGCACTCCCATTACTCCCCCCTCCTGCCATCCAACCTGAGCTCAAGGTCTGTGTGGAGGACGTGAGCAGAGTCTTCAAAAAACAGAAGACTAGGAAAGCCTCAGGCCCAGACGGCATCTCATCTGCTTGTCTAAAAGCCTGCACTGACCAACTGGCCCCGGTCTTCACGCAGATCTTCAACAGATCATTGGAGCAGTGTGAAGTTCCCTGCTGCTTCAAGCACTCCACTATCATTCCGGTCCCCAAAAAAACCCAAAATCACTGGACTTAATGACTACAGACCTGTCGCTCTCACGTCTGTGGTCATGAAGTTGTTTGAAAGACTGGTGTTGGCCCACCTGAAGGACATCACTGGACCCCTGCTGGATCCCTTTCAGTTTGCTTACAGAGCAAACAGGTCTGTGGATGATGCAGTCAACATGGGGCTGGGACTTATGCAAGGATCTTATTTGTGGACTTCAGTTCTGCCTTCAATACCATCATGCCTGATCTTCTCACAGCCAAACTGACCCAGCTCTCCATACCATCCTCGATCTGTCAGTGGATCACCAGCTTCCTGACGGACCGGCAGCAGCGAGTGAGACTGGGGAAACACACATCCAGGACTCTCACCACCAGCACTGGCGCCCCCCAAGGGTGCGTTCTCTCCCCACTGCTCTTCTCCCTGTACACTAATGACTGCACTTCTAAAGACCCCACTGTCAAGCTCCTGAAATTTGCAGACGACACCACTGTCATCGGTCTCATCCAAAACGGTGACTAGTCTGCTTACAGACTGGAGGTTGAATAGCTGGCTGTCTGGTGCAGTTATAACAACCTTGAGCTGAACACGCTCAAAACAGTGGAGATGATCGTGGACTTCAGGAGGAACAGCCCAGCACTCCCCCCACTCACCATCATGAACAGCACTGTGGAAGCAGTGGAGTCATTCAGGTTCCTGGGCACTTCCATCTCTCAGGATCTGAAGTGGGATAATCACATTGACTCCACTGTGAAAAAGGCCCAGCAGAGACTGTACTTCCTTCGCCAGCTGAGGAAGTTCAACTTGCCACAGGAGCTGCTGATTCAGTTCTACTCAGCCGTCATTGAGTCTGTTTTATGCACTTCTGGTTCGGTTCAGCTACCAAATCAGACATCAGGAGACTACAACGGACAGTCCGGACTGCGGAGAGGATAATTGGTGCCCCCCTGCCAAACCTCCAGGACCTGTACTCTTCCAGAGTGAGGAAGAGAGCAGGTAAAATCATCACAGACTCCACTCACCCTGGACACCTCCTGTTTGAACTGTTACCGTCAAGACGGAGACTCAGATCAGTGGCCACAAGAACGTCTAGGCACAGGAACAGTTTCTTCCCACAGGCCATTTCCCTCCTGAACATTTAACACACCTCCCAAGGCATATGCCTTTAAGTGCAATAATCCCACTGTTTAGTGCAATATCCTACAACTCAGGTGATACTTATATGTAGATTTATTTATTTATAATATTCAAAACACTGTAAATATGTTCATAATCTGTAAATCTGAAAATGTCGACTATTCTGACTAAACCCAACTGTGATACTTTTATTCTCATATATTTATATTTATATTTTTTATTCTTATAATTTGTAGTATTATGTTTCTTGTTGTATTTTAATTTGTATATGTCCACTGGAAGCCTCAGTACAAAAACAAATTCCTTGTGTGTGCAAGCACACTTGGCAATAAAGCTCTTTCTGATTCTGATTCTGATGAGGATGAGGATGATTGATGGTTGACAGGGTGTTGCTGACAAGTTGCTGTGGAATTGTTAGGGAGTTGAGATGGTTGATCGGGTGTTAGTACACTTAACATGGTTATGGTGATTGCCAGGGTGTTGCTATGCGTTTGGGTCTGACATGCCCTTGTTGATCTGTTGGTCCGTAGGTCTTCTGGGTGTTTTTGATTATTGATTGCATATTGCAGTTGCTAGGGTGTCCTTGTTGCTGTGGATTTACTTACTGGCCCAAGTCAAAAACCCTATATGATATTCTTGGCCATTGCAAGGGCTCAGATCCCTCCTTCAGTATAAGTCTATGGGATTTCTTTGCCTATTTTATTGTCCTTCAGATGAAAATATTTAAATTAGTTATATCACACTTCTCAAAGAAAGCACAACTCAAGCGAAGAGTCAACTGCCAAAATGAATTATTTAGGGTCAGGGTTTTGTTCAAATCCCTAACCCAATGTATGAACAACAATAAAAGTGATGATTACCTTAGAAAACACCACTAATAAGAGAGTTGATAAATATTAAGTATTCAAATAACCAAATAAAAAGAATAAGGGATTTTATGTGGATGGTTCAGTCATATATGATCATTATATATGCTGGCCTTAGAAAGGAGTGCGAAATTTCATAGTGAGCCTAAATTTTTATGAAAAAATGGTTTTGTTATGCTGTAACTTTTGAGTTTTTGATTTTTAACTTGTTTTTTCCTTACTATTTTCCGTAGCAAACAGTTTTTTAAGACCCGTCTAATCTGCATTTGTCCTTGTGTTGACAGCCCAGTCTCTCCAGGTGATTATGCTACACTCTTCATTGAATTTCCATTGAATTGCATTCATACATGTTTATATAACCTCGGTAGACAGATGTGGCCCACAGACTATAATAAAAACAATGAAATGACAATATTGATCTATATCTGTCTGTCTGTCTGTCTGTCTGTCTGTCTATCTATCAATTCACTTGCCTTTCCACCCTTGGAAACAGTTCCTTTATCCTGGTTGACCCATCAGTAAAAGGCCTTTCCTATGGTATTTTGGGGAAGATGGGATACTTTGTGAAAGATATAATATAGAGGAATGGGAAGAAAAAGAGAACAGGGTCAGTGTAGCAGACCTACCCTGCTGGATATTTCCCTGAGAGCCTCAATCGATCCATAGTTGGGGAGGACAAAAAAAGAGAAAGAGAAAATTGAGAGCGAGCAGAGCGGAGGTCAGTGGTTCAGCTTTGTTTCTTGAAACGAAATGGAGTTCTGATGTATTTCCCAAAATCCATTCATACTGCTGGGCACAACAGCAAGAGCAGTGTAAATTCCTGTAGCGATCGTTGATGTTTTTTATGTCACTAATCACAGTGCTATTCGCACGCCTGCTATTGAGCTCATGTGTTCCGACTCCTGTGGGTTTGTTTAGACTTGTCAACCTGTTGATGTAGGCAATGCCTGATTGTACAATTTACTCACCCAGCCACAGGCTTTTAAAACTAGTATTTTGACAAAGACACAAGCTGCAATTTAAAGCTGTTTATCAGGGATCAACAGCAAATGCCCGATACACATTGTATGATTTTGGGCTGTCCCAGACGAAAGATAACCAATCATGGCGATTTCTGTGGTCGTGGCTCCTAAGCGG
Source organism: Siphateles boraxobius (assembly GCF_051911475.1). Taxonomy (NCBI): domain Eukaryota; kingdom Metazoa; phylum Chordata; class Actinopteri; order Cypriniformes; family Leuciscidae; genus Siphateles; species Siphateles boraxobius. The sequence continues at coordinate 27,623,659 of NW_027508733.1, forward strand.
TGGTTCTACATCGTACAGTGAGCAAGGTTATTTTCGTAAACGAAAACTGAAACTAAGACTAAAACTATTGGTCAAAAAACATTTTCGTAAACTGAAATCAAATAGAAATTTGAACATAAATGAAAAAATCAAACGAAACTAACAACAGCTAGCCTACTGAAAAACTAACTGAAATAAAATAATAATTAGCAAAAATAAATAATGATTTTCATTATTATTAAGCTCTCATCCTGTACCAGAATACCATGTTTCCCTTTCGTAGTCACTCCGAGTTACGTCGGATGACGACGAATGGGGTTTCGCTTAGAACACCTATCGACTTTGAGTATTACAAAACGAGCCAATGGCGATGAAATGCCATGGGTCTGCGGAATTTGCATAGCGTATCTCTGCCGCACCGTGTGGGTATAAAAGGAGGACGTCAGCAACATGCAGATATGTTTTCGCTTCGGAGCTAAGAGTATTTCTTCACTCCACAGCCATCTCTGACTTCGCTCTACGAGACGAGCTTCTCTCTCCGGGGTTGGTGTGACCGCGATCTGCAGCAAAGCTCACAGTGCCTGCTGATCTGTGCAGTGATCTGCCAGTGTGTGTGTGTCTCCCTGTGCGCTTCAACATCGCAGAGTTTTTTCTCCACCCATAAAAGAGCTCGCATGCGGCACGTCTTTTTAAAGCCCGTGCATTTCTGGTTGCAGCGGACTGGTATCGGACTCTGATGGGCACGAGCGCTGTCTGGTGTGTTTGGGCTTTGATCATGCTTGAACAGCGCTCGTGGGTGACTCATGTTCTCTCTGGGAACGTGATCATAGCGTCATATATAGGTCGAGACTCGGTGAACTCGCAAGAGTGAGAGTCCCCTCATCCATCACCCGATCTTCGGCTGGTGGCCAGGGTGACCTGAGGGTGTTGGTCTGGAACAAGGCGGCGACTCTGTGTCCGCGACCCCAGCCCCCCCCCCCCTTTAATAACGGTGCCCGCTAGCGAACTGATTATTCCACGAGTCTACCCTCGGGTGGCCCGTGTGTTTTCATTTGAAGCTACAGAGGACGAGGCTGTGTCTGTAGCAGAATCACAAGGTGGGCTTGATTCTTCTGGAAATGACGACTCGTCACAGCTGCCACCTTCTGGTGTGCATACGGCTGTGCCTGAGTCTGATCCGGAGATGACGGCCATGCTTTCCCGGGACGATTGGTTTTGGGTAAGGCCGCGACGCGTCCACGGCAAACCCCAATATCTTTCCTCCCGGACGTGCATGATGAGATCATGGGTCCCTAACCCTGCCTCCCTGTGCATGGTTCCTCCCCTGAGTAACCCCCACATGTGTATTCCACTGTAAGCCTCCTTGAGCATGTGTCTTTCCCTCGGCAAGCCACCTTGCCACTCCTGGAGTTGAAAGTTGCCACCCCTCGGGCTGGTCACTCCGGCGTTCCTCCATATGAAGCCCTCCGGCCATATGTGTGTTCTTAAGTCCTCCCTACGGGTAGGCATGCTGCGGCATATTTCCTCTGAGATATGCTTCCCAGTGTACCTTGGTATTCCTGTGTTAAGTAGGACTCCTTCGTCCGTGCCAGTTTCACGACAGGGGGATCAGACTTTCGCAGGGCACTGGAAGACAGCTGTGAAGGTGGCGTGATTTCACAGGGACCCCCATTCGTCGTCATCTGACGTAACTCGGAGTGACTACTAAAGGGAACGTCTCGGTTACGTATGTAACCCTCGTTCCCTGAGTAGGGAACGGAGACGTTACGTCTCCCTGCCACTTCCGCTGTACCGCTGGGTAGAACGGAGATACGCTATGCAAATTCCGCAGACCCATGGCATTTCATCGCCATTGGCTCGTTTTGTAATACTCGAAGTCGATAGGTGTTTTAAGCGAAACCCCCATTCATCGTCATCCGACGTAGCGTCTCCGTTCCCTACTCCGAGACGTTTTCCATTGGACTACAGTACTTTATTTTTCAATGTAAACGCGCTAGACGGACATGTATGCAAGAAGCCGGAATGGCCAAATAAGTATTTCCATCATGTCTAAACCTATTTTTTTTACAGTCTATGGTCTAAACCTTATGCAAATACAGCTTCACCTTAATTCCAGGTAAGATAACCATCTCATGTAAAACTAAACAAGATACCACACATATTAGAAAAGATACCACACTGAGCAGAAAACGGAAAAAGCAAATACAATGTCTAGCCCAAAACAGACGTACATTTTCAGAGTAGAAGTAAACTAAATCTCTGGTCTGAAAAGAAAAAAAGAATATGAGTGTATGATATTAAAAAAAAGCTTAAATGGATCAATACAAGAATAATATTTGAAAGGATTAGTCATAGAAATAACCATAAAAGACTGATCATAATAATCATACGCATATTTTTTTCTTTTTCTTATACACCACGTTAACATAATTTCATATTTAATATGAATCAGTATGAATGAATAATTTTTACTTTATACTTTTAAGTTGCATTTGTTTGGTTCTTTGTTCAATCTCAAAACAATTATTTTATTTTAATTTTAAGAGGTTTGCACAATAGTAAACCACTGTAAACTGCAAACATTAAACTTTGCTGAAATGAAATGTCTTTAACTGGAAGTATTCTGTTAACTCTGCTGAAATATACAGTGTATATATATATATATATATATATATATATATATATATATATATATATACGATACTGAACTCAAAGATCTAAGACTTTTTCAATGTACACAAAAGGCCTATTTCTCTCAAATATTGTTCCCAAATCTGTCTAAATGTTAGTGAGCACTTCTCCTTTGCCAAGATAATCCATCCACCTCACAGGTGTGGCATATCAAGATGCCGATTAGACAGCATGATTATTGCACAGTTGTGCCTTAGGCTGGCCACAATAAAAGACCACTCTAAAATGTGCAGTTTTACTGTATTTACGTGCAATTGGCATTCTGACTGCAGGAATGTCCACCAGAGCTGTTGCCCATGTATTGAAAGTTCATTTCTCTACCATAAGCCATCTCCAAAGGCATTTCAGAGAATTTGGCAGTACATCCAACCGTCCTCACAACCACAGACCACGTGTAACCACACCAGCCCAGGACCTCCACATCCAGCATCTTCACCTCCAAGATCGTCTGAGACCAGCCACCCGGACAGCTGCTGCAACAATTGGTTTGCATAACCAAAGAATTACTACACAAACTTTAGAAACCGTCTCAGGGAAGCTAATCTGTATGCTCGTCGTCCTCATCGGGGTCTCCACCTTACTGCAGTTCGTCGTCGTAACCGACTTGAGTGGGAAAATGCTCACATTCAATGGTGTCTGGCACTTTGGAGAGGTGTTCTCTTCAAGGATGAATCCCACTGTACAGGGCAAGTGGCAGACAGCGTGTATGACGTCATGTGGGAGAGTGGTTTGCTGATGTCAACGTTGTGGATCGAGTGGCCCGTGGCGGTGGGGTTATGGTATGGGCAGGCTTATGTTATGGACAACGAACACAGGTGCATTTTATTGATGGCATTTTGAATGCACAGAGATACCGTGACGAAACCCTGAGACCCATTGTTGTGCCATTCATCCACGACCATCACCTCATGTTGCAGCATGATAATGCACAGCCCCATGTTGCAAGGATCTGTACACAATTTCTGGAAGCTGAAAACATCCCAGCTCTTGCATGGCCAGCATACTCACCGGACATGTCACCCATTGAGCATGTTTGCGATGCTCTTGATTGGCGTATATACGACAGCGAGTTCCAGGTCTGCCAATATCCAGCAACTTCGCACAGCCATTGAAGAGCAGTGGACCAACACTCCACAGGCCACAATCCACAACCCTGATCAACTCTATGCGAAGGAGATCTATTGCACTGCGTGAGGCGAATGGTGGTCACACCAGATACTGACAGGTTTTTGACTTATTCCACAGGTGGCAACCTATCACGGTACCACGCTTGAATTCACTGAGCTCCTGAGAGCGACCCATTCTTTCACAAATGTTTGTAGAAGCATCTGCATGCCTAGGTGCTTGATTTTTTTTCGGAACACCTGAATTCAATGATTTGGAGGTAATCACGATTAATCGCATCTTAGATAACAGTTTTTATATACAGCTCTGGAAAAAATGAAGAGAACATGGCAAAATTTTTAGTTTCTCTGGTTTTACTATTTATAGGTATGTATTTGGGTAAAATTAACATTTTTGTTTTGTTCTATAAACTACTGACAACATTTCTCCCAAATTCCAAATAAAAATATTGTCATTTAGAGCATTTATTTGCAGAAAACGACAATTGGTCAAAATAACAAAAAAGATGGAGTGTTGTCAGACCTCGAATAATGGAAAGAAAATAAGTTCATATTCATTTTTAAACAACACAATACTGTCTTGGCATGCTCTCCACCAGTCTTTCACATTGATGTTGGGTGGCTTTATGCCACTCCTGGTGCAAAATTTCAAGCAGCCCGGCTTTGTTTGATGGCTTGTGACCACCCATCTTCCTCTTGATCACATTCCAGAGGTTTTCAATGGGGTTCAGGTCTGGAGATTGGGCTGGTCATGACACGGTCTTGATCTGGTGGTCCTCCATCCACACCTTGATTGACCTGACTGTGTGGCATGGAGCATTGTCCTGCTGCAAAAACCAATCCTCAGAGTTGGGGAACATTGTCAGAGCAGAAGGAAGCAAGTTTTCTTCCAGGACAAGCTTGTATGTGGCTTGATTCATGCTTCCTTCACAAAGACAAATCTCCCTTATTGCAGCCTTGCTGAAGCAAGCAGTATTAATATTGTGTTGTTTAAAAATGAATATGAACTTATTTTCTTTCCATTATTGAAGGTCTGACAACACTGCATCTTTTTTGTTACTTTGACCAGTTGTCCTTTTCTGCAAATAAATGCTCTAAATGACAATATTTTTATTTGGAATTTGGGAGAAATGTTATCAGTAGTTTACAGAATAAAACAAAAATGTTTGCAGTGGTCTCTTAATTTTTTTCAGAGCTATATATATATACAAACTTTTATGTTAGATGCGATTAATCACAATTAATCGATTTGACTACACTAGCTAAAATGAAAAAAATATTATGCTACTACATTTTTATTTTGCATTAACAAAAAAAAAAAGAGTCAGTTTTGTCAGCTGGCCCAAAACTCTTTCGCACTGAACCTGGGCCTTCCTTATTGTTGAGCCCTACATTACATGTTGGTAAGCAGGCGTAAAACATTTAAAAAAGTTTTCTGTTTAAGAGACATGAATCTTATTTAATTTCATTTAATTTCATTTTATTTATATAGCACAAATAAACAACAGAAATTGACCACTGTGCTTTACAAGGTAAAAGTCCAGGAAACATGAAAGAAGGAGCAAAATAAACCATTAACATATAATGTAATAAAACCATAATTGAGATTTAGTAAAATGCCCGGTCAAAAAGATAAAACTTTAGCTTAAATTTAAACTCATGTAAAGAGGACAGTGATCTCAAGGATAAGGGGAGGCTATTCCATAGCCTAGGACCGACAACTGGGAAAGCACGATCCCTTCTCGATTTAAATCGTGAATGCGGCTTGGACAGATTATAACTGCTTGTGGACTGTAGTCAGACACTTACCGAGAACGTAAAATCAACTCAATAACGCACCGGCAACCAGTTAAGAGATATGAAAATAGGAGTAATATGTTCATGTTTGTGAACCCTAGTTAGGAATCTGGCTGAGGCATTTTGAACCATTTGAAGCCTTGTAATGGAAAACTGGGAGATTCTTGCATATAAAGAATTACAGTAATCCAGGCGGGATAGAACGAAAGCATGTGACTCTTTCAAGCTCTTTAGGTGATATGAAAGACTTTACTCTAGATAAAAGATTCAGGTGAAAAAAGTTCGATTTAACTACTGCATTTGTGTTTATCCAGCTAAAGGGAGGAATCTAAAGTAACTCCCAGACTTTTAACTGAGGACATCCAGGATTTTATGTTGTTTAAAGAAGTAAATAGGGTTTATAGGCCTTTTGTGTCTGTGTGCTTGAAAGGCAGATAGATTTGAGTATCGTCTGCATACAAGTGAACAGACACGTGCTTCTTCATCTTAAATTCAAGACAGATTAAGAGTACACATACGGAGCCCTTGTCCTTATTCTGTCCCAACTGTAGGAATTGGGTCAGTCTTGTGTGTCAATCAGTGTGTTTTTCTTTCTCTGAGGAAAATCATTTCATATTTACGGTGGCACAATCTTGTGAAATTGCCGCCAATGAGAAATGAGCAAAACACCTTTTTCCTTTATAGAATACTAAGTAGTCAAACGAATGCATTGTCCTGAGCACTTCTGTGGTGACTTTAAAATGCCTTTCATATTAATTCCTTTGTGTTGTGTCACATTTTATGTTGTGCGTCCCTGGGCAACATGATTCCTTCAAGATAAAACAACTGAAATTTTTTGCAGATCATCATCTTCATGAGATTATGCTACTTAATACAACTGAAAAATAACTACAGTTCCTCTTTGCATAGTGAAAAGTAAACAACATTTTTTAACTCATCAAGATTAGCAGTCACACATTTCGTGGTTACCATCTGAAAATCAACAGTTCATTAAGGTTATACATATTTCCAGAAGGCAGAGGAAGATCAAGATTTATGGTTTCCCCTAGGGTATCCATTACCATTAAGCATGAAAGAGAAAAGAAAAAAATGATGGAGAATATTCATGTAGAATTTGCATATTGCTTTTGCCTTTAAACTTCCACAGCAAGAGTTTGACCCCTTGCATGTCAACATCTCATTAATTCCACCAGTTCATCAATCTGTCACTCTCTCTGTTCCCCGTTCTGCCTGTATTAGCTCTCTTTGGCTTTAAAGAAGGTATTTAACACTAAATTTATATATTCAGTGGTGAGCATTATTGCACAACCCTCCACACTAAGGTGCCACTCTGAATGTTTTAAACATGAGATAAGATGAATTTATGCACTTATTCTAGATTCAACTTAATTAATCTTGCTTTGTGCAGTTAAAACCATTCATTTTGGCTTCAATAAGTCACTCCAAGGTTCTTCTCTTGCATCTAATTGATGTATTTTTCACTTCAAACTGAAGAATAAAAACAGTCTGTAACAATTTAGTAGGACTTTATATAAATGCACAAATTTAAGATGTTTTAGTCTTGGGCTACAGTTTTAATTTAGATTGTAGGCAGACAGGTTTAGCAATAGCAACTTTATTTATATAGCACAATTAAAACAACACAAGTTGACCAAAGTGTTTTACAATGTAACACAGAACACAAAAAGAGAAAAGAATATCACATAGGCAACAAATATAATAAAATTGTCACTGATTAATAGCTATTAAAAACAGATGTGTTTTGAGTTGTCCTTTAAAATCCTGCACAGTAGCAGCATCTCTAAACTATTCCAAAGTTTAGGCGCTGCTACAGCAAAAGCGCAATCTCCTTTTTGATTTCGATGTGTCCTGGATATTTTGAGTAGCTTCTGAGTCGCTGATCTCAAATTTCGTCCAGTCTGATATTCAGATAAAAGATCTGACAGATAGGCCGGGGCGAGTCGCAGTTTCAAGGCCTTTAAACATCAAGCATGATTTCATCTTTGCTTGATTGCGTAAGTGAAAGAAACTTGATTTTACAACGCTCAACCTTTGAATTTCAACTTAACATAACATTTTTATTTGTTTTTTATTTGTATTATTGTTTACATTTTTTTACTAATATATATATATATATATATATATATATATATATATATATACATACAGGTGCTGGTCATATAATTAGAATATCATCAAAAAGTTAATTTATTTCAGTAATTCCATTCAAAAAGGGAAATTTGGATATTATATTCATTCATTACACACAGACTGATATATTTCAAATGTTTATTTCATTTAATTGTGATGATTAAAACGGACAACTGATGAAAATCCCAAATTCAGTAACTCTGAAAATTAGAATATTATTTAAGACCAATACAAAAAAAGGATTTTTAGAAATGTTGGCCAACTGAAAAGTATGAACATGAAAAGTATGAGCATGTACAGCACTCAATACTTAGTTGGGGCTCCTTTTGCCTGAATTTCTGAAGCAATGCGGCGTGGCATGGAGTCGATCAGTCTGTGGCACTGACAAAACTGACAAAAGGTCATTGCTAAAAAGGCTGGCTGTTCACAGAGCTCTGTGTCCTAGCACATTAATAGAGAGGTGAAGGGAAGGAAAAGATGTGGTAGAAAGAAAAAAAAAGTGTACAAGCAATAGGGATAACCGCACCCTGGAGAGGATTGTGAAACGAAACCCATTAACAAATGTGGGGGGGATTCACAAAGAGTGGACTGCAGCTGGAGTCAGTGCTTCAAGAACCACCATGCACAGACGTATGCAAGACATGAGTTTCAGCTGTCGCATTCCTTGTGTCAAGCCACTCTTGAACAAGACACAGCGTCAGAAGCGTCTCGCCTGGGGTAAAAACAAAAAGGACTGGACTGCTGCTGAGTGGTCCAATTATGTTCTCTGATGAAAGTAAATTCTGCATTTCCTTTGGAAATCAAGGTCTCAGAGTCTGAAGGAAGAGAGGAGAGGAACAGAATCCACATAGCTTGAAGTCCAGTGTAAAGTTTCCAAAGTCAGTGATGGTTTGGGGTGCCATGTCATCTGCTGGTGTTGGTCCACTGTGCTTTCTGAGGTCCAAGGTCAAAGCAGCCATCTACCAGGAAGTTTTAGAGCACTTCATGCTTCCTGCTGCTGACCAACTTTATGGAGATGCAGATTTCATTTTCCAACAGGAGTTGGCACCTGCACACAGTGCCAAAGTTACCAGTACCTGGTTCAAGGACCATGGTATCCCGTTCTTAACTGGCGAGCAAACTCGCCTGACTTCAACCCTATAGAAAATCTATGGGATATTGTGAAGATGAAGATTCGATACGCCAGATCCAACAATGCAGAAGAGCTGAAGGCCACTATCAGAGCAACCTGGGCTCTCATAACACCTGAGCAGTGCCACAGACTGATCGACTCCATGCCACGCCGCATTGCTGCAGTAATTCAGGCAAAAGGAGCCCCAACTAAGTATTGAGTGCTGTACATGCTCATACTTTTCATGTTTATACTTTTCAGTTGGCCAAAATTTCTAAAAATCGTTTTTTTGTATTGGTCTTAAGTAATATTCAAATTTCTGGAGATAATGAATTTGGGATTTTCATTAGTTGTCCATTTTAATCATCACAATTAAATGAAATAAACATTTGAAATATATCAGTCTGTGAGTAATGAATGAATATAATATCCAAATTTAACTTTTTGAATGGAATTACTGAAATAAATCAACTTTTTGATGATATTCTAATTATATGACCAGCACCTGTATATATGCTGTATTACGGGTGCAACAATAGTATAACAAGTGCAACATGGATATGCGCGTAACGTCTCCGTCAGCTGGAGTGATTGTGATCACACCCATTGAGTGGCAAAAAGACTGAGCGGCAGCATTTGTTTTCAGTGTGAATGCCGTGAAATACACAAAAAACACATCTGAAATGGGAAAGAGCTTTCTGATTGACTGTACAACTATATTTGACAAGAAATCTGAGGTATATTTTTACAGACTGCCAAAAGCTACAGAACAGAGAAGCAAAAGGATTGATGCAATTCATAGAAACAACTTGACTCCAGGCAGAGAAAAATGGATTAGCAGTTTACATGCACACCAGTAAGCAGATAACTCACAAATATCAGCTTATTGAAATAACCAGTTTCCTGTTTACATGCAAACCAGTAACCATGACAACGCAAGTAATGACTTTATTAACAACACACCATGACTTTATTAATAAATCAGGCCATGACCCTGTCCCTGTGTGACGACAAGACAATAATTTGCGTATCTGACTCGGAGTATTTCATTTGTTATGTCGGTTGATGTTAAATAAAGCTTGCAACATGTCAACAGATGCAGCGTTTTGACTGAACCACTTCTTCTACTGCACGAGATGAGAGGACATTTTTATAATGTTCTGGGTCATGAAAGAGTCTGCATTTGTGATATATTTCCTTCTTCCTTTCCTGCAAAACGCTCACTCTGTCTGGATGTGTTTAATTCTGCAATAAGGATGCGTTTCTGTCACATTTCACACATGCACACTTTAATAAGCCGACAGAAAGCAGGTTAATGCGTTAACATAATGCGAAATCCGAGTAAGAGGCAAAAAACTACCTGTGTCGACCGGTTTATGCTTAAGCCGGTTATGACCCTATACTCCGATAAAAGAAAACGGGTTTCCGCGTTTACATGACCACATGCGTTGTCGGCTTATTACGCATAATCGGATCTTTTTAAATAAACTGACAAAAAAACTATAGGCTACAAGTTTTAGGGCTGGACGATATTATTATAGCCTAACATTGATATGAGTGATTACCTGGATTTAGACCTACCTATATTTATATAAAGCGTTCACAGACAAATTTGCTTCACGTATTTCACCGGCGTCGAAATCAGGCACATATAAATGTCAGGAAACAGGATGGCTGCATGTCAATATCCATGGATCACTGGCTCTTTGGTAGGCCTAAGTTGTAAGGAACACTTATATTGAGTCCAACCATCGTTTGTTTTACTCTCGTTTCCGCAGTTTCCCCTATTAAATCCAGTCACGCAGCAGCTCTTTTGCCACTCAGTCCAGCTGAGGGGGGCGGTTCCCGTGGGAAAGTGACGTCAATGCATACCCTCTATACATCGATATGGCTTGATACATCGATTAAATGAAAAACGATATGATGTATTAATGCAGCATGTAAAAAATCAATATATAATACATATAATAAAAATAAATTAATAATTGACTTTTGATCATTAGTCATGATAAATAAATACATAAATAAACCAACAAAATAATTAATTAAACCACTTGGCTTAGAAATCTGAGAGGCAACTAGTTGAGAGTTTTTTTTTTCACATTAGTTATCAGTTTAATATTTCTGAAGTTCTCGGTTTTATTGTGGAGAACTGGTTATATATGAGTCCTAAAGCATAGCATTAATCTGAGATGCCAGTGAGCAAATCAAATGAAAGATGGCAAACAGTTTGATTTGAAGTGCAGACCCCGCCCACCCCCAACTCTCACACACGCAATTATCTCCTCTTTCTCCATATACCATAGACTGGAGGGAATCGTTTCCATGACAATGCCTGCATCTGATGGTTAAATGAAAGCAGAAGATATTCCAGATGCATCCGAGGTGCCTGTATGGAAAGCAAACTGCATTCTGATCAGAGGACTGCTTTCAGATCAACCCTTCAGAGGAGAGGCAGCCTGTAATCAAAGAGCTGTGAAAGAGTCTATGTGTAAAAGTATTTTCCATCAGGTGAGGTTCTCCTCACACGGCGGTCTGTTCAGAGGAGGTTAATGCGTTTTAATGACAAAAATGGGGGAGGGTGCTGCACTCTTGCCACTCTGCCTAATGCTGAGAACCCCTGCTGTTCTCCTAATGGTCACGGAGAGAGAGCGAGGACGGTTGTATCGCCCAGAGGCTAATAGCAGACACAACCACATTAGCTGTGTCCTGTGCCATCTCTCCTCAGCAGAGCTCTGTGGGTAGAGAGGATATTAAACTGTCCCAACAGGTGCTGCTGTCACCACACACACACACACACACACACACACACACACACACACACACACACACACACACACACACACACACACACACACACACACACAACCTGACGAGATGTGGTCTGTTGCAATTAAGTTGCAATTACACCATAATATTAAAAACATCACGTTGAGAGTATTTTAATGTTTAATATCACAGCTTGGTATGGTAACTTATGAGTGAGGAATAAGAATAAGTTGCAGAGGATAGTGAGGACCACTTAACTCAGAATTTGCAATGCTCCCATCTGGAAGAAGGTATAAGGTCCCAAAATATCGTAGAAATGTGTATGAACATTCCTTTATACCCGTGGCAATTAAAATAATAAATAAAGGGTAAGCAACTCTTGTGAGAATAACGTTTATATTAATATATTGTGTATGTTTATTAGTGCAGTGTGCTCTGATTTGTCGGCTGGATCAGTGTGTTGTGACTGGTCAAGCACTTCAAGTGTATGTTTGGGAAATGCCACTCCCCTTACCATAAGTTCAATTTACTAACACTACTAACTCAACCAGGCCCCGCCCCTTTATTTTGCATATGCCTTGGGAGGGAATTATTTAAACAGGGAATATTGTGACATATTTGTTCCCGGAAGAAAACTCAAGACTGCAACGGAGGCATTCCAGGGAGTTCAGAAACAGTGTGCACTGATGTAGAGAATAACGAGTGACTTTGCAGACCTTTTTTATGTTCAAACAGCAAACATTAGCCTACATACTAAAGAAAGCTGAACATGTAAAAAAGTATCATAGGTCCTCTTTAATAAATTGTTGATCATTCTCTATGATAAATTAATAAATTAATTACTTAATTATTACATAATTTTTAATCACTTGCAGCATAAATAAAATGAAAAGGAACTGATGGGTGACTAAACACTATAGGCAGTAACTCTGGTGATCTACAAGCATGTCTACATTCCGCACACATTGGGTAAAATAAGCCGCATTTCCACCGAAGGAACTTTCCCCATAGGGACTTTGGGGGGGGGTGCTTGGTGTGTTTCGACTGCAGAAACTAGGGTCTAAATGAAGTTCCGGGTAAAAATTTCCCCCACGGAAAGTCCTTGCTTTCAAGGTAGTACTTTGTCAAAATTCAGGAGCTTTCGGGGTGGGACGTTTCCATCGAAATTACCCGGAACAATTTGTCCCAGGAACTTTTCCCCCCCAGACCTGTTGCTGTCTGCGTTTCCACCGCGGTCTAAAGTACCGTGAAGAGTAGGCAAATAGTTTGGTGACGTAGGACTGCGCGCTACTTTACAGTTCCCACTGGATTTCATCATCTGAATTTAAGCTTAATAAAGCCTGAACCTCGTCGTCGGTCCATCGGCCGTATTTTTTAAACACCATTGTTGATTCGAATAGCAAAAAACTGTTACTGAACGCACCGCAACAGATGGTGGTTGAAATAAAATTCTGCGTGGAGTCAACCAATCAAAATGCGGCATTAACTCAACCAATCAGCATTTTTAGCACCCAAGTCCCACCCCTGAAAGTTCCTGGACTTAAATAATATTTACCCGAAACTTCATTTAGACCCTTGTTCCTGCAGTGAAAACACACCAAGTACCAGCCTAAAGTCTCTAGTTCCTGGGGAAAGTTCCTGCGGTGGAAACTCGGCTTTTGTACTGAGCCTCCTGGGATTACAGTTTCTTCTCTGCAAAGGATGTATGCAATTCATCTATATGCTGTTTGCCTAGGAGGAACCTTCACATTTGATGCCTTAAAATGCTCACAAGGTTCTGACATACAAGTCCTGTCCATCTATCTACCTAAATTTTACATACGCAGTGGCTTGTTTCCTGTTGTTGACCTCTTAGCTGGAGGTCCCTGACTGTCAGAGACAGGCTTCATTGACCCGGTCCATAATCCATCCTTGGACGAACAACTTCACAAGACTGATCCATTTAGAGAATATATATGAGTTAAGAGGGCAGTTGACAGTGTTACCGTAAGGCCTATTCATGATGATAATTGTTTCGTATGGGGATGTGAGCTAACAGCTTATTGCCTTCCAAACTGGAACCCTGCTGAAAATATCATCATAGGCGATGAGCATTATATATATATACATATATATATATATATATATATATATATATACACTCCTGGGCAAATAAAAAATTGGCCATGAAATATAGTATATAGTGTTATGAAATAGCTTTCCCCAACTTGCAGACAACCTTTGGGACTTCAAATTTTCTCCAGCCATTCACTCTCATTATAAAGCTTGAAAGAGCCAGGACATTTTTTAATATAACTCCGATTATTTTCGTCTGAAAGAAGAATGTCATATACACCTAGGATGGCTTCAGGGTGAGTAAATCATGGGCTAATTTTCATTTTTGGGTGAACTATCACTTTAAAGGACTTTTCACAGTGAAGCAGCTCACCAATACCAGCCGCTAAAAGGCTCCTCACACAATGACACAGTCTCTTCCTCCATGCTTCATTGTGCTAGAGATGCATTTATTATTATATTTCTCAGTAGATTTTCGAAGACACTGCTCTGGAGCATCACCATGCAACTCGTGTTTCACTGTGATTCATCAATCCACACACAACTTCCCATATTCTGCTAAAAACTTCATTCTTTCATATATAGCTTATAAGGCCTATACATTTTATTGGTAACATAATATATGATTATATATAATGTATGATAATGGCCGCTGTGGATGAGTTGTGCCTGGCCTCTGGACATTTTTAGAGGCATTTGAGGAGGATATACCCCTGGATCTCTTGTTTACGCTGGTCCACCCCAGCTTCAAGTCTTCTGCATCTCCGGTCTTTGCAGAGTTTCCACCCAGCCTCCCTCTCCTGCCTCCTCTATCGAAGCCAGCCAGTTCCCCAGCCCTGCCATCACTGGTTTCTCTGTCCCACGGCTCATCCTCAGTTGCTCTCATGTGTTGGTGTGGATCCGCCTCGGGCCTTCCAGTCCCCAGCTCCATCTTAGTGTGAGGATCCCATCTCCACCTCCAGCCACGATCCCCAGACTCCAGCTCGGCTCTCAGACCCTCCAGCTCTGCCTTGGCTCCATGATCCCTCGTCTCCACAGTTGCCCGTCATCCCACCAGCTCTGCCGGGCTCCCTCATCCCTCCGTCTCCGCCCTGGTTAGGCGTCACCCTGTTTCTGCCGCCACAGAGTTCCACCACAGGGTTCCACCACAGGGTTCCGCCACAGGGTTCCACCACAGGGTTCCACCACAGGGTTCCGCCACAGGGTTCCACCACACGGTTCAGCCACAGGGTTCCACCACACGGTTCAGCCACAGGGTTCCACAACAGGGTTCAGCCACAGGGTTCTGCCACAGGGTTCTGCTACACAGTTCCACCACAGGGTTCAGCCACAGGGTTCCGCCAAAGGGTTTAACCACAGGGTTCCTTGCTGCCGGCTCCGCCTTCCCTCTGACTCCGCTGTTATCCTCAGTCGCTCCGGCTCCACCACGGTCTTCCGGGTCCTATGAGCTGTAAGCTCCACCGTGGCCCTACGCATCACCCTGGCTCCGTATCTCCTCAGCTCTGTCTGGGTCTTCACCACGACCAGCTACGTCGCAGGAGTTCGCATCCCTGGTCCCTCCTCCCAGGCCTTCACTATGGCTCCTCCCTCCTGCGACTCTGCCTTGCACCATCATGCTGGCGGTGGTCAGTGTTAGAGGGTTTTCTATTCTGTTTCCCTGAGTGTTCTTGTTATGCTTTTTAGATTATTTGTATTGAATTGTCCTTTGTCGTGCGCTTCCTGTTAGCAACCACCCGTGACTGTGTGTGTGTGTGTGTGTGTGTGTGTGTGTGTGTGTGTGTGTGTGTGTGTGTACTATATATATTATATTTACAAACCTTTATGTTAGATGCGATTAATCACAATTAATTTGACAGCACTAATATTATTATTATTAATATTTTTTTATGATAAGTCCATGGAGGTACTGCAGAAGGTCCATGGAGAAGATCATTTTATAAAATATATATATATATATATATATATATATATATATATATATATATATAGATTTATATATTTATATATATATATTCTCATTCAAAAATAAATGTCATTAAAATTTGTAGAGGGATTGATATGATTTTTCTCTATATTTTTCTTCTATCTTCTCGATGCACCTTCTGCAGCACCTTCATGGACCCCGAGGTTGAAAATAGTGTTCAAATGTTCAAAAAGGTTCTGCTCTGTGGACAAGCATGATTTACTGTGGTAATCGACACAGAAGGAGTCTGTATAGAGCTCAACTTGAACCCGTAACTCTCCTCAATACTTGAGTTTTATCACGGAAGAGCAAATGTTCCTTCACACATGTCAAGGTGAGAAACAATTATGGTCCGAATAGGGCTGTAAAATGGATTTTATAGCTTTGTACTGTTACACTGCGATCGTGTCCTTTAATGTGTAAACACATAGTGTGATCTGAGCAGATTTAATGCAGAGTGTTCAATGAATGAACTAAGAGCTGTCATCATCCACTTCACATTGTTCTCCATTAATTTTCCCGTTATTAGTTCCTGTGGTGGCCGCGCTCTGAGCAATGGCGATTGTTTTGTTTTTTCACCCTGGCTTGATTAAGGACTGCTGCTCTGAGAGCTTCTGGTTGTGGCTTTGAGTCGACAACAATAGATTGGGAGTCTGGGAACACCGCCTTTTTCATGATGTCAGTCTAATAACACAACTCCTGAACTAGTGCGCAGCTCTTTCTCTACCAAACCCCCCTCCCCAACTGTAATACATATTTTATTATTTACTCCATCCTCTCGCGCTCTTCACAATATGTTTCTGGTAATGTGTGCATGTCTTTGTGTTTTTATGTACAGAACATCCTAACCCCAATACTGAGTGATGCGTCTGCCAATGTGTTTACCCAACTCTGTGTAATCAGGATGTGACCGCCCACGACCCGATACAGCGCAAGGATGCACACCAACTCCTGTTGCCAAATGAGCCATACGCAGGCTAATATGTTTGAGTTGCAGCCCTGAAACCCACTTTACGACCTGTTGGACAGGCTTATACTGGAGAAATGAAGAGCACGTGTGCGTTGAGCTCCGGGAAAACACTTGGAAACCGAGAATGGAGGCTAATAGAGCCGCGAAACATAATGAGTGAGATCCGTTTGCCCAGGATGCAAGATCGCGATATGATCTGCACACAAAATTCAATACAGTATGTGTGCTGTGCATGAAATGTTATTACTGTGGACTAATACTATCAGTCAACTTTGTTGACATGGTGTTCTCGCTTTACTCACATTCAAACAAAACAGACTGGATTAAACAAGGAAGTTTGACAGAATTTCTTTGAGCACTAATCCTTGCACTTCAAGCAAAGACTTCATTAAACACAATTTGCTGTAAATGTGGCGGGTTTTCCGCGGGAGTGTGTCACACAAGTTCAACCGCAATACGAGCGGAAGGCAGAAAGGCATTAGAAGAAAATGTTCTCGACTTGTGGCTATTTTAGGTGCTTTTAGTGGTATGTGACAGGGTTTGTAAACCCTTTGTTTGTAGTTTCATCCATAAACGATGGGAATGGCTGAGCGTGCATGTAAAAAAAAAGAAAAGTGGATGCTTCCCCACTTGAATGATAATTACGTTGCTGTGGGTTGCCTGGATACAAACCATGTGCAATCATTGGGTGTATCAGAGGTTGCAGCAGAAACGCAAATCCCCTTTGTAACAGTAAGTTGTGTTTTACATTCAATATGCAGAACAAAATTACCGCCTCACTGATATCAATTTACGACAACAATTTGTGGACAAAACACGGAAATGGTTTAAAGCCACACTGGGGTCTGATGCGCTCGGTCCTGACCGTGTAATTGAGTTTTTTGCCGTTAGCAATGGGATGGAGATGTTATGAAAACTCCAAACAACATCCAATGCAAAATAGCACACCGATATTGAAATTATTTTCGGATGTGATTACCTTAAAAGAAACTTCAGGAATGCCTCCCCTGCAATTTTCATAATAAGCAAATGTGTGTGCCACAAGTGGAGCTACAATCATAAATCACTTTTACTAATTTAAATGTAAGATTTAGGGAGAGGAAAAAGTTTTCTAAAAACCTGATGTCCCAGATTGTTCGTGTCCCCTGAGAGAAGTGCGCTTCACTAGAGTTGAAGTCAAATCCCATGTGGACGTTAAAAGCACTTTGACAACTCAAGGCTTTCTTTCTTCTAATAACCAGCATGCATTAGCCATGAGGTTTAGCTGCGAATTTAAACACTTGCAAAGCCATTAAATCTAGTGCACACATGGCCACCATGGTAATGAGCTAAGTTTGCATTTGCCATGCTAAATTATTTTTCTTCTATGTTCAGCAAAACCGCTTTTTCTGCCACACAGGAGTTTGTTAATAAGCCTATTATCATCTAGCCTATTTCACACCATAAGTTCAATAAATATGGTGTTTTTGTCATTCCTGTTATGCAGTGCACCTTTTGAATTCTGTAATTTAAAATAATAAAAAATAAATAAAAGTTGGCATTTAAGGCAGTATTTCCATTCTTTTGACTTTTTTTACGCCGTCCAAAAACTTGAACTTTAAATCTCGCTTTCAGGCGACCAAAATGCCGCGGTCGTGTAAATGAACGGCCAAAACGCATAAAAAGTGTGCCGTTTTTAGTTGGAAACGGTGTCGTGTAAACAGCCTCTAACAACAATGGAAGTGTTTTTCATCTTCTCATCTGACATGGATCTTCTGTCTGCTTGTGAGCCTATTAAGTGACTCAACTGACAGTATGGAAAGTGAAATTGAGGACACAGGAAAATTATATATATATATATATATTAATAACAGGGTTCCACAAAATAACTTTACTATTGAAACTCAACTGAACAAACTAGCTGAGCACAAAACTAGAAACTTCTCCCAAGCGCACTGGACAGAAGCCAGAGGGTATTAATGCAGAGTACTGGCATATTCAGACAGATCCTGTTGTGGGTAACGGAGGTTCAGAGGGACTTTTCAATAAATAGAACACCATCTGTAGCGGGATGTAGATCCAGGTGATGGCTCATCTCTTAACGCCCAACGCTTTCACCAGGCTTTGTCTGGGACTATTCCATGGATCGGGGATTCAATTGTACGATTATGTACTGATATGATGTTGACAGGGCTGTTTAAAACATTGTGTGTGTGTGGTCCTAGTAAACCCTACGTTATGGGGGCCAAATGTCCCCCCAAGGTTAGTAATACCAGAAATGTTTGACCTGTTTGGGAATTTTTTTTTTCCCATGAGCAAAACAGCTTATAAATCATACTAGCCTAAATGTTTATGTGTTTGGAAGTAAGGTTAGGGGATAGTGTGTGTGTGTGTGTGTGTGTGTGTGTGTGTGTGTGTGTGTGTGTGTGTGTGTGTGTGTGTGTGTGTGTGTGTGTGTGTGTGTGTGTGTGTGTGTGTGTGTGTGTGTGTGTGTGTGTGTGTGTGTGTGTGTGTGTGTGTGTTAGGTTGGCCATTTCCATAACACCAAGAGGACACTTAAGTGAGGCAACAATAATTGCATAGGACTCTTGTGTACTCGCAACTACAATACAATTGTGTTCATCATAGCGATGGTATCATGATACAGTGATTCTGAAATTGCCTACTCTATTCATTGCAAGACAATTTGATCTACGATATATCTTGCTGTAGAACTATGTGTAACAGAAGAGGCAAAAAAGTGTTTGTTCACAGTATTTGTATTCAAGACATTGTGATGTCTGTTTCAAAAACTGACCACTGAGATGAACCTGTCTTGCAAAGTGCACAGTGACTGAAAACATAACATTTCTGGACTTCTAGAAATAACAAAAATACATAAATAAACAAATTATCTATACATAAATAAACAAAAAATCTGGCACAGTGCCTGAAAACATAACATTTCTGGACTTCTGGAAATAACAGAAATACATAAATAAACAAATAATGAATGCGAAAAATAAATAAATAAATACACATTACATTTCTCAAAGTAGTTCACCCTCTTCTGATATAAATCCGTGCTCTTTTGACAATTCTGGATTAAATGAGATCTGACAATTTGTCATGTTAACATTATGATATGACGCAGTCAGCACGTGGAGGCTTGTTTACGTGTCTAACCAGTGATATATCAGATATTTATCTGACACCGTTTTCAGCCAAAAAAACGGTGGACAACCGCAACTCCAAAGAAGAGGACAAATGAGTGTCCGGCTTGAGGCTGCACGGGACGCTGGACGGGGCTTAAAATCCGGACTGTCCGGGCAAAATCCGGACGTATGGCCACCCTAGTGTGTGTCTGTGTGTGTGTGTACGTGTTTTTCTATCCCGGTGGGGACTTGAATGCACACCTGAATGCTCACTGACTCAAACCTAACCTAACCTAAATTGAGGTCCCCATGGGTAAACAAGCTTAAAATCATACGGAATGAGTTTTTATGAAAATGTAAAAATGCAGAGAGTTTTGTGTTATGTGTAGAATTAGGGTTTGGGTTAATCTAAGGGGACAGAATATACAGTTTGGACTGTATAAAAACCATTACGTCTATGGAGAGTGCCCACAAAGTTAGCGAACTTTGTGTGTGTGTGTGTGTGTGTGTGTGTGTGTGTGTGTGTGTGTGTGTGTGTGTGTGTGTGTGTGTGTGTGTGTGTGTGTGTGTGTGTGTGTGTGTGTGTGTGTGTGTGTGTGTGTGTGTGTGTGTGTGTGTGTGCTAGGACATTAATATTTCTTTTTTAATTAACTATAGAGTTTCCTGTTGTTTATAGACTTTTTAAAGAGATACTGAGCGCAGGTGGCAATGCAATGAAATATACAGCCAAATACTTAATTACATTTACTTTCAGAGAATTTACACAATAACTTAATTCAATATGTTACATTGAATATAGCATACAGTGTAGCTCATGATGAAGCTAGCACAGCCAAGGTCATGTTTGAATGTTTTGTTACTTCAATCGATGGAGATGTGAAACATCAGATATGAATGCTCCAAGATGTGCATCAATTATACATTTATTGCACTTACTGAATACTTAAAATGGTTATGAAATGTTTGATGAAATAAACAACAAATTGGTGCATTGGTTATTTTGAATAAGTGTACTACTTATAAATAAATAATTAAATCTAGTAGTTCCCTTTATATTAAAAAGATAATAATTCCACAATGTATATGTACTTAAAAACTGTTAGTGTCCCTTTTAGATATTGCATGTACTCAATGTAGCAAAAACTATAAAATTGTGACAAAAAACAACAAAATTTCTTTAAGAATTGTCTTTAACTCAACTATATACCTATTTGAAGATAAATGTTAGATAAATAATTGTGCAGTTCTACTTTCCACAAAGCTTTGTTTAAATATTAATCAATCAAAAACAGCTAAGGGCTCATTGCTCTTCTAATTCCTCAATTATTCAGACCAGTGTTTAGCGACACACATTAGCCTGAAGCTAATATGTGTAATTCACCTTCGTGTTTTACCATCGTTTAACTTGCACAAGAGTTGTTTTAATGTACTTTGGTGAAGCATTTTCAATTCAGAGAGCATGACTGACATGTTTCTGTGGCTCTAAATAAATAATTGGTCTAAATAAATTATTAATTCATCATAAAACGAGGCTGTGCCTGTCCAGCACATTGTATTAGAGAGATAAACTCGTGTTATGGAAAAACAGCAGACAGTTTAATCGCTGGATGGCGTGAAAAGTATAAAGAAAATGAAGGACTGTAATAGAGGTCAGGTGAGCAATACACGCAACACATCCACTCGTGGATCCATTCGCTCGGAGCAGGAAAAGCACAGGTACAACACAAGGGAATGAAATTGAACAAAATATGAGCAATATCACACGAACAGCAGTGTAATTTGGCTGTATATCATCATACCTGTGATTCGGCCGTAGCATTGTGCTGATAGGCTATACAACCATATCCCACGGATACGAGTGCGATATTGAGTTTATAAGAGTTCGACGGCACAAGTGAGTAAATAAATACGTAAACCCCTCTTTAGTGCAGAACTATTCAAATCTCAAGTTGACAGTTTGACAGTTGAGCTCAAGCATGAGTTACTAAGTCTAAAGGTCCTTTCACACCGGACACGTAACGAAAAAGCGAAACGGAAAAGCGAATAGTTCGCGTCAAAACCATTCACATCAGCCGCGACGCGAATTTGCGACGTTCAGAGCTTCAACATTCCAAAACTTTCGCGCCGACAGCTGAGAAAACATTGACACTTCATCATCATCATCATCCTGTGAAGACGAGCTTTTCGTTTTCTTTAAAAGACAGAAAAGAAGGTTTTGTGTGCACCCAATCTTAATGAAACAGAGAGTCTGAAGGGGAGTATGCTAATCTTGAAAAGGAGCTAAAACTTTGCCACAAAGAACCGGCCAAAGTAAGGATTATGCATTAAACATGAAGTGTTTATTAATAAACTAGTGTTTTCTGTCAGTTTTCGGTATGAGACGCGCTCCAGTTCACGCGCCGGCGCCTCCGTGTCCTAATTATATTGTCTACTATATTTGCTTCTCATTTATTAATCCAGGCTCAATGTATTGCTTGTTTTTAGTTTA
Organism: Siphateles boraxobius; assembly: GCF_051911475.1. Classification (NCBI taxonomy): domain Eukaryota; kingdom Metazoa; phylum Chordata; class Actinopteri; order Cypriniformes; family Leuciscidae; genus Siphateles; species Siphateles boraxobius. The sequence goes on from NW_027508733.1 coordinate 27,645,870, forward strand.
CATTTCATGTTGTGACACTTCTCTTCTCTCGCACATAATGCTGCTACTTCAGAGCGGCCAAAGCGTCAACAAGCTTCACCTTTGTTTCCTTGTATGTGATTGGCTGAAGCCTTTTCTGTCGCCGCAAAAGTAAAAAAAAATGGACATCGAAGCGGAAAAACTAAAAGTCGTTTTTTCGCCGCAGCAGATTCGCGTTCGGTGTGGAAGCACTCATTACACAAACAGCTGATCAAAAAATAAAACCATCGCGCCGAATTATTCGTGCGTCAAAATCGCGTCCAGTGTGAAAGGACCTTAAGACGTCACTTTTTTTGTGTAACGTTGAGTCGCTTCATTGAAGCTTGTTGTATTATGTAGAGTAGAGTATTATGGTATTATGAGAGAGGTCGACTAAACGACATTAACTGCATATGATATAGCATTCATTCCTCAGGTCGATGTCCATAATATTACTGTATATCCATATAAAAAATCTGTTTGAATATCTGCTTTTAAAACTTTTCCCATGACAGCCCTAAAACAACTTGTTCATACTCGCTCATAATAACAGTCTTTGTTGCCATCTAATGGCGTAAAACCAGAGGCAAATTCCCGAAGGACTGGCCGAGATGACGCTGTTCTCTGCGTTTGTGCGAGCGCTGAACCTCAATCTCCGAAAACTTCTAAACAAATTGTAAAGTCACATACTTGAGGTCTAAATAACTACAATCTGGTCTAAAAAAACTAAATTTTTTTTCACAACAACAGTAGTATTTTTTACAAATATGGTGGATTTGCTCGACCGCCATGACAGTCGCTGCAAGCGGAGTGATACAAACGGTAAAACAGTTACAGTGCTGATGCTGGGGGAATATCGCACGGCTGGAAAGGGCTTACAGCCAATCAGATTCGAGAACCAGAAATTTTTTTTGTATAAATATATATACAGGGGGTTGGGCAATGAAACTGAAACACCTGCTTTTCCACAATAATTTATTAGTATGGTGTTGGCCCTCCTTTTGTGGCAAATACAGCATCAGTTCATCTTGGGAATGACAGATACAAGTCCTTCACAGTGACCAGAGGGATTGTGATCCCAGTACAGTGTCAGGTCACTACGTGATGCTGCTGGAGGAAAATGTTTTCTGACTTGCTCCTCCAAAATACACCAACGTGGCTCAAGCATTTTTATTATGACTGTGCAGACCATGGGAGAAGTTCAACTTCACTTTCATGTTCATCAAACCATTCTGTCACAAGTCTTGCTGTGTATTGGTGCATTATCATGCTGATACACACGACACCCCCTTTAGGGTACAATGTTTCAACCATTAGGAGCACATGGTCCTCCAGAACGGTTCGGTAGTCCAATGATGCGCCCGTTAAGCACAGTAGAGAATGCCATGATATTGTAGCCCAAAACCTTCACTGATCCACCCCGTGCTTCACTCCAGGGGTTAAGCCTCTTTAGGGGCTTCGCCACGATGTAACATCCACGGATGTGGGAAAGACAAAGAAGGTGGACCCATCAGAGAACAGTAGATGTTTCACATTGTCCACAGCCCAATATTTGTACTGTTGGCACCAATGAAACCTACATTTGGCTTTAGCATTAGTGACCTGACCATGAATATTGACTCGTGACGAAGTTTTGGTGGAAACAGGAGAGTCAAGGTGTGCATTTAATTCTGCAGTATGTGGAGGTATGCCGACATTATGCTGGATACTCCGGCTCTCAATACAACACATAGACTTGCTGTCCTGGTCACAGATGAGCCAGCGAGACCCGCACCAACAATTTGTCCTCTTTTGAACTCTGATATGTCTCCCATTATGTTGTTTGGATTGCAATATTTTATGTAAATTTGAGCTACTGCTTCGCTAATTCAATCCTCACACTCTGTGCTCTTACGGATGTAATGTAAAATCAGTGAAGATTGGCCACCAGACTGAGCATATATATATATATATATATATATATATATATATATATATATATATATATATATATATATATATATATGCCCGGTATATATATACATTATTTTATATATAAATTATATTTTGTTTATTTAACTTTTATGTCGTTAATAACAAATGAATTAAAAACTGCATATTAAAAAGATATGAAATCTAATATAAAATTATTCTGAATAACATGGATCATCAGGTTTTGAATAAACATGCTGCTGTTCATGCATGCATTTCCTAAAATATAATTTATTCAAATTAGTATTGAATTAATTACAAATAGGAGTGTTCATTTTAATAAAATGATCATGCTTGTTAAATAAAAAAAATGTCTACCCTTTTTGTCTACATTTGAATGAGAGCTATGTAACATGCAGTAGCTGTAACTCTAGTGCTCTGGGCGAAGGAGGACTGATTAACTAATATTGTTTCGGGAAGCTGTGCATAGCAGTTAGATATTAGCTCATGCGATTAAACACACAATGTATGAGTGCTGTCAGAAGATAAAGACAAAAGGAAATGATTCTGGCGGGCGGAGGGATGCTGGGCTCCAGATACTCCACAAATGCGTCAGCGCTAATAAGCTGAAGAGCCAACAGCTGAAAAATACCAGCCAATAGGATTTCCAGAGAGCGTCTGCGTCACAATCACAACCTAAAGACACTATGTAGATGACTAAACTTTGAATCAAGTGTGAATATAAAGCAACGGCTGTTAGCAACACACATTGTTGGCTAGATAAAAACAAAGGCTGTCATCAAGTTAGGCTAACAGATAATGTTGCTTGTTTTAGAAAGTAACCATGAAATCAAAAATGACACTATTTACTTTTTAATGCATATTCCTGGTGCCATATCATTATTTAGCTAATGTTTTAGCAACATAGCATTGGTTTAGCTCGAATTTGGTAGATATAACACCAACCAATCAAACAGTTCTCAAGTAAATGTGTCTTTCTTTACGGATATTTAGATGTTTTACTGGAAACAAAAAGAAGGGCTTTTGCCATATGCATTGGCATTTAAAATGTGACTCTTTTACCACGCACGGTTCTCACGAGAGCGCAGCGCTCTTCTTAATTAGCTGTGAAGTGTGGATTTAGTTAAAGTGACTCTGTAAGAACGTAATTGACAAAATGGCTCTTGTTTGGCAGATAAGGGTGGCTGGGGGTTTGGAAAACATAAAGGTACTAATGCATCCAACAGTGCCTCGAAAATCAGAGTGGGCTACAGAGGCGGCGGCAAAAAAATGATGCTCTTCGCAATTTAAAACGTCTAATGTAGAATCACACGTTTATTGTGATAGCCTTCCTCAGTGACACGGGGAAAAAAAGAAAAGAAGAGGTACTCAAATTCAAAATGAAGAGGGCCAATTCATAATGGATGGCAATTATATATATATATATTGATATAATGCTAAATCAAATATTCTATATACTAGTCACACACACACACGCACGCACGCACACACAGACACACACACACGCACACAAACATATATATACTCGTCTATATATATGAGCCGAGTATAGAAAGTGAGTACACCCATGCTAAAGTTGACTAAAAAGAGGAATAAAAAAATTATCTTTTGGAAATTTATCTTAATGCCTTAATTAAAAAAATGAGGAAAAATCCAACCTTTAAGGACACCAATTTTCTTTGTGAATGAATAATGTATCGTAAATAAATAAATGCTCTTCCTTAAAATACAGGTTGCATAAGTCAGGACACCCCTGTTAAATTCCCATAGAGTCAGGCAGATTTTTATTTTTAAAGGCAGTTGTTTCATGGATCCAGGATAATACGCATCCTGATAAAGTTCCCTTGGCCTTTGGAATTAAAAAAAGCCCCACATCATCACATTCCCTTCATCAAACCTAGAGATTGGCATTGGGCACTTTCCATAAGATCATCTCTCAGTGCAAATCATACCAGCTATTAGCCTAACTGAAATAAAACCATGGCAATCTCTAGGTATGATGAAGGGAATGTGATGATGTGGGGATATTTTAATTCCAAAGGCCAAGGGAACTTTATCAGGATGCATATTATCCTGGATCCATGAAACAACTGGCCTTTAAAAATAAAAATCTGCCTGACTCTATGGGAATTTAACATAGGGGTGTAAATATTTTTACTGGCCATGAAACTATTTTTGCTAAAACAGACAGTTATGTGACCAAAATATTAGATAATAGTGAAAATTCACTTTTCAGATACAGAAATGTAATAAAGTAATCAAATGTAAAATAACACTACATAGTATTCACTGTCTAAATTAAACAGGGAATTAGACAGAGGCGAGAGCAGGGGGTAATTTTTTCTTTGCAATTTGTTGTTTGATTAACGCCAGCAGGATTATTAGGATGCTGTCTCTTTAATACCCAATGGAATGAGACACATGCGTTATCTTTCTTAACTGTTTACGTTCACTTTAAGACATAAATGACTATGTTTACCAGAGCAGGCTTTTTTTCTTTTCAATTCTTCAATGACTTCAATTTTGTATGACTTTTTCCATTCAAGCCCAAGAAGATGTTAAATAGAGCTTAATTCAGTATGTCTTTTTTTGGGTGTGCCTCAGCGCGCTTGAATATTTACATTGGCAAGGCTTACAATTTTGTGACAATGCAGCACTGGCCCGTTAACTGTCACCAGCATAGGTCACGTTCCCGTTCTCACAATATTGCATTGCTAGGATTAATAAAAATGTTACCGGCAAACTGGCACTTGACGGGTGTTAATTTCAGGATACAGGGCCGTTGTCAGGGCGGAGCAACTGGTGCGACAGCCGCACAGACCGTAGGGAACCACTGGTTTAACTAATACGTTCTCGTGATAAAGAGGTAAGTAACTTTATTTTTGTCAGTAAGAATGATACTGATTAAGCACAAAATTAAAAGCAGACTGCCTACATTTTTCATAATATAATTAGCCCCTTAATGTCTCATTTTCAGGCTACTTTTAGGACTAACCAAAAAAAGCACATTCATAACCAGGCATGATGATGCAAGCCACAACATAAAGCCCGATGAGCCGGATGCGTCTGTTGAGCACTGCAGGATACAGTCCTTCAAAACTCTGATTGGTGATATTAAATGCATAATTTCTGTGCTGAATCATTTCATGCTTAAAAAAAGAAAAAAATCTGAAAAGAAATAATAAATGCATAATTTCTGTGTTGAATAATGTCATGCTTAAAAAAGAAAAAGTCAAATCTGAAAAGAAACAAACTAATTGCTTGTGGAAAATTAATTTCCAAAGTGGAGCAATTCTGACCTCTGGGTTACGGCACATTTGCGGGCCCATCTCTGCTGATGACTGCTCTCTGTCTTTACACCCTCAAGTCAATTATTCTGTGTGTGTGTGTGTGTGTGTGTGTGTGTGTGTGTGTGTGTGTGTGTGTGTGTGTGTGTGTGTGTGTGTGTGTGTGTGTGTAAGTGTGTGTGTGTGCGTGCGTGCGTGCGTGCGTGCGTGCGTGCGTGCGTGTGTGTGTGTGTGTGTGTGTGTGTGTGTGTGTGTGTGTGTGTGTAAGTGTGTGTGCGTGCGTGCGTGCGTGCGTGCGTGCGTGCGTGTGTGCGTGCGTGTGTGTGTGTGTGTGTGTGTGTGTGTGTGTGTGTGTGTGTGTGTGTTTTGGTGATTACGGGGGAAGGTTGAGGTCTGGGTCTCAGACAGTGAGAACATTAGGCTTGTGAATCTACATCTTGCGTTGACTGATATGGGAAACATGAAGAGGAAGTGTATGTCAGCACTGAGTAAACTGATGTGATTGAATGGGGCAATAGTACTGGACACCTTGTACTTTGCTAATGAAATGCACATTGTATCTTCCTACGTATGAATCACAATTCAATAACATTCTGCAACAGCTTGGATTGAAAATTATGTTCAAATTATGAAATTATGTTCAAAAAACATAATTTTAACATATTTAACATTGTTGCGGCACCTCTCTTTTCAGTCTGTCAATAATGCTCTGTTTCAGCACACTACTGACACAACGACGAATACACCAACATACAAAACAGTGTGCTACTGCACAGACAACAACTGACAATGAACTGAGGGACCATAGGAACTTAAGTAGTGGTACAAACAAGGTTAATAAGGAGACACAGCTGAACTAAGAGGACTAATCATATCAGTGACAGTGACAACTCATTAGTGGCGGGGAACTAGACAAAGGAAACGTGACTGAATGAAAACAAAACAAACTGAACATGACTGTGACATTAAGACTATTTTACCCTCTGAAGTGGACATAATTTTAGTCAGGGTTTCTTGTACCAAGACCAGTCAGAATTATATTATATTATAATTCTATATTATGTTATATTCTTCACTATTTTCAAATAATGCTTCTTCTGAGCTCTTTTCCCTCTTTAGATTACAACATCGTCTTCATGTCGACTCTCTTTCTCTCTCGTTCATATCTGTCCCTTAGGGACCCGAAAGGATTACCTGCACATCAATTATGAGTAAGCGCAATGGAGAGGGGGCATGAAAGAATGAAGGGAAATTGATGCCACCACTGCCCCAACCAATTATTTTTCTATTTTTATTTTGAAATGAAAATCCTTTCTATGAATCATGTTCCAAATTTATATAATGCTATATTTTGTTATTTAAGACCTTGTTCACCTGCATTAATTCAACGTGTTTTTCAATAATGTCCTACATGATTCATCGGTTGGACTGGGAACATTGCAATAAATTGACTGACATCACAAAGGGACCGAGATATATTAAGGCATTAACAAAAGCGTGAAATGGAAAATATTCAATAAAAATGGTTTTAAAATGGATTGGGGCATGATTTCAATAGCAAGTAGAGACTTGCTCATCGTGGTCATTGTTCTTTAAAACTTTATGTGAGGGCGAACAGGGAAATATGGGTGACATGATTAATGTGCATTCAAGCAATAGTGGTTGGAAATAGAGATGCGCGGTTGGCGGTTATAGCGGCGGACTCCGCGGATAAACCGCGGATCGGGCGGATGACGTGACGAAAAAAAATATTTGAATTAAATTCGGGCGGGTGGCGGGCGGTTTCTAGTCTCGCGGCCGTCATCAGCAGTGCCTTGTATCAGCGGATGGCGGGCGGGAAAATTGGTCAAAAACGTTGGTGCGGATGGATGGCGGACTGATGATGAGTTTTGTGATGTGGTTGCGGATGAAATAATAGCCCATCCGCGCATCTCTAGTTGGAAATTTCGGGACAATTTCATATTCCTTTTTTTTTTTTTGCCCCGATATACTCAGTTCTCGCGCCTGCACCGTGGCGCTCTCGTGAACTCAATCAGAGGCCCACACAGAAGAAAATGAATAGTTGAATAAAGTCGTTATTTAAGTTTTTTTGCAGACAAAAAGTATTCTTTTCGCTTGATAAACTTAAGATTGAGCCACTGTCACTTGACTATTTTAACGATGTCTTTAATAACTTTTGTGGGCTGGCAGATGAAATTACCTTGCAGCCTATGGAGGAGTGATCCAGCTCTCAGATTTCATCAAAAATATCTTAATTCGTGTTCGGAAGATGAACGAAGGTCTTACGGGGTTGGAACAACATGAGGGTGAGTCAATACTGACAGAATTTTCATTTTTCGGTGAACTATCCCTTTAAGGTTTTCTAGCACTAAGACAAAAAATTAAAATTGTGTAATTGAAGTGTTTACGTGTATGCCAGACAGAATTATGGGAAATGTAGTTGAATAATGAATAGTTGCACATCTGCCAGCTCATAAACCAGCTCGACAAGTAGTATTAATTTGTTATTCTTCATCAACAGGAAACAAAATTTACTAAACAACAAATGCACCTTGAATATAAATTTACATTGGACCAACAGACTGCCTTCTCAATTCAGAAGTCTCTGCTCTAGAACATTTTTTTTAATTTGATTTTAGTCAGCATTAAGACATAAAGACAGAAGAGACGAATGCCTCAGGTAGAATGGTTAAATTTGTTCATCTTAGCCGTAGCATTATTAAACTGAATGAGACATATGCAGGTCTGGCTACTGTCTGGTGTGGATTTACGGTCGGCCTACTACAGAAACCCTTTTCTTAATAATTAGATTACCATTACTCTGTGTTAGGCAGACTATATGTGCAAGGCGCCGTGTCTTTTCTCACTTTTATGACTAAATGAAAGCAAATAAAAGAATATAATAAAACCAGTGGAGAAATACTGCCGGAGTGGGATCAATGTTTCTACCAAGAGTCAAGTAAAACATTAAAGGAATGTTCTGGGTTCAATAAATGTTAAGCTGTATCGACAGTATCTGTGAAATTCAGTCATTAACACAGGAAATAATTTAAACTCATCCCTCAGTTTGTAAAAATGAACATACAAACCACAAAAACTGCCCACACAGACTGCCATTATAAGGGTGAAAGTGTCAACGCTGTGTGACGCACTGTTTTTCCGAACTCAGGGATTTTAAATTATTTCCTGTAACAGTCTACGTTATATGCTCTCATATAATATTATGTAATTTGAGGCAACACAGCCAATCAGATTTGATATTTAATATACAGTTAGGAGAGGGAATTTGGACCAATGAGGTCTCCCTGTGGACAGGGCTTCTAGCGTTACGCCACGAAAACACAAACCCGTCGAGAGCTAATGCCTCCACTTTGGGGTATGTCTGTAGTGAGCATGTTTGTTTTTTTCAACAGAAGGGCAATATTTATCTCAGATACAAGCGATTAGCTGGAAAGAGGCAAGCTTTGTTTCCGCTTTAAAGGGGTGGTATAAAGCCCCTTTTTACAATATGTAAAATAAGTATGTTGTCTCCAGAGTGTGTATGTGAAGTGTTAGCTCAAAATACCCCACAGATAATTTTTTACAGAATGTTGAAATTGTCCCTTTTTGACGGTCAGTAAAAACGCGTTGTATCGTATGTGTCCCTTTAAATGCAAATGAGCTGCTGCTCCCAGCACAGAGGGCGGAGCTTCAGCTGTGTGTGTGTGTGTGTGTGTGTGTGTGTGTGTGTGTGTGTGTGTGTGTGTGTGTGTGTGTGTGTGTGTGTGTGTGTGTGTGTGTGTGTGTGTGTGCGTGCGTGCGTGCGTGTGTGTGTGTGTGTGTGTGTGTGTCAGAAACTTTTCTGCCTTTTATGTTTAAATTAGAGTCGGACAATGCAACGCTATCTCAAGACCAATTCATACGAATTTGTACAAGTGATTAAAAAGTGACTAATTCGTGTGAATTCGTACGACCTCACTCGTACAAATTTGTACGATTTGTCTAAACACACGTGATGGATAGGTTTAGGGGCGGAGTCAGGGGTAGGTCATTCCTACAAATTCACATGAATTGGGCTACTCGTAAAATATGTACGATTTAGCAAAAATCGTACTAATTCGTACGAGTGAGGTCGTATGAATTCGTACGAATTAGCCACCTCGTAAAATTCGTACGAATTGCCGTGAGATCGGGCTGGACAATGATGGAGAGACTCAAGAAGGGACAACATGGTTAGTGGTTAGTTGATGAATTTATGTTGCTGATGTGGAGTTAACTATCTTTAATTAGCATATTCTGTCATGATAATCTATAAAATCGCTCGTGTGGGAACTGTTGTAAGATGCCTACAGAGTGACATGCTATTGCATTTGTGTTACGTATTGTATTGCATTTGGAAAGACAGATGTGACAGCTTGAGCAGACTCATAAATCTGCTCGACTACAATAACTCTTCCTCTTCTCAACATGGACTGCGTGTTCCCCGGGGCGAAGTTTATGTAAATTTTAGGGTAAGTGATGTCACTAACCCGCGAGGAATGTCGTGTAGTCCCTACCAGTCTTTTGTTGTAGTCCTTAAAACGATTTCTTTAAAAGCAAATATCTTCCTTTGCTTTGAACTTTGCAGATATTGTTTATGCTCAAACACCAAGATTACGCACTATCTAAAGTTAGAAAATTGAAATCATAATCAACCACCCCTTTAAGTAAAGATTTGCTGTCAATTTTATAAACTTTTGTAAACCCAGCCACTCAGCCAGTATAATGAAAGCATCCAAACCGCAATATTTAAAAGGGTCATATTATGCCCTTTTACAAAGTCTTGATTTTGTTTTTGGGGTGTACTAGAATATGCATTCATGCTTGGTTGTTCAAAAAACAAAATTTAACTCTCCTTCCGTAATACGAAATGTACTGGTGATCGGCTGGCCAAGTGTGTTGTGATTGGCAGCGCTTAGCGCGTATTCGGGCAATGTTATGCACCTTACCATAACTGTCAGCTCTATTCAGATGTAAATATTAATGATGGAGTGGAGTCAATAGTAAACTAATTTAAGCCCAATTCAGATTTAAGAATAACTGTTACGATCACCAGCTGGAGTGCCCTTGAGAACCACCAGAGGGCACTCCACAACAGACTATTGTCATTCCCTCACAAACTACATCTCCGATAATTCTCTGCCTGGACTCATCAGCACTCATTAGCTGTGTCCCAATTCAGGGGCTGCATCCTCCTCGGCCTACCGTTAGTGTTGCCAAGTCCAAGGTTTTCCCGCGGAATTGGGCTACTTTTAAGTTGTTTCTGCGGGTAAACTTTTTTTTAACCCCGTAAGTATGATTTTTGCGCTCCAACATCCCCAAAACATCCCTCATATTCACAAATTCTGTGTAGAATTCGCCCACCCGATGGAGAAAAGCCGATGGGCTTTTTGGGCTTCTTTTGTTGCACAGACCTGGCAACCCTGCCTACCGTCCTACTTCCCCCGGGCCACAAAGGATAGAACGAAGAACAGCAGCAGCTAAGAGAAAACGAGAGGACATAAAGTTTCATAGACAGAGGAGATCACAGGAGAATGGACAGATTGGTAGAGAAATAAGCTTTTGGTTGCCTATGTGAATTAAAATTTGTAAATGAAACAATCATATACATTACTTTTAAAAGTTATATTTGTAAATGAAACAAAAAAAAAAATTCTTGGCATTTTTTATTTTTGTAATGCAAGTTATAACTTGTACATGTAATAAATAAATTATTCTGTAGGCTACATTTATTTTTGTCATGTAAATTAATATGTAAATGAAACAAAATGAATTGTTCAATAGGTTACATTTTTACTTGCAGTACCTTTTACAAGTATTTACAAGATGAGTAAAAATTTACAGTATACATAAAACTGATATGAAGAAAACATTTTTCAGTAGACTTTTATTGAGCCGAGTAAGGAGATTCTGGTGGTGCTGCTGGCCGGGAGGGGCACAACAATAGAGACCCTGGTGAAGCCTCTGCCGGCGGGACATCATCTGGGATCAGTGCATATTTCCACTGTCTACCAACAGGTTTGCAGGGCTGACTCAGGCGTGGGCTGCCAATCACTGTTCTGAGAAAGAGGGAAGAATAAATGAAATTATCTCACATGCTCAAAATTCAAACCATAAATTATTTTAACATGCAAAACTGTCCTATGAGCTAAACTCAGCAGAACGTTGCCTATCCCTGAACTAGAAGACATATTTTTATATTATATACTATTCATATTGTTTTTAAACAATATCTAATATCAAAATGTAATATCCATGTGTAAAAAGTTTTTCAGAATAAATATTGCACTTATTCAGAATAATTACAATATTTGCCTCTGTTGAATAACAATCTAAAGTACTTCAAATTTATACTTAAATACAGAGTAAATGTGTTTTGTTACATTCCACCAATGGTTATTTGGAAAATGACACTAACAAAATGTATTGTCACATTAACAAATTGTTGGTAGCTGTGTCCCGGGAGTTGGGATGGTCTGGTTTTTGTCACCTAGCAACTGGTGACAGCCGTTGTGACAAGTGGCAGTAACATTTGTACTGGACTTTTTAAAATTATAACTGCATATAATTATAACCAAAATCTGAAAATGTTCACCCTGGTCAATTTATGTAGGCTACATAATAAAGTCTAAAGAGTATAAACCAGTCTATATAAAATCACATGCTGGTAATAAGTCAACATTTTAACTTTTATTATATATTTTTCTTTAACTTTTATCATTAGATGCATTCGATTACTCGATTAAACTTAAATCCAGTACTTACATTTAAAAGTGTAATCTGGCTATTTTGCCTCCGGCCCGCTATTAATTCTGGGGTAGGCAAGGCTGCGATGGGTTTAGGGTGACCTTTTATTGTGGCCAGCCTAAGGCACACCTGTGCAATAATCATGCTGTCTAATCCGCATCTTGATATGCCACACCTGTGAGGTGGATGGATTATCTCAGCAAAGGAGAATTGCTCACTAACACAGATTTAGACAGATTTGTGAACAATATTTGAGAGAAATAGGCCTTTTGTGTACATAGAAAAAGTCTTAGATCTTTGAGTTCAGCTCATAAAAAATGCTGTGTTGCGTTTATAATTTTGTTCAGTGTAAATGTAAACCACTCAAAGTTCATCAGCCTTATGAAGGTCAAACAAATGAGTTTTGGAAAGGGGGTGGACAAAACAACATCTCTTTGACAGAAACAACACTGTTTTCTCTAATGCAGTTCAACCAGGCCTTGGCCATTTTTTTGTGTATTTCGTGGGCAGGGATTGTATAATGAGTGACATGATGACTTCACAAAGCCCAGAAAAAACGTATTGTAGTCCAAACAATTTGTTCGTTGTAGTTCTTGAAAAGTGAATTCTGTTAAATAAAATGTCTTACTTTGGTGTGTACTTTGAGCTTTGTAACCTTGCTGATCTTTTTTATGCTCAAAGAGCAACATTACGCACTAACTAAAGTTGAAAAAGCCGAAAAGCATAATAACTCCTTCAAAATACGTAACAACTGCAAAGCGTGCAATGTGTAAACAATATGATTTATGCACTAAATGCAGCATTAACTCCACCAGAACCTGCATATATTTAAAACTTTCAAGACAGAAGTCGTTTTCATCTGATATTTGAATAAAGAACTGCCAAACTTTTTGACGCTCTCAAATCTCAGCTGCTCATAAAGGGATAGTTCACCCAAAAAATATATATTGTTCCAAGTTGTGAATGTGGCAGAACGAGATATGTCTCTGGCATTTAAATGAATGGGATGCTAACAGATAGTTTTTCTCTAGGTATACAGATCTCTTTGCATCTCCAGACATTTTTCTTATATTGGAAAACATCCAAATCACAGGAAGAAACTTCAGATTAATTTTATTCAGCAGCTTTAGTTTGTCTCATTAAAACTAAAAGAGTATTTTTCCACTGCTTGCGTTCCCTCAGTGAGTCAATGTTTGCCTCAATTTCCAATTTGTTCTGTTTTAATATTGACAAGTATGTACTCGAACACATGCACGTACGTTCTAACACAAACATGAATGCTCTGTCTGGCAGGTCTTCAAATTTCAGCATCAAATTTCCACTTATCAAAACAGCCACAAGGGAAAAGGGCAACAGATGCAAAGAGGAAACCGTCCTAAACACTGGCTACTGATTCCCAGCGGACCCTGTGTGAACAGACTACCGGAGGAGCCTGCGTTCACTCCATGCTGATTTGTTCACCACAGGAACTACATACTGTTTAAGTGTCTCATGACATTTGTGGCCCTCCTCGTCTTCACCGACCCAAACATCTTCATAATTGCATGAAGCTATCTGACCTTTTGGCCATTTTCAGTTCATGTGACAGAAATCATTGACATTCTCTAGGGACTATAACTTTATCATGCTGATTTAGTAGAACACCAAGGTCAAATGCTGCTTTTGCATCTCATCTCGCAAGCTTTCCTCTGTTCAAAGTGACAACTAGTATTTTTTTCAATCACCTTGTTGAATGAAAGTATAACATCCCCAGAGGAAGGTTTTATTGCTCAGAGATGTTGCGCTTTCATAGCTGAGGAGACTTAAAAGTCCTGTATGTATTTTTTTTTACTGTACTAAAGCATACAATTACCATATTTTTGCAGAGAGTTTAAATACATGTCGGAATATCTGCCAATTGTTTACCCTATCTAAATAGCCTATTTACTCAATAATATCTCGAACCCCCTGGTTGCCATTTGGCAGAAAACAGCGTATTGCTGCTATGGAAGCCAGTGAATTAACTGGGTTAGATATTGCAGCTTCTACCCAACCTAAAAAAGGCTCAGCATCCATCTAAAAAGCTCTATGATCAGAAGCATATTGAATATTGGAGATGAGTTTGAGAGCTAGAGACAGCTTAAAGCCCAGCAAGACTTTTTTCGGTTTCCATTATCAATTCCTGTTGCGTGTCCTCAATCTGGCATCTAGCAAGAGCGTCAAGTCTGAGGAGGAGGGGCGGGAGAAACCCTCTCCAAAATGTTGAATTTGGACTGCAGTACCCATTTCAACAGCTGGCAAGTATCAACACGTTAATGAACAAATTAAATGGAAATAAAAAATGATACAAAAGTACGCATGTAACCGGTCCTACTTGACACGCTAGGAGTGGGATTTCAAACTGGGATCTACAGCATGGGAGGCGGGTGCGCAAACAGCCTCTATCGTCAGTCACTAGCGCTCCTCTTGAGGCCGGGGGAGTGAGGATTACACGCATAGTTACACTCACCCTCCTTAATCTCACTCCCAAGCGGGTCACGGCACCAAATGTAACCTTTCCTACTCTACCTGCTCTGAGCGGGATTCAAACCGTTGTTTCCGGCGTGGGAGGCGAGCGAGCTAACAAGGAACGTACGTAGGCCAGTAAGAGCTGTGTGTGTAAACCACACTCCCCTGGCCTTGAGAGGAGCACTAGCGACAGACGCAAGCAGCTGCAGTCTTTAGCGTCCTTGTTAACGCACCTGCCTCCCACGCCGCAGCGACCCCGGTTCAAATCCCGCTCGGAGCGGGTCGAGTAGGACCAGCATTTTCGCTGGCTTGCCTCTTAAAGGCCGGGTGAGTGAGGTTTACATGCACAGCTCTTACTGTCCTATGTCCGTTACACATATACAAAATATATAACACAGGTATTGCACATAGAATATCCAACCTGGTCTCATGGGAAGTCATGATCATTTGTACAAGAAACTCATAACACTCTCAATAAAGGTATTATAAAATGTATATAGTATAGGTTTTTTAACACTAAAGGAGTTCAATTTCCTCAGAACAAACATTCTCTGATGTGAATTCTTAAGAATATCCTCTGTATTTTGCTGAAACTTTAGGTTTGTATAAAAAAATGGTTCTTAAATACTTTTACTACTCTTCTACTCTGTCAAACTCTTTATCCTGAATACACACTGGTTGTATCGTTGGAGCATTTTTTTCTTACATCAATCACCATTTAATTTGTTTTCATTGTATTCAACCTCAGCTCTGCCTCATCGTACCATGTGAAAAAACGTACAAAGTGCATGATTATCATCCCCTTTGTGTTGGACAAGAAGGATGAAAAAACTATCATCTGCATATTTCACAACATGACAATTTTCCTCATAACTTCGACACTCATTTGTATACAAAATAAAAAGATTTGATGACAATACACAGCCCTGTGGCTGTGATGTAAATGTCTCTTTCCGTACATACAATCGTGTATCTTAAAATTGCACTGTCGGCTTATTTTCATAATGTGAATAGTGAGCTAAAACAAAACTAAGAGCAAGTAAACTTTGAGCAAATCGTTGTTGGTGTATTCCCTCCTTTGACTTCTGATTACTGATGTTTTGCCAAATTTATGCATGATTTAAGACATTGTTGACATCACTAGACTACTAAACGACACAGTTAAGATTACCGGTGTCTAAAAAATTTTTGAGAAACTGAAAGACTCTCCATTGGAGACATTTTAGATTGATTTTGGATTTTCTTTCCTCGGGATCACTCTTTAAACTGCACACTGGATTGAAAAAATAACGGAGCCCATCAGCATTCATCTCATGTAGTTTGTGTCCCCGCAGGCTAATTTATAAACCGCATTCTGTAATTCTCGTACCGCTGCATTTCTGCCATTTGTTTTTCCTGAAATGCCCTCCGCATGGCTGTGTTTAAAACACATACGCGATGACTCCTGGTAAACAGCTGTATATCAGTGGCCTTAATTGTATTGCTCATTTGTCAAACAAATTGATTTCCCACAGGGTGGATCATGAGGGGAAAGTAGGGTCTAGGAAACACGCTGGATGGGGCAAACAAATTCCTCTATTCCGCTCCCTCCCACTTCCCATCGCACTCTTTAATAAGATGTCTACTTTTTTGTTTGCCTGCTGTAAAAAATAGAGAAGCAGCTATTGATCAACAGCGTTGCATGAAGAACACACAGTGGGGTCTCTGCAGAAAGTGCTCAGGCTCTCTTTAAGCTTGACCTTTGAGGCTTCGCAACTGTCTGGCGCTGATTAAAAGCGCCACAAACACGAATCCACTGCACCTCCACTCACACAGATAGATAGCCGAAAGCCATGTCTAAAAGTTTCAAAACTAGACAGCATCTGGAGCATTTTGCTTCTTGGTTCAGTCATTCAGTGCAGTCGACTGTGTCGATGAGGCAGCGTTCGGTACAAATAAAGTTTATCATGCAGTGCAACATATGCCAGATCTCATAACCCATGATGTGACGCTCATTTTCTCAGTTATTTTATCTAGACTGCCTCCTGTTTAAGCTTGGATTATGGTCCTGAGAGGCCCAAGGCTCCAACTTGCTCTTATTATGTCCATTGTAAGTTCATTATTGTAGATGAGATTTTTGTTTATTTTCACAAACAATGGTAATCAATACAATGTCACAAATGCTTATTTTAAAACCAGAACAATCATTTAATTATGTACTTTTGGCCCATTTCAAACCCATAATATGAGAAGTCAAAAGAAGCCAAAATTTAAAATGTAAAATAAGTTAATAATACCACAAACAGACCTGTAAGATAATGAATAATAATAATGATCATTCATATTTAATATAAGTAAGGGATAGTGTAGCCCTGTATCAGGTCTTGTATCACTCTGAAGGGGTTTATTCTGCGTTAACAACCGGCTGGATGTACATTATTGCGGGATTATTACACGGCTACTTGCCACATAAATAATTAGACATGAAATATTGACTTGAGTTGAAATATTTTGTTAGCTCTTTAAATGGAAAGCTTCCGCAAAAAATTCAGTGTCTAGCAAGCGACAAGTTCAAACTAAACGGAAATTTAAGGGATACGATATAGTCATGACGCTTATTACAAGGCATTTCACCACATTAATAATTATGAGGATAAGAGATATTGATTTGAGATTAAACTCTTTTACATGTTTGTTATCTTATAATCCATTACAGTGTACAAAACAATCGTCGTGAAATGGCAGCAACAAGAGAGCGAATCTGTGATACCCGGATGATGTAATAACTGTGCACAAAATATTGATTTAAGTTTTAAAATTAGCTCACCAAACACAAAACTTCCACAAAGAAAAAACGTTCCTAGCAAGCATACAACGCCACTTCAGTTACCTGAATGAGCCTGTGTTATCATTTTTTACTGGTTGTTATTAGGGGATAACACCACTGAATGGCGCGATTGACCAATCAGAATCATGTGTTTCAGAGAGCCGTGTAAGAATAACAAGTAACATTTATCATTATTATTATTCTCCTCATTTTTATTTAGTCAGCATGAATTTCATTAAAGTCCCCCAATAAATGTATCCCTTAAAACTAATCTTTGATCACCAAAATTACGTTTTTAAACGGCATGGACATTGAGGAAACGTTTAAACGTTTTTATCCTGTGACAAAAATTTCTTCATGCTTTAAAATAGTTTGAATTAATAATGTTCTCAGTATCCTTAGAAAGGCTTTGAACAACTCAGAACGTCAGTGGAGAAAGGTGGATTTTCACCAGGGGGGTTTTAATAAAAATAATTTTAGAGAATAACAATAATGATGATAAATATTATTTTTGTAATATAATTGATGTAATGTGGCTAAAATAATAATTAAATATTGTATATTTTGTTATCATTATTATGTTAATTTTAATTTAATTATAATTATAATTGAAGTTTAATGCTGATAGGGCCTAATAGTAATTGTTCTAATAATGATCTTTTCTTTTCAAATAAACACCCAGGAAATTAGCATACAACGTTCAGACTGTTATCAGAATTTTTCAGAACACAAAAGTAGCCTATAAGCGCCAATTATTTCAAAGACGTAAACCAATTCGAAGGATGTCTTTTATCAAACAGCTGGAAAACCTGCCAGCGGTTGTTCTCACAGTCATTTCCCCTCACGAATTTGACCAATACACTCTCTCTGCTCTTCTCATTCACACTTTGAAGTGAACATCGTCACTTCAAAGTACAAAACAATCCCCTGCTGCACTCCCACTGAATGTCCCTCACCATGTGTCCATGCATCTCTCCGATCTCCCACTCACACTTCAGGACGGCCAGTATTATTTTCCACGCAGTCTTTCCCTCGATCCCTCCCCTCATGTGCGTCAACTGCAGTGCTGGTAATGCGCTGCCATATCTTTAAAGTTGGCATTTAATGCTTTTATGTCAGTTCGTAAAAGGATACTGAAACCACTACAGCTCCGTGTTATAAAAAAAACTTATTTTAAACTTCGTAATTATGACCCCGCTGTATCTGACGGTTTAACGATGATTATAGATGAGATGAAATTATCATGATCCATCATAATTATGAAGGTCTCGGTACATTCTCTCCCGCTCCGGCATAGGCTATAAATGTATATTGCTGCCATTGGGGAACTTTAACCGCAGGCAGTGTCTTACACTGAAAATGCTATTCCTACATGCAGAGCAAACAGGGACGTTTCTGGGGTGAACGCCGGTCAAATTATACGTTGAAGTCAAATTGAACTGAGAAAACGGGGAGAATAATTGATATGACGAGATAATCGCTGACAGATAACTTTTCCTTTTTGTTCATTGCCTGTGGAAGTCGAGGGGTTTGTGCAATTGCGTGCCATTTTCAGAAAACTTCGAAGGCTCAGAATAAGAACGGATTCTATTTTCTCGAACACGCGCAAATGAATTAATAACAAAAAACCGTGATTGGTCAATTTCCATGTCAATCAAACCGTGGTTGTTTTTTAATTGGGCGGGTCTTGGCCAGAGTAATCTGCAGAGCAGTTGATGGCTACCATCTGTTTCTAAGCTGTAAATAAAACTTGTACAAGTTTATTTTACAAGAAAATACTATTTTTGGTAACACTTTATCTTACAGTGTCCTTATTACATTTGTTACATGTACTTATTATAGTAATAACAGTTACTTATGCATTATTACATGCAACTAACCCTAAACCAAATCCTAATCCTATGCCCTAACCCTATAGTAAGTACATGTAGTTAATTAATATCACACTGTACTTAAATATATAATTACACTGTAACAATGATACCTTAAAATAAAGTGTAACCCCATTTTCTACTTAAAAATGTCATTTAATTCTGTTTTACTTGATTCCTCGTAATTATGGAAATTTACTAGCAATATCTGGGGGGAAAAGCTGCCTTACATTTTTAAGTACAATCAACTTGGATGTCATTTCAACTTAAATTACAATAAACTGACTTATTTTGATGAGTTAAACTAAACCAATGTATAAACACGTTGTCATAACTTATTGATCATAAATTGTTTTAGTTTTCATGACTGAAAACGGTTTCTGCACTGTTTCTGTTTTTCAGTGGCTATACTTTTGAAACAGCATTTTAATATTGATCCAAAATCATAACTGTAAATGATTTTGCTTCTGTGAAGATGCTTTCAACTGTCAGTTTGTTTGAGTCAAACTTGTATTAGATCTCAGAAGTGAAGCTTTTTCAGCATATTTTGCTTTTCATAAGACATAATTTGCCTTTCTAGAATGATAACAGACAAAAAAAATGTTCTGTACTTTTTATTTTTTTAAGTGTTTTCTCTCTTTGTCAGAGTCTGTGTGCAAATACAATTTTTAATTTTTTTTAGATCTCAATGGTAAAACACGCTGAGAGCACAACCAGGACAACCGGAAAACAGCCAAAATATATAGAAGTGAGTCATACATCACGATTAGGTTTTTCAGATATGGCAATAATGCACCGTGAGGGGTAGTTTGTCGATGTCATTCCAAGACCTTTATTTTGAACCATTGTATTCGTTCACAAAGAAATTGGACTGGACATTCACTCCATCTCACTCCATACGGATCTCTCTTGTCTCTCCATGCATCCCAAGAAAACAGAAAACACACGAGAGGTCTGACCTCACCTTGACCTGGAGAAACTCTGTTGTCAGTTATTCGATATCTTGCTGAATATTCAACTTTGTTTTGTTGTGTGTCTCTACAAATTCGGCCAGCTAAACCAACAGCCTGTTTGACACACAGTTTGTAACAAACGCTGTAATTCATTTGTGTTGTGGCACTAAAGATCCATCCGTTATATCAAGGGTGACATATGTAATTTACATCAAAGCAAAATAAATTTGTTTTGACACCAGTCTGTCAGGTTCCAGTCAGACGAGCTCAACATCTTTTTGCTTAATAGTCCACAGCAAGATTTTGAAATGAACCGTTACTGGCAGGGATGAAAAACAAAAGAAAAAGGCAATCTGTCCACCGAACAATATCAACACCTTCACTATTAATTATACAACATGTCAGGGAAATAAACAGGCCCTGCGAGAAGACATCGACATGCACGTTGTGGCGTAGTTTTGCAGTTCTGACTCCTTTGGCACTTTTTTTTAAATTGTTTTTCACATTCAGCGTGGTTTGATGCATAAATATCCCTCCACGTTGGCAGATGGTAAAATATCACAGTTACGAAACTTCACCTCACATCAAGAACGACACAATACTCTTCTGAAATGGCCGAATCCACCACATATTGTGCTGTATTTGCATAACCATGCATTTGTACAAAGCATGAGTCTTTTTTCCGCCACTTCGGCCTTGTTGTATAATGACACACAACGTGTTTGCTTACATTTGATGGAAATGCAGGCCAATTTACACCATTCTCCTGTTATCTCTCCGGCAGAGGATCTTCTTGAAGGATCTTCGGAAGTCATTATTGAAGATGGTGTATATAATGGGATTGAGGGAGCTGTTGCAGTAGCCGAACCAGAAGAAGAACTTGAAAAGCGTCAGGGGAACGCAGCAGTCGCATAACGCCATCAGCGTGTAGGTGAAGAAGAACGGGAACCAGCAGATGACGAACACTCCTATGACCACGGCCAGGACAAACGTGAAGCGCTTTTCCCGGTTCTGACGGCCCTTCCACCGGCTGGTCTTGACGGCCTGGCAGGCCTCAAGTTTGTCCACGTCCCCCGGTTTGATTTGGCTCAGCTTGGTCTTTCCCTTCGAGCTCTTCTTCTTGAGGGAGCACGGATTGGAGACCTTGTGGTCCGAGGAGGACGATTCCTCCATGTCCATGCCGTTTAACTCGCCCTTGTCTTCCGGATCGGCGTTCGGATCCCCGTTGAGCTTCTCATGAGGGTCGATATCCTTCTTCCCCGCTTCCTTTTTCCTCCGGTCCCCAGGAGGCGCTCTGGTCCTCTTCTTGGCGATCTGATAGATTCGGACGTACACGAGGACCATGATGATGCAGGGCAGGAAAAATGACCCGATGGAAGAGGAAATAATGTACCATTTTTCTTTGTTGATCTCACAGATGTTCCCCTCTTTCTTCTCTATGGTTATTAGAGGCGGGAAGGAGATCACGGCGGCGATGACCCAAACGATAAAAACGATGCGTTTGATTCGTTGCGGCGTGCGCTTGAGGTTGTACTCGATGGCTTGCGTGATCGACCAGTACCTGTCCAGACTGATGGCGCACAGGTGAGTGATGGAGGCCGTGCAAAAGAGGACGTCCAATGCCAGGTAGATTTCGCACCACACCTGTCCAAAGACCCAGGAGCCCATCAGCTCATTCGCCAGCGAGAACGGCATCACCAAAGTGGCCACCAGTATGTCGGCGGAGGCCAGCGAGACCAGGAACAGGTTCTGGGGAGCCCGGAGAGCTCGGCTCGTGAACACGGCGATGATCACCAGCACGTTGCCGAAGACGATGAGGAGGATGAGGAGCCCCACCAGAACGCTCAGAGGAAGGGCCACTAGCAGGGTGTACGACTGCTCTGTCCCATTGGTCGCATTGTCACACCCCATTGCTGAGAATCACGATCTCTTCCTCTCACAACTGAAATTATGTATTCAGTTGATGGCACTTCATTTTTTTCTGTATTATTGAAGGCAAAAGTGACATTTCTGGTCCCTCTGACATCTACAAAGCGGAGGAAATTTGTATTATTCAAAAAAATAAGGAGAAATGTATTTAATAAGCAATTAAAAGAGTAAAATTGTTTTAAAAATTAAAACAAATATTTAAAAAAAAATTATTTAAAAAAAAATGTTTTCTCATACTTTGTTTAAGAAATACCATATTATTAAAACAGGAAAAAGTAAGGCAGGAATGGACCTTACCTTAGTGGAGAGAAAAGCCTGATACGACACAAACTTTTTAAGCCATATCTAAGAAATCTTCCTCAGAGTGTAGCTTCTCTTTTTAAAGTCGCTCGGCGTGAAAAAAACTGCATGATTAATTCCTCGCATCTCTTCGGTGGAGCTTGTGAAGACCGCGCTTCATCATCACCGCTCAACTCAGCTGTGCGCGCGCAGGATCTTAATCGTGTTAACCGTGTGTGTGTTTGTGTGTGTGTGTGTGTGAGAGAGCGAGAGAGAGAGAGTCTGGCTCGTGTTAGCTGTGTGTGTGTGTGTGTGTGAGTGAGTGAGAGAGAGGGAGAGAGAGAGGGAGACTTGCACTGACACTGAAGAGTGAGAGTGCGCGCGCTCGCTCGCGTTCTAAACGACTTCCCTCATATTCTGCTGTACTTGAGCCACGCCCTCTTTCTCGTGACGTTGCTTAGCAGCAGCCGCCAGGAACGTTCGAAACCACTTAAAACACTTTTTATACGTGCCTGACTGGTTTAAATCAATTAAACCATTTGTCTGTTTTAGTGATGAGAGAATCAACTAAGTGCCTGTGTACTGGTGATGCATAATCATCAACTCGATCAAAAACGTGCAAACACTAGAATAAATACACATCATTTTTAAATATTGTTATATAACTCAATTATGCAGTAGTTTATGATGATTAAGTAGATCGTGTTATATACGCTGAGGTGAATTTCAAACCAAATGTTATCCTAACAATAAAGGAATATCCACCTGATTCGATATTTTAGATCTGACTGAAGTAAAAAGATTTGCACTCACTGAGATCCTACTCGTGTCGATGACGTTTCCAGCGCTGAAAATCAACTATTTAAAAAAAGTCCCTCACATTTCCAGGCTTTCCATGGCCGTGGGAACGCTAAAATTATCCGAAAACGTTACTGCAAAAAAGTTTTTTCACGTACCAGGCAAAAGAGATGAATGAGAAACCTTAAAACAACGCAAGGAAGAACTGAGTCAGGAGCGGTGAAACAGCGACACCTGCCGGAAATGTAAGATACCGCTTTCACCGCTACACTGGAGCCGGGAGATACACGAGATATACGGGCAGCTTTACGCCCCTGTTGTTCCTGATGCGTCCAGTAGGGGGATATACGGCGAAATAACATCGACGCTCGAAACTTACACATTAATAACCGTCCCGTTCTTTGACCAATTTAGTGTTTTTTGTTCATTTAAGTATAAACGTTACAGTGTAGATCTGCACTACGGATTAAAGTATATATTCAGTTGGGCTTCACTCAGGGAAAACATTTATGGGGTGGCGAGAGGGAGGCAGGAATTTTTGAGGGGTGGCAACATATGGCAGACGTATACTGAATTTAATCAAAGTTATCACTGTTTGATGAGAAATGGTATGTACTCACTAAAAAAGGGCACAGACTGCCCATTTACAAACTCATACAGACAAAATCAGTCTCATGGAATCAATGTCTTGCATGAGGTTTCATGTGAAACAGTTCATGTTAGGAATAAGCAGGGGTTAAATTGGGATTTATCATGTGGGGGCCGGTGCTTTCCCTAGGGGGGTCCGGGGGTAAAAATAAATAAACCATTAAATTGCACTTTCTGGAGAGTTTTGTGCAAAGAAATGGAGAAATTGAGTATTACATGATATGTGAAAAACTGCAAGGTTAAAAGCATATACTTTGCATTGTTGTAGTATCAACAGGTATTAGGACATTTAGCATTTACATTTCTGTTAATCAGTCATCACTTGATTACACATTGTATTACCTTGTTATGATATAGTGACCCATACAATGTGCCAAACATAATGTGCCACATGAAGAAGAGACAGTGCATTATATGACAGTAGCAACAGCTGAGAAGATTTGGCTCTGTGGTGACCAGGTCCACCTCACACACACTTCCTTTTCCCATTCTCTCTCTTTACTACTACAACACACACACACACACACACACACACACATACACACACAGCCTACTCTGCATCATTTCACATCCAGTCACAAAAGTCACAAAAATTGTAATCAATCTGTCCTTGTGGAAAGGTCGCTTGGCAGCTAAAACTAGGTTTAGCAAGTCTTATATTTTTGTAATTCACACAGATCAAATACAAATATGCTGACTGAATAGATTGCTAGTTTATTTTGAGTAGCCAGCTAGCAGTTCTCTTGGCAGTTTGCTGATAGTCCGGTGTCTGAAGTAAAATGCTCAAAACATCTCCTGAGAAAAATCATCACATGGTCAACCCGTGACTCAACCGCGATCATGGTCGACTGACCACGAGATTAAGCCCCGGCCCAATTTAACCACTGGGAATAAGTGACCATACAATGTCATCTCACGTAATAGGAGATACAAGTATGATAGAAATAAGGCGCATTATCACAGGGAAAACATTAAGGTAAGTCACGGGTGATGAGTGGCAGATGTGTGAGAGTTTTCAAATCAAATCAGTCTCTTGCCGCTCTGACGTCATCTCGTGCCGCATTCACTGCCGTCGGACATTGGAGATTCGCGCTCGTAAATTGTCAAATTGGCCACAACTTTTAATTTGTTGCTGCCAACTGGGGTGGCAAGGCTTTCTTTTTGAATGCCACCCGGTAGATCCGCCCCTGCCTTCACTCTTCACTCAGCCTACAGAAGACTATTTGTTTTTGTGAATTAAAAATGAATAATACACATTGTAGGATCAGAGGACAAGTAATGATATATGGCCTACTGAAGAATAGTTACAGGAGACTGAGTGAAATATGTTGTTGTGAATTTATATAAAGTTACATTTAGATATTAACCATATTTAGCCCATTAGACATAGGCCTATCATATGGATCCTCGATGAAATATCTATTGGTCGTCATACAGCTACAGAACAGTGTCCTACACAGCATTTTATGAAGACACAATTTGTCCCTTTTCTAAAATTACAAGGGCCATCTAGAAGAAAGCGGCAATATTGTTGTTCACAAAAAAATATATATATTTATTAACATGACTTATGATGACTCCCCTATGGCTTGCCACTCTTCTTTAACTGTCTTTCTATCATCCTGTCTAAGTGCTTTGCTCACTGATACATTTATTTTATTTTTTTTAATTGAAAAGGACATCGATGGTGAATTTGCTCCTGATCTTCAAAGTACAACGGCACAGGCACTTTTGGAAAAAGTCTCAAGCCACTTTGATTTCTTTTGGCCACGGATGATGGACCGTGCAGAGAAAATTGAAAATGATATCAAAAACATGGAGTATGTTTCTGTAAGTCGTTTATTTACTAGACAAGCTATTGGTTTGGAATGCCGTTGAATAAAAGAGATGGGTGTTTATAGTTTATACAAGTTTAGAGAGAGAGAGAGATTTTCATTTCCTTAAGTAGCTAAAGCAAACACACACCTTCATGAGATGCAAGTTAAAGAGAACTTGGTAAAGACAGAGTGTGATTATACCCACATTATGTGCACATACCCAACATTTTAGTCCAGACCAGTAAGCTATTTTAAGAAAAAATGTAGGCCCATATTAAGATATAAATTAGTTAATTAAATCATCTAATTTTTAAGAAACAACTCAAACCACATTCAAACCAAATGGGAAAAGTTTTTAATGTGGGTTTTATCATGTATGACGTTGGAAATAATCAAAATATTTGAGTGAGTGTGCAGTTCAACTCTTTACATAGAGATTTACATACATACATATGCCTATTATAAATGTGTCTTTTGTGTGTTCACACATAGACTGTAAAAAAAAAAAAAAAAAGTTACCATATTTCCAATATCTACTGTAATCTTTCCCCAGAAAACATGTGGAATATGTTTTAATGCAAGAAGTAAACAGGGTCTTGCAGAAGAGGCCATCTCGCAAGCTAAAGACATGCAGGCAACAAAAGAAAATTAATTTTGAAAGTGAGTAGAGAAGACTATGGCCAGTTAAACCTGCACGTGTTTAGCTAAGTTTGAGCCAGACAACATCAACCTGACCGTCAAGAACTTTTTGTCTCTCGCAATAAATTATAATCGTTTATAAATAATAAATGTTGCATCATTGCTAAACAACAAAAACTTTAGCAGGTTACCTCAGATCAGCCTCCCCCTATCGGACGCCTCAGGAACAACAGGGGCGTATATCTGCCCTAGCTACTCACTACACTTGATGCAGATATAAATGGGAAATGCGTAGTAAGTGAACAAAAAATGTGAAACCATCTTATATCTCAGGCACAGTCTGTGTATATTCGTGAGGAGCTTTTTAAGCAGTATTGACGGAGTTCACATGCACGCTGGTGTCTTTTCCTGCTTAGTTTATCCGTTTAAACCGAATCAATTAAAATGTTTACATTTAAAATCAAAATTTTAAATTCATTTGAGTTTGATCATGAGATATTTAAATTAAACCAAGTTACTAACATACATACAGACAAACAAATAGAGACATAGTCTAACAAGCAAACAAATAGCCAAAGTGAGTTTTCATAGTTTTATATTCTCTCTGACAGAAGCAGAAATTATTGATCTGGACTGGAAATGTATGACGGGTGAGAGAGGAGCATATTTGACATTCGTAAGGCAGTCAAATGAGCATTTATTTGAAGAATGCTAATCAAAGCAAAGACTTGATCTGACGGAAGAGGGTCCTGTTACTCGTTCGGGCTCAGAAAGAAAGAAAGAGAAATCAAGAGTCACCTTTAAGGCTGTTTTTCCCCTCTCTCTACAGAAAAGTAGGTTAGACATGTCCGCACAACACTTGATACCCTATGAAGAGTAAAAAAAAAAGGAAAAAAAGAAACATTTTGCAGTTACGAAAGAGCAACACTTTTATCTTTTGCACTTTTTTACATCCCTGTCCACACAACCAGACAAATATGAATCTTAAAAAAAAAAAAAAAAAAAGAGAGAGAGAAAATCAACATGCTTGTTTCCTATACATAGCAAGGCAAAAAAAAACAAAAAAAAACAGGAAACATAACATTCCTATGTTTATGAAAAAAAGCATGGAATATGAACTTCATTTATACAGCTTCAATGGTCAAAATGCACAGACAATATAAAAAAATAAACCATACCCTTAAGCTCCAATCATAAGGATTCACCAGAACAACACAAGATCAAAATCAAAAACTGCCATTCTGATTATAACTGCACTCATTATTCACCATCAAAAGTACAATTATGTTTTCATTGTCTTTGTGACTACATTCCTGATTTGTGATGCATTCTCATACTGTTACCCTACATAAAAACCAGCCTCACTCTCCTGCATAAATGGCACATAAATTAAAAAAAATTAAACTTAAATGGGACACGTCGCAAGGCCC
This sequence comes from Siphateles boraxobius, assembly GCF_051911475.1. Classification (NCBI taxonomy): domain Eukaryota; kingdom Metazoa; phylum Chordata; class Actinopteri; order Cypriniformes; family Leuciscidae; genus Siphateles; species Siphateles boraxobius. The sequence continues at coordinate 27,673,508 of NW_027508733.1, forward strand.
GTGTCCCTAATGCACGTCTCACTTGAAGTACTCAAAGGCATTTATTGTCACATCATAATTCCATTTTTAACATCTAACTACTCCCTCACACACACACACACACACACACACACACACACACACACACACACACACACACACACACACACACACACACACACACACACACACACACACACACACTCACAGAAGAAAACTCAAATGTACAGTTCTAAGCTTATACAAAACCAGGAATGCAACGCCTCTGGTGTATAGTTAAGCATGAACAGAGAAAGCCCTTTTTACAAAGTTTGTATTTTTATTCTCGGCCGAGCAGGTCCAGAGGGAGTTCATCTGTAGCAGAACGTCTACGCTGGTAGAACCGGCCCGAGAACCCAGTCCGTAACGTCTCGCGCGGGCCGGCTCTCTCACAGCATCACGTTTCTGCTTTCTAGGAGGTCCGTAAGCAGCAACAGGTTCTGCTGGTTGATAAAAAAGCAGCGATTTGTGTCCTTTTCATGACCCCACGAATGCCAAGTGCCTCTCCGAAACCTTTACACTGCTGCCAATGCACACAATGTCTTTACGGATCAAGGGAACATGGAAAAGAAAAGAAAAAGCGTGGACAGAACACCAACAAAAGATTGGCTTGAGAAACTAGTGGAGGTGGAAATGTACAGTCGCTTGATATAATACTAAACCAAAAGAAATTCCATCTTGTCTTGAACAAAACTACGTTGTTTAAAAAGGCGAAATAAAAAACAAACATATAAATCAAAACATTTCCGTTTTTAATTGCAATACTTGATCTGCACCATGCGAAAGTGATATGATTTTTTTAAAATGTGTAGAAACAAACTAGTCAGACATGAGTTTAAATCAAAACATTTAATAAAGAGAAAGAAGAATAAGGTTCTTAATAGAATGTTAACGTTCCAATTTGAGGAGGCAATTTTTTTTCATTCATTGCTATAAAATATACATGATAGAGAATTAAAATAAAAGATAAAATACTTCAGAAACAACAACAACAATAATAATAATAATAATAAATGCCCCCATCCATACGTTTAATCGGTAACATGAAATATCACGACCCTTTTACTTGAGGAGGATGCCAAATATCAGTACAAAGTGCATTAAAGGCAGCAGCATTAGAGGGGCGGTATGTGGGACGAACGGTGCAACAAAAAAAAAAAAAAAACAGTAACCGACCGTTGTTTAATATTCTGGAGCAGAAATCAAGAGGTGAAGTTTAAAACTGGTCCGATGACACGGACCAGGAAATCCTTCAAATGCGGAATAATAAAACATTTTAAAAAAGGATTGAAGTGATGTTGAATGGGCGTTTGGCATTCCTCACAGTAAACGTGGGCCTTTAACTGCTAGCATTGTTCAGCACCTGATATGATATGTAGATGCGACTCTCACCAATAGGACACGAGCAGAGCGCAACACTGTGGATATGGCAAACAAGTTAATTAAAAACAGAGACCCCCGATACCAGGGTGATGCTAGCTTGATAAACACATGATGTGATTGCTGTCGAAAGTGATTTTTGATTCATCCGTTGCTTCGTTTTCACTATATCACAAAAAAGAATTGCAGATCTATCATTTTAAAACGTCAACATGTCCGAATAGCGAACAGGAATGAATATTTCAAAAAGGGACCGACAAAATAATCAACAATAAGTACGGAATAAATTATACTTTAGCAAATTCATCCTTTATGTATTAAAAACCTCTTGGATATTTATGTTCAGACACAAACCACCCAACTGCACTGGATAGGCACAATTCTATAATAAACAACAACAAAGAACAAAAAAGAAAAGAAAAACGCACTAAATTTTGTTCACTGCTTCCAAACAGGTCCTCTGTACAATAAAAAAAAAACTTTTGGTTGCGGGATGATAAAAAATAAACTGTGGCTAAAATCAAATCAAATAACTCGCATACAGTATGGCGGCAGCAGCAGCAAAAAAATGAACTTGTAGAAATGTTTTGTTTTTGCATACAACTGTTTCCTGCCATCGAAAACCACTATAATGACTTTCAACAAATTGGCAAAATGATTGGAACATTTTAAGAGCGCCTCTTCGGAATCACTAATGTACATTAATTTTGGCAACAGAAGTCTAGACGTTGTTTTCTACGGGGGGTAAAGGGGACCTAATTGGCTATGATTCCTCCATCAATTGGAACCCAGTTGCGCAGTTTCTTGTCCTAGATATAATGAGCACGACGGCACGGTAACGTCGCATAGCGAGTGGGTTTCCTCTTTGTTGCGGTGTGCGAGCGTCTCAGACCATGGCCCGGTAGGGACCCTGCATCTTGAGGAACTGGATGATGAAGGAAGGGCCTCCGGCGACGATCTGCGGTGGGAGGTGGCTGAGGGGGCAGTTCTCGATGCTCATGATGGACAGCTTGCTGCACAGGGCCAGCTCGAACGGCAGACTGTGCAGGTTAGGGTTGTCGTTCAGGTACAGGTCCTCAAGGTTCTCCAGTGTGCCTGTGGGTGGGACAGAACAGGCTGTGAGTGCGTTGTGTATATGTGGCCCTGGACCACAAAACCAGTCTTATGGGTCATTTTCTTTAAACTGAGATTTATACATCACATGAAAGCTGAATAAATAAGCTTTCCATTGATCTATGGTTTGTTAGGATATGCAGGGGTGATAGTAGAAAAAAATCCTGAGCCTGAAATGTTTACCCTGGGACAGATGCGTAAGGGCGATTTTATCCTCCGCTAATTTCTGACACAAAGTGATGAGCGATTGTTCTTCTAGTCTTCTTATATTGTTGTCATTTTTTTTCTTCTTTTTTTTTTTGAGAATGCAAGACACACACAAACACATGCCCATCTTTATAATTCTTGACCTCTAAAGTTTTTTGAATTCGACCCAAATCTGAAATTTCACTTGCACTGCACTGCAATGTATTTTTTCATGATTAATATTGCATTGCAAAATAATGTGTGCTGGTCAACTACTTTAAAATTAAGAAACCCCTAGAAAACAGTAAAAAAAAACATTTGTACATTTAAGATAGTTCTACTTAATTTGTTATTCCAATATCCAAATATGATAGCCTACTAGATAAAAAGAAAAGAAAAAAGGGCTTTTATTTGAGGCGTGCTGTCTTTGCATTTGAACATTGCACATTTTAAACAGGACACGCATTAGCTGAATAAACGTTAGCCAATACAAACATACTTATAGAAAACAGTTGACAATGAATAGACAGGAGTCCTCCTGTCACAGGACCAATAATAGCAAAACGAATCACTTATTCTAAAAAGAATATCAAGTAGCCTATATGTTAGAAGAATCTGACATACGACTATGTTAATAGTAAAACGTCCGTTATTTAACGAATTTTAAAAACACGGGATGGATAATAAAAAATGCTTTCTGTCATTTTGACAGGAAAAAACCCACAACCAAGAACAAAACAGTTCGTCAATTTTCATTTTACAATTATCATCTCTCTCATCTGTGTTTGTGAGAGAGAGCTCGCGCAGCACTGATACAACGGTGTCTTATCCACAAGTAACACGCTAGTTTTCATACAAAATTATTATGTAACAACATAATTAGGTACTTTAGTTATTATAACACAATAACGTAACACATGCAGGCTACGTTTCTCAACACGGAGAATGAATAAATAAATGCCTGTTTGCGGACTCGCGCTTATCAGTAAATCAATCCACAAATCACAGCACTTTCATAATCAGTAAGCCATAGCGATTTTAATTTTATTTAGATTTATTGTTCATCAATACTTAAGCTTTCTGTATGATGTCTTCATCTTATCTGAGTGACATGAATGACGGAGTATTTTAAGATAACCCATGCGATTGCGATCACTCCGTGTGATAATAGAATCCAGATTAAGTTAACTCAATACAATACTTCAACTTTCCACATCCACCCCAGCCCGTTTACCTTCAGGAGTCAGAAGTACTGTGACTACTGTAGCCTACTGTCCTCGCTCATGAACTCAGTCAGAGGCGGCCGCGCGAGTGGAAGCGGGATCGAGCGGGATTCTTTAGGCTATTGCTGTCGATTTTCAGTCTCTTTTTAATGATAGGCTTTACGCATCTGTCAATCATACCCGCTTGCTATTTGGGGAATGAACCCAGCGCTATGATTGGTCGAACTCCGCTGCTTTTGCTGTTGCTTTTTTTTTTTTTTTTGCAGACACGTCTGTACGCCGGAAATCCGGCGTGGCGCCGGAGCGCTATCAGGCCTGGATATGACAATATTTGGCCGAGATACAACCTTTTGAAAATCTGGAATCTGATGGGGCCAAACATATAAATATTGAGAAAATCGTCTTTAAAGTTCTCCAAATGAAGTCCTTAGCAACGCATTACTAATGAAAGGAAATAAATGAAATTTACACCATTATGACTTCCCCACCACTAAATGCAAGTGTGTGTGTGTGTGTGTGTCTGTGTGTATGAATATGCGTGAATGCCCGTATGTCTTTGTTTGTCTGTGTGTGTCTGTGTGTGTGCGTGTGTCTGTGTGTGCATGTCTGTTTGTGTGTATGAATATGCGTGTGGGTGTGTGTGTGTGGTTACAAAACTGTTCCACACATTGATCGAATTCGTCGTCTTTCAGGTCATCCTCCTTTGCCAAGCCAGTCTCTGGACATTCTGTATCATCTTCCCAATCATTTGCGAAAAAATCATTTACTATGTTCGTTAAATTATTGCTGTCATTAAAGTTGAAATTGAGCAAACGCGCTATCTCAGAATCCATGGCTTGCACCGTGACTATTGCGGATTGTGTACACTGTGCAGGCGAAGAAGTCGCCAGCCAATGAGAGGCGCTGTAGCAGACCTTTGCTAAGAAGAAAACAGTTTTTTTTAAACGAGAAGGGTTTGTTTTAACGCTCTCTATTGGCTTACTGCTCTAATGACGTTGTGGAGAGTTATGAACCCGAAAGGTGGAAATCAAAGCTTGACATAGATACCAAACTTGAGTGGGCAATTCCCAAAAAGCGGACAGCAGCGAGTGAAGTTTGTAGGCGTGTTTTCTGACTTTTTTTTCGCGATTTTGCATCCATTCACAAAAATATATTTTATATATATTCATGGTAGGAAATTTACAAAATATCTTCATGGATCATGATCTTTACTGAATATACTAATGATTTTGGCATAAAAGAAAAATCGATAATTTTGACCCATACAATGTATTGTTGGCTATTGCTAAAAATATACCCGTGCGACTTACGACTGGTTTTGTGGTCCAGGGTCACATATGTGTGTGTGTGTGTGTGTGTGTGTGTGTGTCGTACCGATCTCCTCTGGTAGGTGCTGCAGTAGATTCTCTCCCAAGCCCAGGTACGTCAGGTTGGTCAGGTGACCGATTCCTCTCGGCAAAGTGGTCAGCTGGTTATTGGTCAACACAAGTTTCTGCAAATAAATGCTTGAAATGAGTATTTGAGAATAAAAAAAAAAATCATCTAAACATACTTGTAAATTTGAGTACGGAGCCCCTACATGGGACATGGTGATGCGAAACAATCAAGATGGAACTTTCGCAAGTCTTTCGTATGCGTGTTTTTGTATTCGTCATTCAGTGGCTCTGAATTGTCAAAACGGCTCTCAAAATGCTTGATCAGGATGCGAAAAACACAGAAAATCAAACCCGATCCGAATATTTTTATGATGGATGAAAATTTCGTAGGCAGTGTGTAAACATGATTGACACATTGTGAGGTTATATTTAGTTTTTAACGTGCAAAAATTTCGCACTCCGTGTGCAAGGACCTTTTAGCGTTAGCCCTGAGAAACTATACATCAGGGGTCACCAACACGTCGCTCGTGGCTTGATCAGATTTTTGGTCGCTCGCCAAGACGTACTTGTCATCTAATCAGAGTGAGCTAATATAGACAGGTGACAAGCGCCACCTACTGACAGAGAGTGGATTTACGGTCTGCCTTTATTGTTCAGACAGTATGAAAAACTGTTTTTTTTTGTTAATTTTGAAAGACAGATGGAAAATAAGCTATTGTGCATTCTAAAAATCTTAACACTTTGGATAATAAGGTAGCCTTGTTTATGAAGCAGATAAAATGACAGTAATTTATCATTTTGACTAAAGGTTGAAAATTGAGGTTTATCTTTTTATAAAACTTTTTTTTAACTTGTAGTAAATAACATGTTATATTGAAAGACACCTGGCCATCATTTTTAAATGTTACTATTTTAAAGTTTATGCAAACAAAAGTGCATATTAATGTTAATTTGATTTGTTATTTGTTGGTTTTCGACATAAAACTCGGTGAACTTATTTCTCTGTGTAGTATCAGTACTTTCTGAACATTTCCAGCACATTTTAACGATATACTGTGATCAGTTTGGTCACTATAATCATGAAATTTTCATATAGTTTCATCTCTAGTTATGATGCACTATATATGAAACTATAGTTTCCACAAATAAATTCTCTGATTTTGTTCTTTCCTGTGACATTAAAGAGTGACGTATATATAGGGCTACAAAAATGATTTCAGGTGTAAAACAGTTTGGATAGTTGTTAATATGAGAGTTGTTTAAAGTGTTTTAAGTATTGTAAATGTCCAACCTGCAGATCCTTAAGGTAGGCAATCTCATTCGGGAGGGACTCCAGTTTGTTCTCCTCCAGGTCAAGCTCTCGTAGTTTCCGTAAATTCCCAATCCCATGTGGCAACTTCTTCAAGAGATTGTTGGACAATATGAGGACCTGAAGGAACCAATGGAAAAAGTCAAAACGCAGGCCTAACTACATGACAAAAATTGGTTTTCTATCATGAAACTCAGTGATTTGTTAAAATACAGAACATGATGTCACCTCTAAAGACACAAGTCCGCAGATATCCTCTGGAATCTTGGTAAGCTGGTTTGTTGCCAGGTTCAGCTCCACCATACTGGTCCACGTCCCAAAATCCAGCGGAAGAGATGTTAACTGGTTGTCCTGTAAATAGTTTAAAAAAAACATTGAATGGTACTGTTTTCCACATTTACATACTCGGCCATGCAAAACTACCCACAATGTTGCTTGTCGGTCCAGGACAAAACAGCCCACCCACAAAGCCTCTACCATATTCTGCTCTGTAGTTAAAGCCTGTGTCCTGAAAGGTTTCCTACATTTTTTTAGCGGTGACCTCATGTGGACAATCACCTTCATATTGAGCTTGCTGAGCACTTTGGCTCGGGAGAAGATGCCGAAGGGGATCTTGTTGATACGGTTGTGCTCCATGTTGAGCGAGTAGATGGTGGAGAACTGGGATGGGCCGCCCACTGGGTAAGACTGGAAACAGTTCCGCGCCAGCGTCAGACTCGTCAGGTTCACCAGACTGGACAGAAGCCCCTGAGGAGGAACAGACAGGGATCGATAAAATATAGGCAAACAGGAACCTGACTAATAATACAAGACTGAAAATGATTAAAAGCTGGAATGAACAGAAGCAAGCCTCACCTCTGGTAACACTGAGATGTTGTTGTTCTCAAGGTTGAGCTCTTCCAGCTCTCGGCACTTCGCTAAAGATCGAGGGATTGCTGATAGGCGGTTGTACCTCAGACCCAGACGGTTTATACTCGATAAATTACCTGAAACAGTAAATTAATGTGAGAAATGGCCCCGATATGCTTAAGTTTATGGTTCAAGGGCCAGATTTACTAAAAGCTTGGCCGGAGCAAACCCTCTTTTGGCGTTTAAAAACTACTGTCAGGATTTACTAAAGACACGCAGTGAAAAATGAGCGCTGAAAAGGCTTGACAGGGTTATTTTTGCGGCTGATCTTATTGCATTTGTAGGAGTTTCCCTTTCAGAAGCAGTATTTATGGGAGGAAAGTGTTTAAATGGATCATGCAAAGTGATTTACTAAGGTTTGCGCTAGTCAATTTACTGGTATTTGCGCTATTATTTACCGCAAAAAAGCACGTCTTATACCAGACACTAATTTGTGCTGCTTTTGGTAGATTATGTTGGCAATTATGGAAATGATCCGGCTGCGTCTGTGTTCTTTAATGTGAACTTTCCACTCCCATCTGCGATTTCACTCTCACGTTAATTTGCCCTGTTTAGTAAATCTGGTCCCAAATGTGTTGTTTTGTGGTCCAAATAATGTTATGGTCCAAAACTGTTGATCTAGTCTTTACACAGGCATATAGGCATACTTCCTCCACTGATCATATAATACTTAATTAGACAATACTTAATAATGCTCACGAAAAAATAATTTCCTCAAAGCAGATCTGTAGAGTACAATTTTAGTTTGGTCTCCATCAATAAGGATCCCAGCTTGAGCAGATCCTCACCTATAGTCTCAGGTAGGTCAAGAAGTTCATTGTGCTGCAGGTCAAGGTTGGTGATCTGAGTGCAATTGCCGATCTCTTTAGGAAGGTGCTCCAACTGGTTGTGGGCTACATCCAGCGTAATCAAGTTACAGAGCTCACCTATAACACAAGCCAGCAGAATCATCGCAAATGAGCACTCAACTTTTATACTTTTATTTTATGGAATGACGCTATATATATTTATATTTTTATAAAAAATAAATGGATAATAGAATATGGTCAGATTTGTTAACCATTTAGAAGACCCGTACTCAAAAAACTCCCAGAGCACACAGCGAATATATCTACCGATAAGGCAATCATTATTTTTATGCTATGGTATGTCTATAATTATTTGTATGTTATGGCTGATAACCAATAAATCATTTCAATTATATATATATATATATATATATATATATATATATATATATATATTAGTGCTGTCAGTTAAACGTGTTATTAACGGCGTTAACGCAAACACATTTTAACAGCGTCAATTTTTTTATCGCGAGATTAACGCTCTTTTTGGCCTAGCAAACTTTGTAGTTTTTTTAACATACTGTTGCAACAACTAGTAACGTTAGAAAAACTACAACATCACACTGGATAGCTAGACCGGAAACAAAACAACAGGCACGCCGCACGTACTTGTTTGGGCTTGCGCGCCGGCCAAAGAGTAGTAGGCTAACGTTACGTTTTGAGTGGATGGCGCGAGCTCGAGACGCCGATCTAGAGACGTGCACTCTCAACGCAATAGAGTGTGGCGCGAGACTAGATTTGATGGCCGAGTACGAGCGCGTGCGGTAATGTACTCAGTCTGTGTGTGCGGGTACTGGAGAATAAAACGATTTGCGGGACTCCCGCAAACTATAAATATCTATGTATAAAACATAAAAACTAATACATTTTTATTCATATGTTGCAGAAAAGCAACAAGAACAACTAAAACAAAATAGAAACGATTTACAGGCCAGAGTTTCTTTTTATAACATGTTTGCAGCGTTGAGCGATGTAGCCAATCACAGACACATGTGATTGAACGCAGACACATTTCTTGAACGCAATGGCCAATCAGATGCATTTAAAATAGACTCCCCTCACCGCTCAAAACTGACTTTTTGTTCAGTGCTGAATTCTGTATGCTGGCAAATCCTCAAATTATAACAAACAAAGTGTATATATTATTAAAGATTCACTGTGCAGTCAGCTTCATTGATAATAACAGAGTTGTGTGAGATCGCGATGAACTGATGTCAGCTTTTTAGGAATTATTAAGGGAGCGCACTTTGCGCGCATTCAGTCATGCCAAACCATGTACTCAGTAGCCTGCTTGCTTTTATATTATAACAGTGGTTTGTGTGTTAATGCTTTAATAACAAATAATTTATCAGGAGCATTTATGCTGATGTGTATGGTGGCGACACGTGGGAGAAAGTATTTGCAGGTAACGTTAGCCTACAAAAAAAAGTCTATTTGCGGGCGGGAGCGGGACAAAAATGTTGCGGGCGGGAGAAAGTAACATAGAAAGTAGTTGAGAACGTCAGTTATAACGACCCACGTACTAAAAAAATTTGCACGGGCTCGGGTTGGGCTTGATTTTTTGGGCCCGATCTAAGCTCTACAATGGATGACTTCAGACAGAAGCACATGGATACCACAGCTAAGAACAAACTTACTGCCGGTCCACTTTTCCATGTTGATAAGAGCATTAAAATTAGAAAAAATAATGGGAAAAATAGAAATCAAGGGACATTTAGAATAGATAAAAATGTGCGATTAATCGCGAGTTAACTACGGCGTTAATGCGATTAATCATGATTAAATATTTGAATCGTTTGACAGCACTTATATATATATATATTTTTTTTGTCTAAATAATTAAAAAAGAAAATACTAAAAAATAAATAGTTTTAAGTTCTAAAAAGTAAATTTAGGCCAGTGTCCTTATTAACTAAAACTAATAAAAGCTGCATTTTTGCTATTTGAAATTCAATAAAATATAAATATTAGATGAAAAAAATAATAATATAATATCTCCTTGGCAACTAACTGAAAGAACATTTACTATTTATATAATTAAATAGAAATATAAAAAAAATAATACAAATGACTAAAGCACATAAAATCAATAAGAATTTCTTAAAACAAAAACTGACAATATAAAATGATAATAACATTATACTACAATAACTCTGATTTAGGCATCACAACATTATAATGTACAGTATGAAAATTGATATTAATTTTGAGATTTGATGAAAAAATATTAATGTTCTTAAGTTTAAAATTAGGTGAGCAATTGATGGCATAAGAAAAAAATGGGAAATGAGCATGCACAGTTAAATATCCAATATCAATCAATACAGCCATTATATATATTTTTTGATGGACATTATGTGCCTTTAAAAAGGAAAAAAGGAATGGTTTTAAACAGCAGCAGCAGCTCACTCACCGATCTCCGCAGGCAGCTGTTTAATCTTGTTCTCTCGGATGCTGAGCATGGTGAGTTTGGACAGATTCTTGATGTCCTTCTCCACGGTGGTGATCCGGTTGAAGCGCAGGTAGAGCGTGGTGAGGGAGGTGACGCGGTACACCACGGCCGGGATCTCCCGCAGCTTGTTATGCCGCAGGTCGAGCATACGCAACCTCTTCAGGTTGTCCAGTGAGTCGGGGAGGCTGGTGAGAGAGTTCTCGCTGAGCGCCAGCGTCACCAGTCCTGACAGGCATCCCAACTCGGGCGGCAAACTTTGCAGCTTGTTGCTGTACAGGTAGAGCTCGGTCAGCTGGGTCAGCTCCTTAATGGAAGAGGGCAAGAGATGGATGGATCTCTTGGACAGGTCCAGACGCATTGAGTTCTCCTCACGGCACTTGTTCAGCTCCTTGATGACCTCCGCGTTGCTGGATTTTTTGCGCGTGCTAGGCGGCGGGTTGGGCCGCTTTATCGTGCTGTCCAACGTGAAGGCCACTGCGGGCGAAGCGCCGCTCGTGTCTTTCTTCCCGTCTTTGGCATCTTTCCCTTTGGTTTTGGATTTCCCTTCAGCTTTGGGTTCCCTCTCCTTAGAGTCTTTATCTTTGCCCAGAGTACTGCTCATGGCGAAAGCCCCGCTGCCCAATGGCACATGGGACCCTCAGTCTCTCGCTCTCTTTCTATCGCTCTAGTATTTTGCTCGTTATTCAAGGGCAGAACCAAAGGGAGGGGCTGTTATATCGGTGTGTGCTCATACATACCCGTGTTTCTTCACCAGTGTCGGTGGACCGAGGCAGCCTGTACTCCTGCAGGGGTTAAAACTCCATAGGGGCGACACGTGTGTGTTGTAGTCGATGTGGCGAGGAGGCCAGCAGCCTCATGCTTGTTTGATCTGCACTCTTTCCCTTGACTCGGCTAGAGCTGTTCTACACAGACAGGTCGCCGAGATTCACATCCTTTGGCTGTTGAACAAAACAAACAGTTTCAGTTAAGACGCACAATGCCCCAAAGATGGGAATGACTTACAGACGACACTTACAGGCAGTGTCGTTCAAATTTCAGATGTGAGAAAGGTCTTTAAGAGCTTCCCTCAATGACGCAAATATAAGCTGCTATCTAATAAACATACAGTTCCTTCCTGTATGCTTGTACCACAAACGCTTTCAGGAAGAAGCAGCATCAAGTCATTCAGGCCGTCAATGGTCAGCCACTTGAGGCAATTATTGGCAATTAAATCTCAAATCTCTTTAGGCGATGCATCAGATTATCCTTTACTGGATGATGTGCGGGAACATATTAACCACCCTGCAAGAAAAATGATATAGGGTGCTAAGCTTAATAATGGGAAAATCCTTAAAGCGTTTCACTGATAAGAATGCATTAGATTCATTTTAAGGGTGTGGACAAAACCAGGCTAGTTTCTTCCGAAAGCACAACTAGACCTGAAATAATATAGTTGGCTTTTTATATTGCAACTAAAGAAAATAGTTAAATATTATCAGGAAAATATTTTGTTTCTCTCAGGTTGTGAGTAGGGCTGAAACGGCGTATCGATGACGTTGATTGGATAAAAATGATTTGCGTGGAATGCCTCGATGCATCACACGATTTACATTCATCCCCTAAGATGGCGGCTTCGGCTCCCCGGGATCCTGAAAACTAATATTATATGATGAGTATAATGCAAGTGTCACTGAAGTAAATCACAGGGCCTGAATTTCGTTTTGGAAAATAGGGGGGAAATCCCCCTGTAGGTCATTCTTATGGGGGGGGGGGGGGGGGGGGGGGGGGGGGGGGCTTTTAATTTGAGGCGGGAGTTTTTTTTAGACAATTTTTTAAAAATACGTTTAGCTAAATGTTTGCTCTCTCATTGTATTTGTGTTTTTACAATGCGGTCGTTTTTTTTTGTTTACACAACAAAAGGAAGCTTGATTTCAATCTTTGAATTAAATTGAAAAAAGTAGCACAAATAAATACATGAAATAAAGAGAAAAGTTTAGGTCTAACACTAGCATTCAGAAATGCTAGAAACAGAAAAAAGTAATCAAATGTAAAATAACACGGAATAGTATTTTAGTCCTGTATAATTTGAATACATAGTGTAAGGCCGTCTAACTCGATCCAATGGCGGTATTCGAATTAGCGCCTTTTCTCGTGGCAAAGTATTTTTGGTTAAATGCAATACATTTTCTCATATGTATTTACTCGTTACTTCATCTGACTCCATAAATGAAAGGTTTTAATAATATCTGTGCCTCACTAAAAGTGAGCGAATGTTTGACTATTCCGTTTAACTCTTCAATGAAAACAATGTCAGAGTCAGTTAAAATAATCAAATGTAACAATTTATTATGTCAGGTAAATGTATCATGCCAATTTCATAATCAATTCAAAGATAATCGATACAAAACATCAAATGCTCTGGAATAGAGAGAAGATGCAAACCCGACTTTAAGAAATACATGAGGCTGAGAGGTCTTCCTCTCAGCCTCACGGACCGATCTGAAGTACAGAAAAGGCCCTGAGCTCTCGCTGCGTTTCATTATATACCCAGACCTCATTTCAAATCTAAACATCATTCACAGTGGAAATTTACCTGTAAGTCACCATTTGCTAGCAGTGGAAAATTAGCATTCAGTCAAATGGTCGAAGGTGTTAACTCAAAAACACAGTATTGGAGGGTGTGGAAGATATTTCTAAACTTCCTAAGAACTTTATTACCTTTTGGGTTCACTTCTTTGGGAATGAGACATTTGTACCAGTCGTACCGAGACATTTCAAATAATACCAAATATGTATAAAACTAGATGATAATCATTCACATTAAACCATTTAGATTCTTGTGTGAGTTTGGGAGACCTCTGCCAGGATGAAGAATGGGGGAGAGAAATGTAGATTAGGATGAGGGAGGTGAGACCTTCGTCTCAATAGTGCATGAGGGGGAGTTCAAATGTTAATTTCCTTTGTTTTCTCAGAGAGTGGCCCTCTCTTAAAGTCCTTACAGTTTTTCCAGTCTTACAATAGGCTATTAATCCTGATTCTTTACAATTAATGCTATCTTTTGTTGTTTTATATACAATAATGACAGACACATTTTAGGCTACTCTCACTTTAAGAGCTAGTGCACGGATCCACGTTCACATGTTGCGTGTAAAGCACAGTCACTTTCTCTTCTTTTAAAAAGGGCTCCCTGTTGCTAAGCAATCATGAGCCACGTTCTCCATGAAGACAAAGACGTTTCAGCAAAGGATGAACGCGCAAAAGACGTAATGGAACGGCCCATACTGTTTTCATTATAGTGTCACATGCATTTTTTTTATTTTTTTAAGACATAACCGATTGTGTTTGAGAGGATACTCCCCAAGACTGGAATTTAGACAATGTTGTGTGCTTTTGACCGTTAAAGCGCTATAATTCAAGAAAAATAACTCAGTTTTCTTACTCAAAAGCTGTTTGTTATGCGGGTTAAAATCGCTTGAATGTTTAAATAGGTAAGACTTAAAAAAACGCACAAATTATTAACAAGAGTGACGATGAAATGGACCGATTGGACTCGGACTTTGACTGAAACGCGAGAGTCTAGAATCACCGCCTGCAGTGCAGCGCGATTGGCTTGCCTTGTGTAACACATTTTGAGAGAGAGAGAAGACGCGGCATTGGCAGAATCACTCACGCTGTTTGTGAATTTGCGTCTCGCAGAATGTTTTAAAATGACTGATTTGATCTTATAATCTGTTAAGTTAAATTTACTCATAGGCCTACATGATAGATTGAATGAATGTTTGCGGGAATTTCCCGCATTATAAACGCAAGACCTGCGGGAATGATTAAAATGATGCGCAAAACCTGCAATCCAGCACCGAAATTCGAGCCCTGAAATCATGCTCAACAATATTCATTCCCTATTGACTAAAAACAGTATATGCTGCATTCAAAGATAACTAGAATAAGGTTGTCAGTCCCATATTCTGTGAATAATACAGTTGCGATCATACAGCATTTCGCTATGCTATAATACGCATTCTATAAACGAACTGACACCTGCAAAGTTTCAGGATTCAACTGCATTATCTGCAAACCTGTGTGCTGTATGAATGAAACATTGAAAGATCAATGCTGTTGAAAGGTTAATTTAGAGTGATTATTTATTAGTAAGCTAATGAAAGGATTCATGATGCACTGACTATGATTTTTCACGGCCAATTCAGATTTTTTTACAAGCAAATTGACACAATCCGATACCAGTTGCCGATATTTCCCCTCTGTTTAGGCAAATTTATTTGATGTTTATTTGCTCTGTAACATGCCAAACTGACCTTAAACAAAAAAAAAATCTAGCCATTAGGGGTTGCACCGACTAGTCGACTTTAAAGCAGGGTTCCTGCACACTTTTTAAAGTCAAATTTAAGGCTTTTTAAGACCTTTTTAAGACTTGAAGAAATCAAAATTAAGACCATACATTAGGGGTGTGCAATATTGACAAAAATATATCTCGATATTTTAAACGTTTTGTTGATAATAATTAGATGATATTTTACTGATTGTGTTTTTGTGCTGGTGCAATGGCTGGTTTAGGCCTGTTGTTGACAGCAGACTCACGAAGATATTCATATTTTTCATATTCTATGCAGTGGTCAGTTCACAGCAGTGACAGAAATGATTAATTAACGTGCAATATTTGCCACCTTAAATTGATTTCCAGGGGCATTTTCACCTATATATGGACATTTTTTCTAAACTTATTTAGAGTTATGCATCACCTTTTATGTCAAATACTAACATTCAAATTATTCAAATTAAATTATACAGTAATTATACTTATTTATGCAATAATACTTAATTACACAATAATTATACAGTACCACCGTTACCAGTCAAATTAAATCATTCAATCAAAATCCATCTTTGCAGTTCAGAGGTGACACAGAAGCAGCATCAGAAGAGGCATTAATATTTACACTCCATTTACAATTGCATAAATAAAGCTATGAGATAGTTTAAAAAAAATCCATATTCAATATTTAAATATGAAATGATTTCTAATTTTAACGTTTTAATTAAAGGGTACTTTAAATATGAAACTAAAACCGCCAGTAGGCGGCAGCAAGTCACTGTCTTAATACCGTAAGCGAGTTGAGGGAGTCATTCATTCATTCAACCGATTTGTTCAAACGGCTGATTCATTCGGGAAAGAAACAAGTGATTGTTCATTGAATCGTTAAAATGACTCGTTTAAAACGTGGATTTCAGTCAAGAAATCATCGGTGTCTGTTGCATTAGACTCTGCTACGATTTCATTTTGAAATTCTCGTCAGCGAAATAAAGGAAAAACAAATAATATTGTCAATATGGTGTCTAAAAAGTAACTCACAATGTTAATTTATTTTTAATTTAACTATTGTATAACAAAATATCACACTTGTGCACGGGAAAACGGCACTCTTACTGATGTGATATTCTAATATAAGAACATAATATAAATATAAGACAAAAACTAATTTGGGGACATAGGCCTACCTATAACTGCACTGACACATCACGCAGTGAAAGCACGAGAGACAAATGCGATGTCAGCTCACAGTGCCTCGTACATCGTTAAAACAATGATTACAATATCATAGTAGACAATACACATCGCACACCCCTAAGCACAAAGAATGAACTTACTACTGAACTGACATTTGCCAACTTTCTTCTTCTCTCCTCTCTCGCGTGCAGGAGACAGACGTTATTCTGCCGGCCGCGAATGTGATGCGAATTGTCACGTGAACCAGCAAATCCACAAAGATAGAATAATAAAAAATAATACTACGCTAATTAGATAGTTTTAATTTGGAAAACATTTAGATATGTCTAAGTCGAAGTGTCATCTAAAATTTAAGACCTTTCATAAGTAAAAATAAGACTTTATAAGACTTTTTATGGCCTTAAATTTTAAAAATCTAATTTAAGACTTTTTAAGACTTTTTAAGGATCCGCGGGAACCCTGTAAAGGGTCACTCCACCCATTTCAACATTAATCTTTATTGAAAGTGGGTTATATATGTAGTCGAAATGTAAAAGAAATTTTAAATTTGGTGCCCTCTTGACCGAGAAAAGACAGAAAATAACTTTGGGGCGCATTTGTATGTAAGACAACAACTCCCACAATGCAGCTCCGCAAGCCACTCCCACTAATCCAGAACAGCGCAAACATCAGAGAAATCACTCTTCCGTCTACAAGAAGGCTAGCTGCCAAATGAGTTTGAAATTCATTTCACAAAAAATGTCTAGTTAGTTGGCTGTGGCGAGCAGGACGAGGGCGAGGGACGTGAGAGGACGACGCGAGTGATAATGAATGACACCTGTGCAGCCGTCTCATATCTCTCACGGAGGAGCGGAAGCACAAAAGGAACAGGCCTGATTTTATGTTTTGTTTCTGTTGTGTGTGGCCAGCTGGCTTATACTTTTGTTTTGTATTTGTTTATTTTACTATTAAAACGTTCAAATGTTCGCCGGTTCCAGACTCCTCCTTCCCACAACAACGAACCCCGTTACATTGGCAAACTCATTAGTGAATTACTCGTTTGTATTTCTTTCTATATGGTGAATTATTGCATGATACCTGGATGTTCAGTCAGGCGAAACTAGGATGGTTCACATCACAACACAAACGTCCGTGTGGTCGTCTGATTCAGAGATTTCGTCCAGGAGAAATTGCGATCGTTGAAATTCTCTGCAGCAGACGGACTCTATCTGTGTCCGTAGCGCACAGCGAGAGCACACGCACCAGCAGCCCGCCTCAGCTCGACCCAGTCCGGGCTCCTCGTCCGCGACAGGCAGCCGCCTCCTGATCCTCCATCAGCCTCAGCTGCTCTTCACTATATTGCGGCTCGTAAAGATAGCCACGAACAGCGGATTCGAGCAGCAGAATTTCAAAATCCTCTATTCCATATCATGTTTAGTTTCTTCCGTCATTGTCGTAACTTCCTATATCCACAGCGCTTGTTAGCTTAGCTTATAAACAAGATGGCTGATATTGCTTTCAGTATCTGCAAGTGAAGTCCCACCCACTGATCTGTGATAGCTCTGTTAGCGCATTAGGCACAACCCCCTATGGGCGGGTTTGAAAGGGTGGGAATTTGTGCTTGTAGTCTATACAGAAATCCCCCCTTTTTACACTTCCTCCTACAATGACGTCAAATGACGATTTTTGCGTCATTGTAGGAGGAAGTGAAAAAGGTAAATAGTAGATTTCTCTCGTCTCAGGGGAAAATGAAAGAATGTTGCACGACCATTCAATAGTATGACTGGTTGTCTAACAATGGACCTCTTAATGCAAATGGGTGGAGTGACCCTATAATGCTCTGCCATGACACTTTAAGCTTGTTGTCGACTAGTCGCTGGTCATGGCCTATAGAGGGCGCAACAGGATAAGGAAATCTTGGAAGTCCACTTTAAAACTCCAGGTCCAAACAGTTAAAATGAAAAATAAATACATACTCTGTAGGGCTGTAACGATACACCAAACCCACGATTCGATTCGTATCACGATTTTTGACCCACGATTCGATTCGTATCGCGATTCTATCACGGGGGCGGGGCTTGAGGGGGCGGGGCTTGTGGTGAAAAAAAGAGATTTTGAGAGAAGAAAAAAAATACCGGTATTTTTATTAAATAACATTAGGAAAAACCTGTATAATCTAAACACCAAAGAACAATAATAACTATGCAAATTATTATACTATACGGCAGTGTAGGCTGCTGCTTTTGGGCTGTGTTCTGTACTCCAACTAAATTGATTTCGGGATGGTGCCGTAATATGCATCTGCATGTTGGACGTGTTGCCGGTCAATTGAGGATTAATTTAATGCACTTTCTGAGAATTTATATTTCAAGTTTTGGCTGCAAATTTCACGTCCATAATGCTGAAATTGCCAAATTTTAAATAATTTATCCTCAACTAGTTTTGTGGTGTAGGTCTACGTAGGCTATTTTATAATGTTAACTTCAAATAATACTAATAGTAATTTAAAGATGTGGTAGTTCTCATGGGCCTGAGGGGAGGGGGGGGGGCATCTAACCCTTTAGATGATTCTCATGGGGGGGATTTTTTTTGTTTGAGGGGAGAAAGGGGGGGCATTTTTTCCAAACAAAATTATTACATTTATCTTGCCTAAATGTTTGCGCTCATTGCATTTTTACAATGGGGTAATAGCCTATTGTTGTTAAGAATTTACACATCACAAGGAAGCTTGATTTAAATTGTTTAATTAAATTGAAAAAAGTAGCACAAATAAATACAATAGAATAAAGATACAAATAAAGACAATTAAAGAGAAAAGTTTTTGAATAGGTCTAACACTAGTATTTATATACAGATACTGAATAAAGTAATCAAATGGAAAATAACACTGGGTAGTATTTTAGTCCTGAATAAATTAAATACATAGGCTATTAATCCTGATTCCTTTAACTTAAAGCCATCTTTTGTTGTTTTGACAACAAAATTAATGACAGACACATATGGCTGCCGTCACTTTAAGAGCTAGTGCACGGATCCTGTGTTCATTATACTGGCATGCGTTTTATGTTTATTAAAGACAAAACCGACTATAGCCTATTTAGAGTATAGCCTACTCACAAAGACCGAAATTGACAATTTTGCGTGTTAAAGCAATATAATCCGCGAAAAATAGTTACTAGCCAGCTGTTTTTGAGGCGGATTTTCTATGAATGTGTGCATAGAAAATAATCTCAGAGAGCGCGCGAGCACTGATTAGTTTAAAATCGCTTGAATGTTTAAACTGGTAAGACTTAAAAAGACTTCAGTCACGATGCACTGCTGGCCCGATTGTGCAAGTGAATATTCCGTCATGTCCCGACCTTACAGTCTATGGTCCCGACTCCAAAACGCGAGTGTGTATTATCGCCGCAGCGCTTGATGCCTGCCTTGCACAAAACATTATGAGAAGAGATAGAAGACGCGCGGCACCGCTGAACACTCACGCTGTTTGTGAAATTGCGTCTGGAAGATAGTTGTTAAAAGAATGATTTTATTTTATTATCTGTGTGGATTACGATTGCGGGAATTTCCCACATTATAAATGGGAGACCTGCGGGAATGATTAGAATTATGCGCAATACCCGCGCCGAAATTCGAGCCCTGGTTCTGGACAGGAAGGATAACTCTGGGAGTTGGAAGGGGTGTGATCGCGATTCTGCCTTCTCACATCGCGATACAGGATCGTGGACCTGAGTATCGCGATTTCGATTTTATATCGCGTATCGTTACAGCCCTAATACTCTGAGAGCGCTTCATAAGATGTTTTATTATTCTATCTTGATGCTCAAAATAGTTTTAAACAGCTTATTGTACACGTTATTTAATTGCCATTCTGCATTGTAACGCACAGACATACAGAAGCTTGCGCACAGATAATCATTCAGCGCAGAATTGTTTTGTCAACACCGTTTTGTGATTTATCTATAAAACAGCTTAGAAACTGAAAAGTTCTAGCATATATTTATTAGTAACTAAAACCCACAGCTTCAATATCATTAGAGAGACGCTGTCACGTAGAACTAATTCACACGCAATCGCTCTCTCACTAATGCATTCATATAAATGTTTACAGTAGGGGTGTGCAAAGCAGCCGGTATTTGTATCTGTATTTGTGTTTGTTGAGGGGGAAAAAGTATTTGTATTTGTATTCGAGTAAAATCCAAAATAGGCGTAAAAATCTAGTTTTTTTGCGTTACACTTCTAATTTACGTTATAGTATAAGTATTCTTTAATTATATAAATCCAGCAATGATTATGTACCAAGGAACGTCATTAAAAAGAAAATAACATAACAGCCATTACCTCATCCATGGTTAAACCAACAACTAATAAAATACCATTGTGAACATTATGAATCCCACCACCCCCCGTCCTTGTTGGAGGACGCTGAACAGACAGAATAAGTAAGGGATAATGTATAGCGAGGCGGTTGATTATGAGCCTGACGCGAAGCAGAGGGGTCTTGAATCAGCCTGAAGGGTTTGTATTCGCTATAACAACCACCTCGCTATACATTATCCCGCTTACTACATGGCTACCTACCAAATAAATCAATAATTTGTCTCAAAATATTGATTTAAAAAGGAGTTTATTGATTTAAAAACGATTGTATTGCTTCCGCTAAAAAAAATAGTCCGTTCCGTCTCTACGTTTAGAATTCATGGCAACGCTCTGTTTTTCGTGGCAACGGTGTGTTATACTTAGCAGCGGTCTGTTATTAAGAAATAACCATGGAAATAACAGACCGCATTCTACATTAGAATTCAACCAAGCCATGTAATAAAAACAAATAATTACGGAGCTAACAGAGCTACGTAAACAGAGCGAACATGAGACCAACCGGCTGCAGACGTCAAAAATGCAGCGTAATGAAATAATCTCCCGATCAAACTCCACTTCCCGAAAGTTATAAACTGCCTCCGGAACCCAGTTGAGGTACAAAAATCTATTCAACAAAAATAGTAATGCAGTTAAGTGTTTTTTCGCTCAGCCGAGCCCTCTCTGTTGCTGTGTGGAGCAGCCTGTGTCAGTCACCTCTTCCTGAACGTCACTCACTCACTCGCGCACTGCGGTCTCGTGAGGAAACGCAGCTTTTTGATATAAAGGTTTTCTTGTTCCCGAATACAAATATTTTCTAAAGTATTTGTTCGAAATAAGTATTCGCAAAAAACACGTTATTTGTGCCTTTCCGAATACCGTATTCGGGTTCGGCTCCACCCCTAGTTCACAGTGATACTTTATCTGTATCTGATTTAGAACGAGCAAAAATCTGTGAGAAATATAACAACCCAAAGACAAAAGAACTGATAAAAATAAGCTGTTATGGATAGCTTTGTGTGCAGCGCTGTGTTATATGCCATAGCTGTGCACAAGGCAAACAGAATGACCTGACTTTAGACATGTGAAATTATGCTATATAAGACACACCTGCACAAAACAAAAACAACAGGTCCGGTTCAGATTAATGGCCGGTCGAACGGTGCATCTCTAGAAAGGATTAATCAACTATAAGGCTGCTCCGATCAGTACTTTTGGGGCAATAACCGATCACTGGAAGCCGTATTGGCTGATACGATCACCAAAATAAATAATAGATACTATTCTTAACAACAATGTGTTTTAAGTATTAAACAATTAAGAGATGAGCTGCCGTTACAAGCTCCGGTTGCTAAAGAAACAGCCGCACACTTATGACTGCACGTGCACTGGCTGATCCAGCCTGAAAAAAAAAAGCATTTTTAATGATATTTGAGCAGTTTTGCATGGGGTTTCCATCAACCACCTTTACCTGTGAGATAACAGGTGTCTCACGATGTTCATTAAATCACTAATTACATTCAACATTCAGTAAAAACGTCAACCAAATCAAATAAGTAAAGCCGCAGTACACTTTTAGATGATATCTTTGCATAAGCATGTGTTCCTCTGCCCTGTATTGTGAAATTCAATGTGCAGTTGAAGTGTGCGTGTGCCGAGTCCAAGCTCAGATCAGAGCTGCAGAAAGGTTAATGCCGCTGGGAATAATCTTTGGTAGTGCCCTTCAAAGCCCAGGCCTCCCGCAGGTCAGAAGACCTTTACGGCCAAGAGTCCAGCTCGTCTACAATAATAATAAAGCAATGTGTAGACGCACATGAACACTCTGACAGATACTGACAGATGGCATGTGCAGAAACTCCTCACACTAAGACAGTCTATAAGAAAATCATACATTAACTGACCTCCACTATCAGTGAATGTGCAACTGAGGTTACCTGAAGATAAGACAAAATAACTTTCAGTTCCGTGACCTTCCACCAACTAATCTGGCTTACTTCTTGAGATGAGCGGAGTCCCCAGAGTGAATTGCAGCAGTTTCTGCTGACCTGTGTCCATGGAAAGTGCTTTGATTGAATTGTAAATAGGTCACTTTGTAAGCCACTTCGAAGCCTTTGATTTACTGTGGGATCTGTACGTTTCCACTGTCAACTTTAGATGCTGACACTCTTATAGCTTGAAATCTCCTTTAAATCAGAGGCAGGTAAGCCTACACGACTTCAGATAAGCTACCTAGAAATCCCAAGGCTGTGATATTTCGCAGAAAAGCCTCTTCTGAGCAAGACACTGGTTTCGCAGAACAGGTCTGCTATGAGGGAAGAGTAAAACAGAACAAACATTTGCAGTTCAATATCCAAATATGAACAGAACCCCATCCAAATAAATACGTATACAAAAAACAAAAAAGGTTTTTGAAACATGGGCTATGGTAAACTGTGAAATGGTTGCCATCTCTTCTCTTTCTAACAGGGATGGGCAGAAGCACTCAGAAGTGACTGAGTGCTTGATCAATCAGCAATGATTGATCATAAAAATACATTAAGAGTTTTGGGATTTGTTCAGCTTTTCTAAATAGTTCATACCAATTGATTATTAGCAACAAATATACACTAATGTGTCAAAAAGAAGCTGATTTGAATCCACAGGTGATGCAAGATCCTGAAAAAAGCATCAAAACGAACAGTCAAAGACTTGAGTAGTTACTTGAGTAGACATAACCTAAACGCCTGTGTGTACTTTCTAGGGGTGTAACAATATATTGTTATATCTATATATCGCAAAATAAGATTGTGACAATATGTATTGGAAAACGGAGATGTGAACAATGAATAGCGATATAAATTATTTTTAACCAAGATTCAGCTTACTGTATAAAAGGTAGGCCTATAGTTCATCCAAGATCAAGTCGTTTCAAACCTAGCCTAAAAGATTTTCGTTCATCTTCCAGACACAAATAAAGGTATTTTTTATGAAACCTGAGAGATTTCTGCCCCTCTATTTAGAATCCCTAAATTTCCCTAAAACGTTAAAATCATCACACGCGAGAACGACATATGGGTGGAGTAAATGTAGATTTTTGGATGAATTAACCCTTTAAAGTTTGGGAAAAGTCATTGACACATACTTTGCGATTAGAACTATGATCGATTGCATTGATCATCTGAAGAGCATACGTGCTGGAGCGGCACACAAACATCATTTAAATCACCATATCGCATTTTTAGCTTTGGAACTATTAAGATTCACAGTGTTTTAAGTGGTTTCTTAAGTAAGTGCATTAATAGAGGGAGAGAAATGGACATAGCACCAATAGTCTGTTGCGTGGCTTGTCTATGTTCCAACGAATGCCTGCACTGAAAGTGCAAGTACAATGTTGAATATAATGCCTAAAGTTGCAATGGGGAATATTTGTGGGTTCTGATAATGCCAAATGTCTGCACGAAACTTAATGCACGGATCCAATATACTGATACACATGCAATGTCTTTTCGACTGTTTATGTTTACTTAAGATATAACCGACTATGTTTGCATTTTGACATAATTTTGCGTGAATTTGTCCGTTCAAGTGCAAGAAGACATATGAAAAACAGCTCACTTTAGTATTCTGAGACACAGCTTTCCGTGTGCGTACAGAAAGCTTCTCACACAGCACGCATGCAAATAATAAACTTTCATGACGATGCAACACTGGCCCGGGACAGTTAACGGAACTGACACAGTCCTGAGCCTTTTTGGACTGGCCCTGGGCCATCAAGCAGTCCTTTTCATCGAGCCCAGCCCAGCGCTTTTGTGTTTTTTGTTTTGTGCCTGTCCGAATTAACACTCAACACCGGGAGATGACGGCATAAATAAATGGTCAATTTAGAGCATACGGAAATCGCATCGAACAAAGTGACTGTTTTATCCAGGGTTTTTTACCATCTCTGTTGTAACATATTGGGAAACCAGAATGTTTCTCGACAGGAGATTTATATTATGCAGGCAGCGGCTCTATCAGCCTTTCGTCTCCTTCGCTTTCAATGCTGAACTGCAACACACCCACATGTGTGAGGAACTCACTGTGATGATGTCAACAACAGATTTAAATACCAACAGTTGATTGGACAGCTACTCTCATGTAAAAAGCATGCAGAGCTAGGCCTGTCGCGATAATCAATAAATCAATTAAATCGCACGATAAAAAAAATGAGCTCGATAATTTTTCCGGCCGCGATAATTTTCATTTGCATGCTTGTTTGTTTGCCTCGTCTCTCTCTCTCTCTACCAAAGAGACTGGATGACAATATCAACGCTGACCGCCACACATTGATTTTAGATTTTTTTTTTTTAATTATTATTATAATTTTTTTTACTGAGCCCATTTACAATCTATTTGATTGCAGAGCGCCATAGTGCAAGCACTACATCTCGCTCGTCCCTCTCTCTCTATCTCGCACTCTCACCCTCATATGAGGTGCCGTCTAGGGCTTAAATCAAACTTCATTCACGCACACATATATTAAACACTTGCATACACATATACTAAGTAGTCAAACATACATGTACACTGCTGAATGCTCAAACAAATACTTATGAAATGCACAACGACACACCTAAAGTCGCTCACGCACATACACGCAAACTCTACACACACGAGATGCGCGCACACACAAACTCTCCACGCACATAATGAGACACGCGTGCACAAACACAAACTCACGCACACTCATGAGACGCGCGCCCGCACACACAAACTCTCCACGCATAAACTCATATGAGACGCGAGCACACACACACAAACTAGCGCACATACTCATATGAGACGCGAGCACACACACACACACACACACAAACTAGCGCACATACTCATATGAGACGCGAGCACACACACACACACACAAACTAGCGCACATAGGCTACTCATATGAGACGCGAGCACACACACACACACACAAACTAGCGCACATACTCATATGAGACGCGAGCACACACACACACAAACACAAACTAGCGCACATACTCATATGAGACGCGAGCACACACACACACATACACACAAACTAGTCTACATACTCATATGAGACCACACAGTACATGAAGCATATGATTCCCAGTGTCACACATTGGTAAGTGCATTTTTTGTTAACAGAGACAGAGTCCATTGCTTTTATTGTTTTTGGTAGTTTTGTTCATTTAAATAGTCTTTAGAAATAAAAGTTTATTGATCTTTGAAAAGGTGTTCCTGCATTATTATGCCATTTATCATTATTTTAGATGAAAATGGTCTCAGAACGACAATATTATCGTTTATCGCAATAATTTCTTGGATAATTTATCGTCCAGCAGAATTTGTTATCGTGACAGGCCTATGCAGAGCGTATCCATCGATAGAAACATACATTAGAACTCTGTCTTATCTGTTTTAGGCATTATTTCACCAAACAATATTATAGATGCGTCGTCAGATTTAAGAATTAACCGCTGTGGAAATGCGTACTGATTCATGGGAGGAAAACGGTATGGTTCATTTTTTTACCGAGAAGCATTACACCCCTAATCTCTACTGGGGCTGGGCGATATGGAAGAAAATCTGGATTGTTTTCAGAAAGATTGACCGTTTCGTGATTTAGATTTTTTTATGTTTAAATAGTCAACTTAAAAACGTGACTAGCTTATACATTATAATTCAAGTAACACTCTCTTTATTAACCAAAATAGGTCAATTTTAAGTGCACCACACCTGAAGTGATCAACATGGTGTAAATGTAAAACAAATGACTTATTTATTCATTATTTATTTTATTAAATGTCTTTGCAAATATTCATGAAATAAAAAGGCAAATATTGTACAAACTCATCTTAAACATATCCTATATACTAGGGCTGCACAATTAATCATAATGAATCCACACGCGTTTTGGCAAGGGCTGCGATTATTTTATGCGCAGTTTGTTAGTGAAGTGCGGCTGATAGGTAGTGAATGCAGCTCCATATGAACACCAGAGGGCGCTCTCACACACACACACCAAATATGCCCCACGCAGAAGTATGATAACACACGTCTTTGCAGGAAATCCGTATCGGCATCATACTATCGCTGTAGCTGAAAAAACAGAAGATTGAAACGCTTCGATTAAACATGACTAATAAACACACGACTGCTTTATTCTGTGTAAGAAGTCACATCATCTCACAGAAGGATGCTCAACTGTCATTATGAAGTGAGTTTGGAGTAAAAGCATGTTATTAAAAGTTGTCTTTTGTTGGACAAGAGGTTCATAAATGCTTCTCATGTTTGGAAAGCGTGTTGCTTTTTCAAATGCATGTTATAAGCGACTCAAACTCACAGTGCTTTCAGATGGAGCAGCGTTTACCGAGCTGTACATCAATGACAAGCTGCACATAAAAAAATAAAATAATAATCACAGCCTTTGCGATTTCACAATTGCGATAAGCCAAATCGGTGTAGTACGATTTCATGTAAATTGTGATTAATCGTGCAGCCCTACTATATACTCATAAATAATATATATGTGTATATATATATATATATATATATATACACACACACACATTTAAAAAAAAAAGCAAAATATTTCTTAGCCAAAACTTAATAGCCTATTACTGATGTTATTATTACTTTGGCCTATTATTAACAGCAAATGCTTTGTAAAAACAAAAAAAATGACAGCACCTTTCAGCCTCTCACTATCATGCAAACATGAAATATCAAACATACAGTAGTAGTTCTTTACAGGTTTTTGCATTTCATTGTGCTATTTTTCTATTATTTTTATGTTTGACAGACGTGTTTGGCTGTTGCACTCTTGTCTCGCGTCTTTTGCAGCGTCTCACCCATGAAACGGCATTGTAAAAATGTGGTGCTCAAGTTTTAAAAAAAATTCAACTTACGGCTAATAACTTTTTCCCCCATTCCACTCCCAGCGCCTCGTTTTTTTTTCAGAGCAATAATGCATTTCTGAGTGAACAGCGATGAGTTGTACGTTCATACAGCGTCACACACGTATGGTTATTCAGGCGCGCCATCATGTGGTAGGATCATTTTCTTGTCTTAACGGTTATCATTGCTGAATTGTCAACATGTCTAATTGTTACGTGTGTTGCCATTTTTATTCAAACCCACAATTTCTTGATTTAGAAATAATAAAATCACAGCAAAACATTACATTTGAATTAATCGGAAAGAAATCACCCAGCTCTACTCTATCTTAGTACCGCCAGTTAGGGTTGTCACGATGCCAGAACTGTCTCGCATGATTGCGTTCCTAAACACTAGGTATCCGCCTCCGGAAGCATGACAACATGACAACGTTTATTGCGTTTCATCTTTTATGATGCAGGGCAGAAGAAAAAAAAGAGTCGCAGTGGCTTCCCGATTGCAGCAACTTCCATTTTCATTACAGATATTTCACACCAATTTCCCAGGAAGTGATGCAAATGTTTTATACGATATTCCAATTTTGCACGTAAGTTAAATATGCTACTTTGGATAGAAACGTAGCTAGTGTGGCTCTTAAAATTGCGTGTGACTTAGCTTAACTTATTTTTGAAATATTATAACTGCTTTATTAAAAATCTGTATCCCAAAATCATCAACATTTGATAAAAGGGCAGTGAATACTAGACCCCCCCCCCATTTTTGGGTGAACTATCCCTTTAAGTGAAATCAAAACTGAAATCAAAATAGCTCAATTACGAAAGCACCTCACCGAAATCAATCATTCTATAAAACTACAAGTCTAGATTGGAAACTCATTGCACCTGCACAAAAGACAAAGCAATATAAAGATTGTTACATTGATCATCAGCTATAATAATAATCAGCTGTTGGACAGTGCATCTCAAATGAAACATATAAAGTGTAGGGGAAAAAAACAGGACAGTCAATATGAAGAAAACCAGAGATTCTGGATGTGTGTGTGGTGGGCGAAGACTGTTGAACAGCACAGTAAGGCAGGGGTCATCCTGCACAACTTTCTCCTAATCTTACATCCGACTGCAGGAAAAAATACATCTTTCCTCCCTTACCACACATCTAACATACTTACATCAGCTCGGAGAGATGATGCATCTGATATTTATAAAACAGGTCCTGAAATGCACAGGAATGCCAGCTAAGACAGAAGCAAACAACAATTGTTTACCATAGCTCAAAATGGCATGGCTGAGTGCAATACTGGGATGATGTATAAAGTCTACATTAGTTCATGAGTCATAACATTTTTATTTAGCTAAATATGACAATTACACTTGCTCAGCTCCGTTGTAGGATGTTGGCTTTAAAACAAAGCCAACAAACCCACAGAATTCTGCCTAAATAGGTTACAGATGCATTTGTACACATGCAACAAATAACACACACGTACAAAGTCGAATCAGAACAGGGCATTTTTCCTGACATTGCAGCAAAATATCCCTAATTTAAAGACTATTCTTCAATCTCAAGCATCTGACACATTTTTAACAACAATTTAAGTGTCATACTATGCAATGTTACGTTAACAGTCTTTCTGAGAACTGACAGCACACAGGTACACTATAAAACCACAACAACGATAACAAAGTGCAAATCAAAAGCTTTGAATATGACGTATAACTTCCAATTAATGTATTTTAATGTAGATTATGGCCTAACAGTTACATTATATGTAACCCTGCACATCAACGGGACAGGAAAATATATAAATGCCCAGCTTCGTATACCAACAGACCAGATTATCATCCTACAGCACTATAATAAAACGTTTAAAATGGTAAGCAATAAAAAAATTGATGTGTGAGGGGGCTCAGAGTACAAAGCGTCTGTTTTGATATAGCTAACTAGCTAAACATTCCGTGCTATTAAACCACAGAAACACCACAAATGTCATTAATTCCGACTAACACTATATAGGTTTCAAAAGAAAAAAAGAAACAAAAATAATCTGAGCACATTCGCTGTGTCGTGATATATGACAGCATACGGATAGCTTGATAGCTGGCTAAGGAAATCTCTCTGCTAGCATTAGCCACCCTTCAGCTCCGGCTAACGGGCTAACAGCATTAGCCCTTGCGCGAGCTCCCACAAAAAAAACACCACAAAACACAAATGTCACCTCACACTTCTCACCAAAATCGTACATTTTGGAATAAGCGGCCTCATCTTGACGACAAAACGATGAACGTCCCGTAGTTGAGGACTTAAATGTTCGTTCTTCTTTTCATACAGGCCCTCTGTGAAAACAAACTGTCATCCGCCAAACGAAACGGCACTCGGATCAGCTCGAGCTCAAAGCGGGAAGAGCTCAATCCGCAGCGAGCGCGTGCGCGTGCGTAAGTGATGGAAAGTCCAACTCTTTTTCACGAATCGGTTCTTTCCAACGGTTCGTTTTAAAGAATCAGTTATCAGGTATCAACGAATCTTTCAGTCATCATGAAATCAAAATTGACAGTAATCCAGTATTTATTCTAAATAATCATAATCTTTAATCAAAATATGACGTGTTTACTGGCGTGAGGGCGGAGCAACCTGTCAATCATATCAGATCACACCAATAGCAAACCAAAACATTCCAATCAATTCCCCATAAAAAAAATCAAGTGCTGCCCTAATTTTTTCCTTGTTCGAGAAGCGTTTCTTTCGATATACGTCCCATGGGGGGAAAAAAGCACCAAATCACTAATGCATACAACCAATTCCCAGTCCTAGGCTGTATCCGAAATGACATAGGCCTACTTCATAGTAGGCGAAAGGAAGTATGTGACGAGAGTATCCGAATTCACAGTAGGCCTACTCATAAAAGTGTAGCAAAAAGTACCCAGATTACCTAATTCTTCCGGTGAGATTCTGAAGTGTGCATATGATTGACACTTTACTATCCCATAAGGCCATGGGAGAAGATTTATGAATGACAAAGCGATGTAACTGATGCTGGTTTAGGTCACATGATAATGACAACAGGGTGAATGTAGTAAGTCCAGATCAGATTACATTCATACTATATAGAAGGTATTTTTTGAATGGTCAGAAAGTAAGTACATATTCAAAATAAGTACCAAGAGAGTATGCGATTTCAAACACAGCCCTACATTTTTTCTTTTACGACAATCCACTACACAATCCTAGCCAACTAAACAGTAAGTAAGTAAGCATATTGAGACACAGGTCTCGTTCTTAGTTAGTTGTCCCAGTCCCAATACCCACACTTGTGGTCTTGGCCCCTTGAGCGTGTGTGTATGTGACAGCAAGGATGTCCCCGGTCTGAAAAATGCCATTCACCTTTTCACTCACTGATTCCAGATTTTGCCCACAAAATTTTGCAGAGCAAAAAAAAATGTGAATGCACTTTAAAGTTAATTTTTAGGTAGCCCATCATTTGTGAGTAAACCTTAAGTGTTGCACATTTTATTAGTGCAATTGCTAAATAGTTTAATTTGTTAAACAGAAACCTCTAAACATACATTTATAAGTTTACTGTATAAGTGCAAAGGAAACATTTCTTTAAAAAAAATTTTTTAATTATCTGCATTTTTAAAACAATTGTTTGCCACCAGGTTATCGAAAAAAAAACGCAAAGCAAATAGTTTAGCTTTTGTGAATGCATTCAATCGATTCATTTAAAAGATCCGATTCACAAGAACCGTGTGTTTGCGTGAGCGCGCAGCAGCAGTCGTGCCGTACTGTCTGTTGCACTGACACTGTATATATTTTCTTTTTAAAAAAGTATATCTTTCTTTTTCCTCGATTTCTTTATTTACTTAAACTTATTTATATTCTGTAATAAATATGTGTGTGCTTTAAATGTTTTATACGCTTTCGCAATGTTGTGAATGTTAACAATCGTAGCAATAAAGCTTGGTTGACTCTGACTTTATGACCATTTTGGGACAAATCAGTCTTTTGTTTACTGTCTGGTGGCTCAGACGCATTCCGCGCCCGCATACTTGGCTTTCGCGGCACCTTTCTTTTTATTCCCACACACTCTCTCTTTCTTTTCGCAAGCCTACGGAATATGTGAAAAAAGAACACACACACACACACACACGCGAACGAACGCACAAAAAGCAGCGGCCATTCCGGGACTGAACAAAAGAGCGCATTCAAACACACCGAACGCGCACAGCGCCGCGTCTGTCGCGCTCGACCGCCGAACGCGCGCGTTTATCGCGCCGAAGATAAACCCTGCGCCGCGGAAGGTGCGATTCTGAGCCGCGCAGAGCGTTAAAGTGCTTTACCTTGAGAGGTGTGACTCCGCCATCCCTGTTTCCTCCTCCTGTCCAGCAGCGCTGCAGCTCGCGCGCGACGCTCCCCTCCCCAGCGAGCGTCACTGACGCGTCACGAGACTTCTGGAGCTCCAGTTTTATTTCTGTTTGGGAAATTTCGCAGCAACAATGACGGACCCAATAAAACTGATTGATTAAATACAAAAAAAAAAAACTGAAATATGGACGAATTTATTAATGATTTTCTGTAATAAATGTGCGGTTTAGTGACAACGAAATTGAGGAGAATATGTGCCTAAATGTTGTGAAAATACGTGCATAACAACAACAAGAAAAAAAATAATGGTCCAGAAATATGCGTATGATCATGACCCAAAAGTTTTGTTGGGGATATTTGGTGGTGGGGGGAGGGGCATGGGCAATATGAACACTATCTATCTATCTATTAAATCGTATGAAAATGATTTACAGCTTCATCAGCCAAAAACATTCAACGCCAGTGTCGCTAGGCGGCAGCAACGCCTTATTTGTCTCGTGACAGACACAGCGCGTGCGAGTCGGCGCTGAACCGGAAGTGCGTGTAACGCCAGCTGATGAGATAAACGGTAAATCCACGAACCGAAGCATATTGTGTGCTTTCTGCGTTATTTAGAGTGCATTGTCTATATAGATGTAATATTATTTAGCATTACATTAACAGGAACCTTGCCGAAGCACAATGCCTGAAGTGAAGTCAATGTTTAAAGAGGTTCTGCCTAAACAAGGTGAGTTTTTCCACTGGTGTAGTTTTGTTTTGCCCAGCAGGTTTTCCATACCTCAGCCCTAAACAGACCGAGTGAACATGACAGAGATAAACAACTGGATTATACATGTCTATCAGTCAGTGTTGTGTCTCATCCGTGCAGGTCAGCTTTCCATTGAGGACGTGCCCACCATGGTCCTGTGCAAACCCAAACTCCTCCCGCTGAAGTCCGTGACGCTGGAGAAACTGGAGAAGATGCAGCAAGAAGCGCAGGAGATCATTAAACAACAAGAACTGGCTTTAAAGGGACAGACTGAAAAAGCAGAGTAGTGCACACTTCCATCACAACCTAAGAACATTTCACTGTAATAGTCAGTCATAGCTCATGTATGATGGTCAGTTTGTTCGTTTGCTAGAATCTATATTTATGCATGAGGTTTTGTATGCTTGAGTTCAGAAGGTGGCGTAGGCACTTTAAGAATTATTTAGATATGTTTATTAAAAGAGGCAGTTCGGGTCAGTTTTAGATCAATGTTTTTATTAAACATGTCAGCTTTTTTTTCCACAACAGTTGCAGCTGTGATTGAAATGGCGATATTCTCATATTCATTGTAAAAATATGTAAAACTGTAAGTCAGTGTGATTTTTTTCTTCTTCTTTGAATAAAATGGCAGCTAATTAATACATGAAATTGGGATTATGCACAGGCATTTATATATTGTCTTTTTAAAAATACGTTTCACTTTGTAAATGTCATATTTAAATATATATATTTATCTATCTTCAAATGTTAGATTTTCTTTTATAGAAATCAATACTTTATTCAGTAAGAACACATAACAGATCAAAAGTGACTAAAGTCATTGAAAATGATAGAAAAAATATAGTTAAAATAAATGCTGTTTGAACTTTCTATTCATCAAAGAATCCTGCCATCTCAGGAATAAATTACATTTTTAAATATATTAAAATGAAAAACTGTTTAAATTGTAAATAATTTCACAATATTACTGTATTTTTAAATCTTGACGAGCATGAGACTTTCAAAAGAATGAAAAAAAATCCTCCACATTTATCTATCATTATCTGTCTATCTTTCTGTCATCCATCCATCTGTCTAAATTGTCATCCATCTATCTGTCATCCATCCATCTGTCTATCTGTCATCCATCCGTCCGTCTATCTGTCCATCCGTCTATCTGTCCATCCGTCTGTCTATCTTTCTGTCATCCATCCATCCGTCAGATTCTCTGTCCATCCATCTGTCATCCATCCATCTATCTGTCATCCATCCGTCTGTCTATCTGTCATCCATCCGTCCGTCTATCTGTCCATCCGTCTATCTGTCCATCCGTCTGTCTATTTGTCATCCATCCGTCTGTCCGTCCATCCATCCGTCTATCTGTCCATCCGTCTGTCTATCTGTCCATCCGTCTGTCTATTTGTCATCCATCCGTCTGTCCATCCATCCATCCGTCTATGTCCATCCGTCTGTCTATCTGTCATCCATCCGTCTGTCCATCCATCCATCCGTCTATCTGTCCATCCGTCTGTCCATCCATCCATCCGTCTATCTGTCCATCCGCCTGTCTATCTGTCATCCATCCGTCTGTCCATCCATCCATCTGTCATCTATCCGTCCGTACATCCATCCATCTGTCTATCTGTCATCCATCCGTCCGTCCATCCATCTGTCTATCCATCTGTCCATCCATCCATCTGTCTATCCATCCATCTGTCTATCCATCCATCCATCTGTCTATCCACCCATCCATCCATCTGTCTATCCATCCATCCGTCTATCTGTCCATCCATCCATCTGTCTATCAACCCATCCATCTATCCATCCATCTGTCTATCCATCCATCCGTCTATCTGTCCATCCATCCATCTCTGTCCATCCATCCATCTGTCTATCCATCCATCCATCTGTCTATCCATCCATCTCTGTCCATCCATCAATCTCTGTCCATCCATCCATCTGTCCATCCATCCATCTGTCTATCCATCCGTCTGTCTGTCCATCCATCCATCTCTGTCCATCCATCCATCTGTCCATCCATCCATCCATCCGTCTATCTGTCCATCCGTCTGTCTATTTGTCATCCATCCGTCTGTCCATCCATCCATCCATCCGTCTATCTGTCCATCCGTCTGTCTATTTGTCATCCATCCGTCTGTCCATCCATCCATCCATCCGTCTATCTGTCCATCCGTCTGTCTATTTGTCATCCATCCGTCTGTCCATCCATCCATTCGTCTATCTGTCCATCCGTCTGTCTATCTGTCATCCATCCGTCTGTCCATCCATCCATCCGTCTATCTGTCCATCCGTCTGTCTATCTGTCATCCATCCGTCTGTCCATCCATCCATCCGTCTATCTGTCCATCCGTCTGTCTATCTGTCATCCATCCGTCTGTCCATCCATCCATCTGTCATCTATCCGTCCGTACATCCATCCATCTGTCTATCTGTCATCCATCCGTCCGTCCATCCATCTGTCTATCCATCTGTCCATCCATCCATCTGTCCATCTGTCTATCCATCCATCTGTCTATCCATCCATCCATCTGTCTATCCATCCATCCATCTGTCTATCCACCCATCCATCCATCTGTCTATCCATCCATCCGTCTATCTGTCCATCCATCCATCTGTCTATCAACCCATCCATCTATCCATCCATCTGTCTATCCATCCATCCGTCTATCTGTCCATCCATCCATCTCTGTCCATCCATCCATCTGTCTATCCATCCATCCATCTGTCTATCCATCCATCTCTGTCCATCCATCCATCTCTGTCCATCCATCCATCTGTCCATCCATCCATCTGTCTATCCATCCGTCTGTCTGTCCATCCATCCATCTCTGTCCATCCATCCATCTGTCCATCCATCCGTCTATCTGTTCATCCATCTCTGTCCATCTATCCATCCATCCGTCTATCTGTCCATCCATCCATCTCTGTCCATCCATCCATCCATCCGTCTATCCATCAATCCGTCTATCTGTTCATCCATCCATCTGTCTATCCATCCGTCCATCCATCTGTCATCTATCTGTCCATCAATCCATCTGTCTATCTGTCCATCCATCCATCCGTCTATCTGTCCATCCATCCATCCGTCCATCCATCCATCTGTCTATCTGTCCATCTATAGTCTGTCCGTCCGTCTATCTGTCCATCCGTCTATCTGTCCATCCATCCATCTCTGTCCATCCATCCATCTGTCTATCCATCCATCCATCTGTCTATCCATCCATCCATCTGTCTATCCATCCGTCTGTCTGTCCACCCATCCATCTCTGTCCATCCATCCATCTGTCCATCCATCCATCCATCTCTGTCCATCCATCCGTCTATCTGTTCATCCATCTCTGTCCATCCATCCGTCTATCTGTTCATCCATCTCTGTCCATCCATCCATCTGTCTATCCATCCATCCGTCTATCTGTCCATCCATCCATCTCTGTCCATCCATCCATCCGTCTATCCATCAATCCGTCTATCTGTTCATCCATCCATCTGTCTATCCATCCGTCCATCTATCCATCCATCTGTCATCTATCTGTCCATCAATCCATCTGTCTATCTGTCCATCCATCTGTCTATCTGTCCATCCATCCATCCGTCTATCTGTCCATCCATCCATCCATCCATCCGTCTATCTGTCCATCCGTCTGTCTATCTGTCATCCATCCGTCCATCCATCCATCTGTCATCCATCCGTCTATCTGTCCATCCGTCTGTCTATCTGTCATCCATCCGTCCGTCCATCCATCCATCTTTCATCCATCCGTCTATCTGTCCATCCATCTGTCTATCCATCCATCCGTCTGTCTGTCCATCCATCCATCCGTCTATCTGTCCATCCATCCATCCATCTGTCTATCTGTCCATCTATCCAACCATCCATCCGTCTATCTGTCCATCCATCATCTATCCGTCCGTCTATCTGTCCATCCGTCTGTCTATGTCCATCCACCCGTCTGTCTGTCTATCTGTCCATCCATCCGTCTGTCTATCTGTCCATCCATCCGTCTATCTGTCAATCCATCCATCTGTCTATCCGTCTATATGTCCATCCATCCATCCAGTGCTTTAAGTGGGCCGGTACTCGCCGGTACTCAGTACCGCCACTTCCAAATACAGCTCTTGAGCGTACCGCCACCTCTCCGTGCGCCCATAACGTGTTTTTAGCGTACCGGTACGCTCATTTGCACATCTGTTTTAATCCTTTGGCTGCGCTGTCGCTTTTCAGAGCGCCCTTCACAATGCACGCTTCCTAATTCGTCCCACCGAGAGCAGAGACTACATTACCCATACACCCTTGAGTTTTAGGGGTAGACTGGGTGCAGTTGAGACACCTTAAATAACTTGCGTGCGCAGCAAGCACAACTTGTGATTTTTGCTGTGCACATGCGTATTAGTGTCTTCTTTGATCGTGGGAAATTTGAACAACGGACACATCTCCAATCCGAAGATATCGGCAAAAGTTTTTTTTCTAAGATAAGACGTTCACTTTACCATGCACACTCCACAATGAATAGCTTATTATCCTTATGTGACTGTTAAACATCACGGGTGTCATCACAAACGTTATTCTGTGCCCTAAAAACTGGCATATTTCATGGTATTGTGTCATGCAAGATCATTGCAACACAACACATTGCAATAAGAAACACACTGTTTAGTTGTTCAGTGTTATGATAACAGGTTTTACGTCGTAATTAGCCAGCATAGGACACAAATGAAAATAAAATTTGATATTTGTGATATTTAAACTGTTTATTATTAATAAATATATTAAATATATTGTTCCTGTTTTATATATTTTAACCAGTGCTAATTTAAATAAAATGAATGAATTTAAATGGATGAATAAATAAACATGTTGCCCAATTGTTTTTTTTCTTTATTTGTCTTTATTTATTATATTTGCAATGAACATTTAGTTAAAGCACCATATTTTTATGAGCTAATTGTGGAAAATATAAACTACTTATGATTGTTATGTAATAAACTACTATATAAACTACTTATGATTGTTATTGTTATGATGTACTTATTATTGATTGATAATATCTTAGTCTACAAGCTAATGAAAAGTCATGTGGCATGCCATGTAGAAATTCACTTCTTTTCAGTATCTATTTTTGTGTGAAAAATCAAAACGCAAAAAAAGTGTCACAACTGTACTCAGTCTACCTATGGCAAGCCGTTTTAACTTTATTCATTTCCAGGATATGAATTCTTGATATCAACAATTAAATTGTTGATATCAACAATTACATTTTTGATATCAACAATTGAATTCTTGATATCTGTAATTGTATTTTCACTAGTGAAATGTCACCATAGGCTGCCATTCAAAATCAATTGTTGATATCAACAATTAGATTCTTGATATCAACAATTGATTTCTTACTAGTAGAAATATAATTTTTCATATCAATAATTACATTGTTACTAGTAAGAATGTGAATTCCTGATATCAATAATTCAATTGTCACTAGTTGAAATGTCTATTCTTGATATCAACAATTTAATTGCAACTAGTAAAAACTTTCATTTTTGATATCTGAAAATGTATTTCTGATATCAATATTATTTCAGATATCTAAAATGGTTTTCTTACTAGTAACAATCACATTCATGATATCAGAAATTAACATAGTCACTAGTGAAAATGGAATTATTGATATCAAAAATGAACATTGTTACTAGTAGCAATTCAATTGTTGATATCAAGAATAGACATTTCAACTAGTGACAATTGAATTCTTGATATCAAAAATAAAGGTTTTTACTAGAAAGAATTGTGTTTCTGATATGTGAAATTGGAATTGCAACTAGTAAGAAATCAATTATTGATATCAACAATTGATTTTGAATGGCAGCCTATGGTGACATTTCACTAGTGAAAATACAATTACAGATATCAAGAATTATAGTTTTTACTAGTTGAAATACAATTCTTGATATCTAGAATGAGCATTTTAATTAGTAAAAATGTAATTGTTGATATCAAGAATTACCATTGTTACTAATGGAACTGTAATTTCTGATATCAAAAATTGCCATTGTTACTAGTATAAATCTAATTCCTGATATCAATATCTATAATTTTAACTAGTTAAAATTGAATTGTTGATATCAGGAATTCATATCCTGGAAATGAATAAAAGTTAAAATGGCTTGCCATAGTCTACCCCAAGTGAAAAGAGCATGCGTCGCTTTTGCGGCTGTCAGCTACGTTTACATGGACACAATCGGAATGAAATCAATACGAATGATGAATCTGAACAAGGTGTTTAATAAAGTAATCGGGTTGATGTGCGCGTTTATATGTCACAAGTTTCAAATCGGATCTGATTTTTTGACATATCCTGCACGAATATACAGAGTTTCCAGCTGTTCGCGCATAAATACTCTCCTCTATTGGTTCTTTATTTGTTTATACAGCAGACGTAATATGAATTCGTCTCTGGTCATAATTTAGAGCATATTAACCGTTTTGCCGTGCTGAACACGCAGTAAAAATGCCCCTCCCGCGGCCAAAACCAGACATCTGTGCCGGATGAGAATCCACAACACGGACTGGTGGGATGTTGTCCTGCTTCACTTCACATACGCGCGATAAAATGAGAATTTTAGAATGACAGGAAGCTTATTAATATGACACTTTATTCAACAGGAAAAACAGCTCGTTCCGCGCGTTATACGCATTATGTTTATTTAACGTCATTGCACATGTGCAGTCCTTTCAGTTTAGGTTTTCAATCAAGTGTTAACATGTTCTCTCGATCGGATTACATAAGGGATAAACCACCCCTTTCCTCCGATCGAAATGTCATTCGGATCGAGCTCAATCGGATCGATTAAGGTGTTTACATGAGGGTTTTTTAGTCCGATCGAGCCGTCAATCCGATTATAAGTGTCCATGTGTCAACCATGGTGTCAACTCAACGTGGTCCAGAGAGGGTGTGTGAAACGGGTAAAGAAATGAATGAACCATAGCAAGACTCATGTTTATGTTCTACTGTTCTATGGTTATTATGTTTTATAATTTATTTTATGTAGCTTACATTTTGTTCAAAATGTTTTCAATACCCTTTTGCACATTTTATTTATGTTCAGTAGCTCCTCCTAGCTCAAGCAAATCCACAATTAAATTATTTTTTAAAAGGTCGTCTGTTGACTGTAATATATATATATATATATATATATATATATATATATATATATATATATATATATAATACACACACACAAAACCCCTACAATATAGTTGTTGTTAGCTCAGAGGAGGAGGGGAGTCAGCAAAAAAAATAAAAATAATAATAGAGTACCGGCACCTCTTTTGGGCCACAAAGCACTGCATCCGTCTATCTCTCCATCCATCCGTCCATATCCATCCATCCGCCCATCAATAATTAACTCCCAAGTGAGTAATGACAAACTTTATTTATTATCAATCAGTTTAAACAAAGAGCAAGTAAGTTAAGTACGTTTCACATCCACCAGTCTACTGAAATATAAAAATAAATGTTCTTGACACTTCTGTGAAATGATCCCAGCTGCTGTGCATTGCTCAGTTTTACCCTTTCGTCAGTGACCATCAGAAATGACACCTTTGAAAAGTAAAGGAGAAAATAAACTCAAGCACAGTCATACAAAAGCAGCCCAGGAGGGAGAAAGAGCTTCCAACTTGCATGCCCCCCACTTATAAAGCTATGTACACAAATCCACAAGTCTCTACAAACACTGCTAACTGGAGCACAGGAGTGGCAGTGAACTCGGGAATACAAAACATGGAATGACTAAGACATAAGTGTGGCACTTTCAGGATTAGCTTATAAAGTGACATCAGAAGGATCGGGAGGGGAATTACGTCTCCTTCGGATTTGAAAAGTGCCTGGCCCTTCGGTCACATCGTGTGTTCTGACAGGAGGAAAGGTTTTAGTACTTAAACTTGCATGACAAATAAAAGCAACTTAAAGAAATGCAGAACTCCAGTGAGCATCAGAAGCGGAGCAGCTGCCACAGAGAGGGATTGTGGGACTCCCGAACTCAGAAGCCTTCCAGTTTGAAGCGCCCGCCGTCTCCTTCACTCATGAACCTCTTTCTGCCCCTGACACAACAAAACAAACTATTAGTACGTTTATTTGGGTATATAAAATCATTTTTAATATGATAATAAATTATGTAATTATAAAATATATATTTCATAAGAAATATGACAAATAACTATTTTATTTGGGTACATGACAAAACATTTTTTTTAAAAGTAAACAAAAAAAAGTTAATTTGGGTACATGACATTATGCAATAATACTGATACATTATGATATAATTATGAATATATAAATACATACATTTTATTTATTACTACTATTGATCAATATTTCTAATAATAAATATACATTTCATAAGAAATATGACAAAAAAGAAAAAACTTTAGTTTGGGTACATGACAAGTTTTATGTAATGCTTCAAATAATAATACATTATGTAATAATAAATAAATTATAAACTATAACAGAAAAAAACCTATTCATGAATATACATTTTGTAAGAAATGACAAAAAGGGAAAGAAAACCCTTCATTTGGGTACATGACTAAAATATATAAATACATACTAATAATACATTATGTAATAATATACAAATAAAAATGTTATATATTACAACTATTCATAAATATATCATAATTTATGTAATAAACATTTCATAGAAAATATGACAAAAAAGGACATTTTATTACAAATAAATGAATATTGCATTATGTAATATATTTTATATATTAAAACAAAGTATTTATTGATATTAAATATAATATACATTTTGTAATAATATTGAATATGTTTTCATTACTATTCATAAATAATTTTGTATACAGTACAAATGTATGTAACATTATACATATTTTCATACATTAGTACTGCTATTCATAATAAATATTTTATGTAATAATAACAAAGCAAAGTTATGTCTTTATACAAAAAAACAAAACCCTCACTCACTCACTCACCGACAAGGACAGAGGTCCCGGAGTTTTTTATCAATGACCCCGGCATTAAAGCTCTGCTCCACGAACTGCTCCAGGAGCAAATACGCACACGGCACATCAATACTGATATCTGCCATGTCCAGGTAGACCCTTTCAAATCCCTGTAAGAGGACAGCATTCTGAGAAGCAGCACTTTTAAAGCCGCAGTAACTCAAAACGCCCAGCAGGCGATGCTCATACCCGTCTCAGCTGGTCCACAGTGATGACGGTGGAGGCGCACAGGGACTTCAGCAACTGTAGGATGATCTGAAGCGTTCTGTCGCCTTTAGACTCCAGCACCATGATAACCGCCTGAAGAGAAAACAGATGATCAGGCAGAGCCGAATCAGGCTTGAAATGCCTGTTTTATAGCCGTTATTACCTCGTAAACAAACTCGTGATGAAAATGTGGCACTTCCAGTTCTCTCAAACAGCGCTCGGCCTCCACGGTGTCACCTGATAACAGGTACTCCTTCAACAGGAGGTTAACCTGCAACAACACCGGTTATGCAATCCGTTAGCATGTGTTTTGAAGCTTAATGTGCCGTGAAATCTCCCAGCCTTCCGGTGATATGTGACGCAGCCAGTGAGTGTGTGTGTGTCCTTGCCTCTTTGATGAGTTGATTGACAGGTCTCTGGCCGCCGCCTGAACCCCAGAGGCTGTCGATGCGAAGGCCGGTCCAGCGACTCATTCTCAGCAGCACAGCCGCGCGATCCAGAGCAGCTCTGGGGAAACACACACACACACACACGTCACACTCGGAGAAGAACACAGGAGAACACACAGCGTGTAAAACACTCCATACCTGGCGTATTCGCAGTCCACTCGTCCTTTGTAGCCGTCTATGAAGCTTTTTGAGAGGATGTTGTCGGCAGCGGCTCGAGCGATGAACTGGCCGAGCATCTACAAGACAACAGCAAATGGGAATTAGCCATTTAACATTTACAGGATCACTCATTCTGAGAGCTTTTCCATGAAAAACAGCACTGTGATCCCAGCATCCAAAAAAGAAAAAGAAATTAATTAATAATTAGGCCTATTCGATTTCCTTTTAAATATTTAACAAATATAACAATGTTTCATTATTAAACATTTATTACTACTAATAATAATACTAATATATTACCATTGAATAATAAAATATTTAGAAATCCTTACATTTGGATCAATTTTAAATCGTGATACAATAAGATCAAATAAAATATTAAAATAAATATTTCTTAATATATATATTTATATATATATATATTTAAAAAAAACTTCATAATTCCAGGTAAATATAACTCATTCTGAGAGCTTTCCACGGAAAGCATTTACATATTTCTTGTTGACATCAAAAAAGGAAATGAAATAATTAGTAATTAAAATAGGCCTAAATTAATTTCTTTTAAGCTGCAAAAATGTACAAATAATCCAAATATTAGATATTATTAAACTATAAAATTTCACATAAAATGATACTTTTTGGTCATCTCTCATCTAGGTCCATTTTAAAATGATAATTTAAAAAAAATTAAGTGATATTTCTGGGTCCATTTTTTCATTTAACAGATATTTAAAATGTCGAGGGAAAGATCACTCATTCTAAGAGTTTTCCACTGAAAGCTTTAGATTTCATGTTCACACACACACACAAAAAACCTCACAATTTTCACAGAATCCAAAAGGAACTGAAATCAGATGAAACAGCAGATATTGAATTTAAAAGTACATAAAACAGCCCAAGTTCCTCATCGTAACATTTTTGAAATTCCATTGAAATGTGTGCAACTGTAAACAGAGCAGTTGTGTGCGCCGCTGGAGGAAACACACTGTCACATGCTGCAGTTATACACATCAGTTCATACTGATGGAGGAGGAGGTCAATGTTTGAACACGTGCTGTTTTGGCACATCTACCCTTTGTATTGGGAGCGTAATGGGTGTGAGGGGAAGAAAGGGTTGTGTTTGCCCCATTCTAGCGCTCAAACAACATCTGCTCTAGTGTGTGGAGTGAGGGCTGACAGGAGAGAGCTGGGTAAATGTGTTTGTACAGCAGAGAGTGTGTTTGGAGGCACAGCGCTGACCCAGCATTCTGCACACAGACAGACAAAAGCACAAGCTCTGGGGTTTGTATGAAGCCAAAGGAAACAGCTGAAAGTTTCTTCTGACTGGTTCAATCTGCACCACCAGACGCGCTCCGACCACAGGCTTTTCATTGCTAACCGCAGCTTATCAAACACACTTTTAGCAAAGCAAACATGAAGACGCACCGGAGCTTACAAACTGTGCCAAATGTTACGCTGCAAAAGTTAAGAGAGAGCGGTTCATGACTGTGAACTTTAGCTGATGATTAAATGTCATAAAGATAATTGCGATTAATCTATTCTGTTCATGCCAATTTATGCCAAGATATCATTTATTCATATTTTATGTTGATTCATAACAAAACAAGCATTAGAAATTCTCATTAAAGCTTTGAAAACTGCCATAAAGAATAAAAATATTATTATGGTAAATATATATATATATATACATGGGCGTAGATTACGCGGGGGACGGGCGGGGCGTGTCCCCCCCACTTTTAATAAAATGTAAATTCGTCCCCCGCACTTTTTCACAGCGCAAATGTGTCTATGACAAGCTGAGGTTTCCGCGGGTGTGTATAGCCTGCCCTACATCGAGATTTAAAATCCAAAGAGTCAAGGATAGTCTATCTACATACGTGACTTTCACGC
Organism: Siphateles boraxobius; assembly: GCF_051911475.1. Taxonomy (NCBI): domain Eukaryota; kingdom Metazoa; phylum Chordata; class Actinopteri; order Cypriniformes; family Leuciscidae; genus Siphateles; species Siphateles boraxobius. The sequence goes on from NW_027508733.1 coordinate 27,717,876, forward strand.
TTCCATGGTAATTAGTCACTCGTGCATTAGTGACCCATCGCACCCGCGCCGAATCCATCAGTTTCATAGAGTTCAAAACGGCAAAAAAACTCTTCACTCCTTTTTCACGAAAAAGTCAAGCACTGTAAGTAAGTTGTCATGTGGTATCCGAATTGTGTTGCACAATGATGAATACCTCTGCCTATTTCTCTTATTGAATAATTAACAAGTTTTGTTGTAAATTGAAAATATTCACTATACCCGCACAAACGTGCACTATGTTCAATCTTTTTTTATTCGTAATGTCTTTTATTTTCACAGATATGTTATCAAAGCCCTTCAATTTAGAATAAACATGGTGATTGTTAATGCTGAATTTGTATGTTCATGCATTAACAGCCATGATCTGCTTGAATCAGGCAATAACATGTGTAGACTATGATGTTTACCATAATTCGTTAACACTTTACAATTAGATAAAAAAGTTTGTAGACAAACTTTAAGTTCTCTTGAAAAAGCCTAACTAGAAAGTTTGAAGTATTTTTAAAAGCTTGACGTTTGAAGGTTTTCAATTGGAAAGTTTTAGTTTAGTAAGACAAACTTTAGGCTATTAAGGAAATGTTATTTTGCCAAAAGAAGAACTTTTATTTGAAGTAAATGTTATTTTTAAATCAGCCTACTTCAGTTTGATATTTAACCATATTATCATGCTTCTCAGTAACACTTATAATTTGAATAATTGTAATGATCAGATATCTAAATCAGAGAATATCATATGTTTGGGCGGTTGACGGGTGGATTATTTATTTTTAACAGTGGATTCGGGGGACTCTAAGTGCACCAGATTAATGAATTTATCTTTAAAATGTACAAAATTTTCTTACGGGGGGGCATTCCCCCGGACCCCCCTACAAGTACCGAGATCCACCTACAATAATACTGTGGGAAACACAGTAGGCTAAATGATGGTGTACGAAAAATTTAAATGTTATTATCTAATTAAAATACATGATCAGGATTTTACCACCTCCGCCTCGTTTTAAGCCAGGAAAATATAAAGAACTGAACATCTGCATTTCTTTCTTTCTGTTTTTTTGCTTTAAAAATAAACGGCATATTAAGCCAATTAACCCGTCAACAAAAGTCTTAAAAAAAAATGGTATTACACTTGACATTCTGTCCCCCTCACTTTTGAAATGATGGCTACGCCCCTGTATATATATATATATACACACACACACATAAAATATTTAACTTTTTGATCAACCTGGTCTACTTTCCAATTACACTGTCATGAATATAATATTAATGTATTAAAGTATAATACCAATATATTATTATAGTAATAGCTTAATACTAATATATTATTCAAATATAAATTCAAAAGTGATTTACTAGAAGTAGACTCGCCTACGGACGTTACTTTAAGCCAGTGATTATGGTTTATAAAGTGATTAATATGGTTATTTTTCTTACAAAAACCCATCGCTTCGCTTCAGAAAAAAGGTATTTTTAAAGGATTATTTTTATGATGGATGAATGCGCTTTTAGGAGCCTCAAAAACTCTTGCACTATTAACTCCCATTAAAAAGCTTGGAAGAGCCAGGATTTTTTTTATATAACTGTGTTTGGCTGAATGAATAAAGTCATATACACCTAGGATGACTTGAGGGTGAGTAAATCATGGGGTAATTTTAATGTTTGGGTGAACTATTCTTTTAAATGTCCTTAGGCATAAACCTGGCATAATCTAAGCCCTGTCTGTGAAACCAGGCCTAAATTAAATGTAAAATGATATGAATGCTAAAAATATATTTTAATGTTTAATACGTAGGGGTTAAGAAGTTTGAACAACTCCCCAGAAGTCTGTGCAGTAGTAACAGTGACAGACACCTTCAGCTCAGTTGCGCTAGCTTTAGCGTGTTACCTGTGGAGCCGCTGGCGTGTCCAGCACCAGGTCGGGCAGCTCTTTGAGCAGTTTGTGGAAGGAGGCCTCCACGTCACCGGCCGTGAGCACGCGCCCGCAGAGCTCGCTGAGCAGTCGTGACGTCAGCTCCCTGTGGCTGGCTTTCGCTTCCAGCGCCAGCGATATGGCTAGCATGGGCACGTCGCCACGCATGCCACTCAGGTTCAGCTCGGCAAGCAGTTCCTGAAGGAACAGAGTGAGATGTTCTGATTATAATGAGAACGCACCGCTCCCAGGTTTGCACAGGCTTGTTTACTCATAAAAATAATTGCATGACACCGATTAGATATGAAAGGGCAAAAGCCGTCTCCTCATTCAACAACACGGTCATAAATCTCACCGCCACTTCATTTGCATCCCCGTGCTCAAAGTACTCTTGAACTATAGGAGTGACCGTCTTCTCAAACGTCTCTTCGTCCAGAGGGAGGACGACCGTCTCGTATACGCAGTTCTCCTGGAGACACACAACGTTTGATGGCTTTGTGCGCCGATTTCATGGTTAAAAACCAAAAGCGAGCGCATCGTGTGGCTCTTACCTGCTCCGCATCGTAATTGGGATCTTTCACATCAACTTTCACATCATCGTCATAAACTTCCCCAGGTGTTCCCCATACGCCTTTACCGCCAGCTCCACCTATAGACACAAAACACATCGTATCTTTTCAAAACAATAAAATACATTGGAGGAACTTCATGTTGAGAACGGATTGAAGAACAAAAACTAAGTGACTCTTTCAATTCCTTCTGCTGTAGCACATGAAAGTACACACTGTTCTTGCAAATGTTAACCGCACAGTGTCATCCCTTCTGAAACTATTACCCTAAACAGGGCCGGTCCCCTTTAATTCACTCCTGGTGACATCATCTCTCGATGAGTGCTGAGCTCCAAAAGCATCAAACTGATACTGAACAAGAAAAAACAGAAAAAAACCCCACCAAAGCAGTTTGTGTACACAAGGCTTAGCATGCTGTAGGTGTTCTGCTACACACTTAAGCTGCCCTAAACCGGTATGACTACTACTTTCGTGGAACATAAAAAGATATTTTATGTTCTTTCTACCATAAAATGGAAGCCAAAAGGCTCCAATGTTGCTTGGTTACCAACATTCTTCAAAATATCTTGTTCTGTATTCCGCAGAAGAAAAAAAGTCATACAGGTTTGGAACAACTTGAAAGAATTTTCCATTTTGATTGACATGATAAAGCTAAAAGAATCACCGTTGAATGGAGCTTTCCGCTGAACACAATACGATTGATTTCCTTCAGCTAGTTCACACTGACCGAGAATACATTTTTCCTCATGTCTGGATAATGGGCAGACGTGCATTATTTGTAGTGTTTTACATACTGAACGCTACATCTATTAAGCATTTCTCATTCTTTATTGTTATAAAACTACATTACAGTAAAAAACACAAACAGAACATACATTTCGTCATAATCATATTTTTTTGGCTTCAGTTTTAGAAACGTTTCTCTCAGTTGGAACTCAAGAACGAGAACAGCTCTAGAGCGAATGAGCCCTTCAGATCGCATAATTCAGTGGAAAATGAATAGAAATGATAATCTGTATAAAGAACTTGTAAGAATAAATCTGTTCAACACCCATTCTCTTCTCTCTTCCGGGATACTTTTCTTCTGTGTTTACACAGGCTCTCAAAACAGCGCCACCATTCTCACAAGTTTGTGCAACAGCTCAAATCTTATTGGACGGCTCGTTTCATCGCGGGGAAACAAAAAAATAAAATAAATCTCGCTTTGCAATTGGTGTGTGAATAGCAACAAAGGGATTTAAAAAGCGTCATCACAACGTACATTTGTGTCGCTTAATTGCGTTCGGTGTGAAAGGTCCTTCAATCTTTTAGGTCAAAATAAATAAGGTTTAGTAAATATTTGGCTGTAATTTGCTCAAGGTTTCGAAATTAAATTACCTAATATCATCAAATTGTTTTTTTTTTTTTTTTGCAGAGAATGTTTATTTTATCTTTTTAAAGTCACAATGAAATGCAAGTATCAAATGATCTTTTTTTTTTTTATTGTGACACACGAGACTTGATTCTATCCATTGGTTGTAGATTGGATGGAGTCAGATCTGAAAGCGAGCTTGCAGTCGACAGTAAGAAAGGGGCGGAGTTTAAACTGACTGATTGGATAAGTTTGTCATTCACCCGAAAAATCGAATTACGTCATTTTGATTAAGAATTACGAGGTCAAAAAAACCCATGCAGGGATAAATCATACACAACATGATCAACATGTTCAAAACATACAGGGTGAATGCCAACTTTAAAAGTATCTTATGTTTGCTCAAACTAGATCAAATGAGAAATCTGACAGAAAACATGTCACCAATTTTGTATTTCTGGTTTAAGGGCAAAACAACACTATTGGCTTCAGCTCAGCCTGACCGTAAAGAATATTTGAATAGTGGAGCACTTCCAAACCTACTACACTTTCACTGCAACGCCTACATCTGAAGGGTTCTGGCCAAAAAAAAAAAAAGCTAACAGGATCTCCTGCCCTGCCCTGTGGGCCGACTTAACCAGCAGTTACATAACACAAACAGGGCCGACTGTGCCATCGCAGAGGGAATCAAAAAGAGAAGTGTACCATTAAGTCATCTTGCGGGTGATGGGGGAGGTGGAAAGGTCAGGAGGGGCGATAATCTCAGCTAAAACACTAATCTAGACAATTAAATGATCACCGACAGACACAAAGAGAGTCGAATGTTGTTTTTTTGCAGGCTTGGCATTAGGTTAGCAAGTCAGCATACATGTGGCGTACTTGACGCAGCCAGTCGGACAGTATGTAGGCCGTTTCTGCAAGCCAGAGTTTCCCAAATCAATTTAGGTCTGTTGCACTCAGAGACGTTGAACCCTCTAAAAAGGACCAGCACTGTGTAAAACAACATCTGAATGAATGGGAGCGATCGTCTGTTATGGACGTATGTGTGAATACGGGTGGAGTTTGGTAGATTGTAGTGTGTCAGTCCGTTCACTCGGACGTCTAACTGGCTAAAATAAAGCAGCGGATGGCGGAACAGATCCAGGTCAACACTAAATTTGCTTTGAACGCATATAAACGAAGCCCAAGCACACTGAACTTCAATGCAGTTTATTCGCTTTTAAGTGCAGTTCCAAAGATCAGTTAAATCAAAACCTCTACAGTCCAGAATGTTTTCGTCTGTTGGGTGTGGACGCGAATATGTTGTGGTTCTTGGTGTGAACGGGCTTTAAGGAATGAAAACAGCACCAATACCTTTCTTCGGCAGGCCTCGTCCCTTGCCCATCCTGGACCTCCGGTTGAGCAGTTTGCCCTTTGGGCTGGTGGGTGGAACCGTGGACCGGACCGCATCGCTGTTATCACTCAGCGAGTCGCCCCGGCCCGAGTCCCGGGAGGAGTTCTTCCTCAGACGTCTCTTCACCTTGGCTTTGAGTCTTGCCTCGTGAATGCTGCCGGTGGGGGCCAATATCCAGTTTCCGTTGATCTCGTTATTGGCATTTCCAGCGAAGGTGCTGTCCTCGTCCCCGGAGGGGAAGGAATCACTAAGATTTCCGGCCTCTGTGGATTACAATATGTGAATATGCATGACAAATTATATAATGAGACTAAATATACATAAAAAGAGCATTAGCACTAGGGGCCACTTTAAAGACTTTTTATTCCACTGAGAGAGTAAAATCAATTGATACTCCTGACCTTGGCAACTTCACCAAGACTTATATCAAATACAAAATATAAGGGCAAATAGTTCTCAAACACTGACCTAGAAACATTTAAAATTATATAAAATCACTATCTCACGCGATAAAAATCAACTAAAACTTACCAACAGGGTTTGCATTTAGCCATGCCTCACAGTCAGTTGCCATGGTTAGTTTTGCAGCGTATGAAATGTGCCGTTGCACCTAGGACTGCAGAAATATTAACGTTAACATTTCTAAAATATAAATGAATTAATAAATGAAAACACTTAGACAGCAGCTCCAATCAGCAGCGTCCACAAGCCTGATACTGTGGAAATGGACGCAATACCACACAGACAAAAGATCTGCAGTCTCTACAACAAAATTGTTTTGGTAAAGCAAAATTAGTTTTTATAATCATTTTATTAACGCGTTTTACATTTGACGCAGAGTACGCATTTCATGTTTGGCGTTATGTGCACGCGCAAATGCACGAGCGCAACATAAACATAAACAAAGCCTCAGGACGTGCAACGGACAAACGCGTTTTTGCCTTTATTTGACGCAGCGTGTAAGGTAAAGCCTTCTAAAGTGTTATATAGAAAAATAAGTTTCTTCCCAATAACAGCCAGTCGATGAAGAACCAATCCTACTAACCTGCTTTATCGCGAAGCCCAAGCTCGGACGTACTCTCTCCGCTGATGTTGATTTTGTGTTCTCTGCCCAGCAACTCGATAGTGTAAGGCTGCCCTGCGAACTCTCTGATTGGTCAGAAAAATAGAGGCGGATAACAAAATGACCAATGAAAATTGGGTTCTGACGAACAGGTCTTTCTCGTATTTTCTACGAGGCGTTCGTTGAAGATCGTGACTTTCCGCCGCCCTGCGATGGGCGCTGGAACAGATGTGATGTCATTATGTAATACACTGCGCATGGTTGAGGATAAAGTCACCTTTTCTCTGTTTTATTATTCAACTGACCCATTTTAAAATAAGACGATGTTTAAAAAAAGATGCGAGGGTTATTTCATAATGTGCAGGCCAATACATGTCATTCAGGACCATCATGGGACATGATATTTTCCAAAATGTTTATTCAATATTTGCATCAATGCAACCCAAAAATAATTATACAGATTGTTCTTCCAGAAAATGGGATGCTATTATTAACAGAATATAAAACAGCGGAGAAAAAGTTTTCCAGAACCATTCCAATAATATACTCGCATTATAACACACACACACTCACTCAGTTTTTTTTTATCTTCAAACAAATAAATTTGATAATTAGACAAATAAGCATGGTCCAGTTCAAGTATCCCTAAAGTCTGAGCTCTGTGTACAGCAATGATGAAAAGCAAAATAGTATGACAGACATTACAAAGAAACCGATTTCCATGTTCAACCGAGTTTTTTTTCCCCAGCATTTTGAGATTTACACTGTACCTCCACCAAAAAGGCACTTTATTAATAGAAAGTGATCATTTCAAGCATGAAACAGATTGAAGACCTGAACACTGACAAAAAACAACAACAACAGAATATTCACAAGTATTAACCTGAGGATAATTTTACACCTCTTGAAATTTAAATAAGGCACATCTGAAGTATATAGAGGAAAATCAACACATATGCAAGCTTTAGAGTATGAATGAGGCAGATGCAAATGATGTAAACACTACACTTACCAGTGCATTTCACATTCTGATACATATTTTTCACAGTGTAATAAAAATTCCTGGACTGCAGCGGATACACACCTCCTTGTGTCCTACGATTAAGGGCAGTGCAGTTTACCGAAAAAAATTACGTTCCTCTATGAAATTCTTTCTTTCTTCACTACGAAACGAAATGAAGATATTTTGCAGAAAGTTCCTGCTTACTTTTTTCCATACAAAGATAATAAATGGGAACTGAGGCTGTTACAGTGGTTTTTCAAAGCCTCACTCATGACATGTGGGAGAAAAAAGATATTTGTTAAGTTATTAGAAGATAACTTATTCAATCACTCGTTTCAGGTAAAATGTCATTACTGATAATCCATTACTGAATACAAATTACATTATGAAAATTGTAGTTATTAGCGTAACCTATTACATGTCACATTTTAGGTAATATAATCAGATTACTTTTTGATTACTTTTGACTAGGAAATCAAATATGAAACCGATATGAAAATTTTGGCAGATGCCGATAACCGATAATTCTTTATATTTGAAAGCCGATAACCAATATGTTGGCTGATAAATATAAATCCAAATTGTTATACCATTTTTGAGAGCCTGATTACAAAAACAAAAGCCTCACCTTTAATAAATGTCACACAATAAATATGTTCTCATTATAATATTATATGTGACAGACTTGCGCTGCACATGTTGCATATTTAGTATTTTCCTTTTTTGAAGTAATTCTAATCAAATTTCAAGCCATCATGGTGAACAGTGCACATCTGAAGTGTCTCAACTGAAGGCTGATCGACTTTAATATATCGGCAAAATGTTCTGATTGGGCCGAAAAAGATAACATTAAATATATATCGATATATCGTGCATCCCTTTTATTGACCTAACTCATGCATCACATTGATCTTGACACTTGTAGCATATTGATATAAAAATGCAAAGAGATAGAAAATATATTCACTCTTTATCAACAACGTGAAGTAAATTGACGAAAAGCAAATAATTAATTACATCTTAAAATGTTAAAATTAAAAGAAAAATAATTTTAAATAAAAACGATCAAAATAAAACACCAACTAAAAAATATTTAACTTGTTTATGGTGTGTGGCCTCTTAATTTTCTAGTGGCCGTTCTTGTGTGATCAATTCCACAAAACTGGAAGACTTTCTGAACATATACAAGCAATAGGATTTTTTTAGAAAAGAAAATTTAAAGGAATAAATTAGGAGAATTAGGCATAATCATTGAATTATGAATAATTTACTACCATTTTGTGATTAAGTAATCATGTAATCAATAAAAAGTAACTGTAGTCGGATTACAAGTATTTTAAAATGTAATATAATCTAATTACAAGTATTTCATTTTAGGAATCTGATTATGTAATCCAGATTACATAAATCTCCAGCACTGTACATGGACTACTTGAAGTCCCCATTCACTTGCATTGTATAGCAGCATAAAAATCACTGACAAAAAAAGTAATACTGTATGTGTTTAAATATTTTCCAGTGAACTATTCCTTTAAAATATGATTATTCAAAAAAAATAAATAATAATAATTCGTAAAAACTTTCATACAATTCACATTGCTATGAACTAGAGCACACAGAGGATCCAATTGCTCCGGTTCTCCATGTGTCCCTTTCCTCTCCTCTTGGTGTTGTGTCTCTCTGTCTCCGTCTCATTCAGTGTGTCCCAGCAGTGATGATGATAGTCTCACGTGAGCTTCACTCAGTTTTTGGCGACTCCGTGTGGAAGTCAAAGAGACTTTCCTGTGCCAGCTGCGACAGATACTTCTATAAAAACACAAACAATCCCCCATTAAATTACACAAACATCAGTTTACTTTTAGATTACAGGCATAAGAGCAGCCATTCAGCCTTGAAGAGCAACAGTTTGGTTTCTCTGACTAAAATGGCTGACTGACAGCACCTGATTGTTATACTGAAGTTAGTTTATGCATGTTTCTAAGCTCTTTTGGCTCAGAAACCAAACTCTATTAAAATATACTTTTTAAACCCATAAGTTTATGTAATTTCTTCACTGGCAATATCCAACAGTGGAAAAAATGACAAAAAACGGATTTTATAGCTAGATATTTATGTATCCTAATCTAGTCATCAAGTAATATTGATGCACTTTTTTCATAAATTGACAAAATAGTAACACATTTTATAGGTGCAAAATGATTTGCACTACTGTTGTGCAGATAAGTATGGACTTGACTGTTGAGTCAAGTTGAGGTCTGTTTTAATGACATAAAAGTGCCTTTAGTCGAAGAAACTCCCACAAATGAGTCCTACCAAAAATCGTACTTGTTTACCAGTGAAACAAGGAGAGCTGAAAAACAAGAAGGTCAAAATGTGGGAGGAAAGCAGGTGTTTCCTGTAGTGTTTACAGTCTCTCTCTCTCGCTCGGTTTCACCTGTCTTGCTCTTCTGGTGTTAAATTCTCACTGTAGTTCTTGTAAACTCAACACGGCTGGCAGAGCTCGAGCCGGAGAAGTGAGGTATGAGGTGACGCTGTTTGGCCGACCGCTCTGGTGTGAGAGACGTGACAACTGGCTGTGGTCTGACTGTGATGACGGGGAATGTTCGGCTCTGAGCCGCCTCAACTATGTTGTGTTGGAAAGTGTGTTCGTCTGTCTGTATATGTGTGTTTCTGAGGGGTTATAATGAGAAACCGTATCCCACCCTGAGGACTGGGCTCCTTAGATCAGTCAGTTTTACATTGCTGTCACCAGTGGTGGTGAACTAACAACTAAGTGTAGCCTTTTTAGTAACAAGGTACTATTTCCAACAAGTAGCAGTGTAGTGTGGCCAAATGCTACATCACTGTTTGAATTTCACATTGTTTGCGTTGTTTGGCTTTAATGCCAAGCGAGCAATAGTCAAATACGCTCTGCTAAGTGGTTGTCTCAGTCCACTCTGATTCATTCAAAGAAACAATTCACTGATTCGAGTTGCTTGAGCAGTTTCCATGTAGTTAGTGAGACTGTAGTTTAGCTAATCTTATACGTTCTGCTAGAAAGTGTGATTCATGTTAGTAAATGGGTTAATTCAGGAAGAGATTTTACGAAACGATTCACTGATTCGAGTTGCTTGAGCAGCTTCCATGTACAACTGTAGTTAGTTACATAGTTTAGATAATCTCTTTTATTATATTTTTAATGTATTTTTATTATTATTTTGAATACATTTTTATTGGTATATTTTTAGTTTTCATGTTCATTTTGGTTTAATTTTTAGTCATATCTTTATGAGCTTTTGTCGTTTTATTAGTTGTCTTTTCAAATCTTTCATAAATAATTTTATTTAGCTTTAATTAATTTTTATTTCAGTTAAAGTTAAAAAAAAAATTTCAGGTAATAGTTTTAAGTGCTTCAACTTCAACTTATTTCAGTTTATTGCAAAGGCAACATTTTTGATTTTCATTTAGTTCAAGCTTTTTAACTAATATTTATATATTATTTTATTTCAGCTTTATTTTCAACACCGCACTAGAGTTAAAGCTGTTTAAATCATCGTTTGACTGTCGTTTATGGTTTTGTATTGTCATGGTGACAAAGCAGTAAAATTGCATATAACTTTAAAGGTTAAGAAAGAGAAAACATTCATATTTTAATGGAAAGAGAAAGGAAGACTGCATGTTAGTATATGACCTGTAGGTTCCTGTAGTGAATTGTACTCCGACAGTGTGACGTCTTGGCTGTTTGTTCGCTGTTGTAAAACAAGCCACACAGGTTGCAATAAAATCCCGTCCTTGGCACAATGAACTCCACACCTGCCAAAACAACAAAACCAGACAGAAATCAGAACAACACCAAACCGATACATTTTCTGAGCCATGTCTCATTTACTGTGTGTGTGCAGGGGTGTAAAGTCAGCTCCTCTGTGAGGGAATCAAATGTGTTAGCTGTGTGGTAATGAGTGTACAAGCTCAGGCCTCGAGGGTGCAATTCACACCTCACTCAACAGGATGACAAATGCTCCACTCACATCAGCCGGCCTTAAAGGCTTCAGTTACCCACCGAGAGCCTACATCACAGCCAGAGCTGCTCAAAGCGCCGCTATTACTATTGCTCATGCTTTCTTCTTCCGGACTAAACAGCGTTTACGTCATGTGGCTCGAATCTCTTGACACTGGTGGATGTACCTAACGGTATGCTGTGTTCACTAATGGCTTTCTCCTGATCCTGAGAAGGTGACGCAGCACAGATGTCTGTCGCCTGAGGTGAAGTGGCCGGTAATGAGTCAGGAATATCTAGAATAGAAAAGCAGGTGGAATGATGAGTCTAAGCACATGTTATTTTATCTACAGCCTTTAAATCACATTAAACTGCCACTAAAGGTTCAAAAATGCCCTCTAAGATTTCCTAGCAAGTAGATTTTAAATGCAACTTCTAAAAAATGTGGTTGAATTTTACAGTTTTTGTAGAAAAAAAAAAGAGTTTACATTTTAACAAATAGGTTTTGAAAATTACTTTGTCAAAAAATAGTTATCAAAATGTCAAAGCTTTTACACACAACAAAAAAGCACGTGTAATCAAGTTACATTTTTTCTTGGCTAATCAAAACAAATAGCTCTCCAGAGTAACTAAAAATGATCTTAAATGCAACAAAAAAATCCAAATGCGGTTTCAGCGGATATCATCTTGTGCAGGAGCAGTTAAGTTCATTTCTAAGTTACTTTCGAGAGCATGCAAAAACGAACATGGTACAAGCAGTGATGTCCGATTCACAGGCAAATGATTCTCAATAGGAGTCAAAAGGATTCATTACTTTTCAAACTCACTCATGATTTAATGGTTTGAAGTACTCAGTCAGCGAATATGAACAGCAATCTTAATCAAGCGATTATTAATTTAGATTCACATTATAGAATTCTATGACATTTATGCATTTGGCAGATATTTTTATTCAAAGCGATATTCATTGCATTCAAGGTACACATTTGATCAGTTCTTGCTTTCCAACGGAATCGAACCCATGACTGGCGTTGTTAGCGCCATGCTCTACTTTTCGAACTACATGATGGCTACCGTAGTTATGAGGAACTATTAAGAACTATGTGTTAGTTGTATCAGGAAGTAGCCTTCCTCAGCACTGGGTTTATACATGCATTTACTGACAAACTTATATGACTGTGGGTACCTTTCTTCTGACTGTCCTGTTTGAGACATGGTTCCTTGTTGTCCATCTCTGTCTCCTTTCTCTCGTCATTACTCGAGTCTGTCACTTTTCCACTTTCACATGTGCTGCTGTGGTTAGGAGGCCCAGCTGGTGTGGCTGTGGTGGTCTGTGTAACAATATCAGTCGTGGTGCAGGTCTCCTCCAAAGCGCTCTTGAACTCGTGGGACGGGAACTGGTTGATTTGAGATACCGGCTGCTCTGGGACAGATGACTTCAGGGGCATCTCTCCGGGGCAGGACTGAGCACCTCCAGAGATTTCGTCTGGGACCAAATCCTGTGTTGGAAGGGCAGGAGGGTCTACCACAGTGTCCTCAACTTTTGTTGGGGTTTCTGAATTTGGTTTAGGGCTCTCTTTCGTCGACTGACCGGGCTCAACTCTCGGGTCCTCCTCCTGAAGGTCAGGTAGATCAGGTTCAACTATAGAGTCATCCTCTCCTCCGACTTCATCTACGGTCACCAGTTCCTCCATGCTTTTAGGATACCAGCTCTCCTCCTCTCCACTTTCCAGTCCCTTGGCAAGAAATGAATACTTTCATTCAGCAAGAATGAATTAATTTGATCGAAAGAGAGAGTAAAGTATTTATAATGTTACAAAAGATTTCTATTTCTAATATCAGCTGTTCTTTTGAACTCATCAAATAATCCTGAATGAAAAAATATATGTATCACTGTTTCCACAAAAGTATTAAGAAGCAAAACTGTTTTTGTCACTGTAAAAGTGACAAAAGTGAAGTGACTGTAGTGAAGCGCATGATGTAGGAATAAACAAAATAGTCATTAAACTTCAAACACAATAAACAGGAGAATAACATGGAGAAACACAACCACGCATACATTGATGATACAGGACCAAGACCAACTCAAACTGAGGGCTTAAATACAGAGCACACGATCAGTTAAACACACAGGAAAACAGGCAAACAGAAACTGAACTCAATGAAAACTGACTGAGGACGGGCATCCTGCAGTCATGAAAGGTAATGGGCAGGTGGGCAGGGTGGTGCCCACTTGGAAGCCCTTAAGGGGTGTCCAGTGTGATACAGAAGCCAGGTAGGCGCCGGTAATTCATGGAGCCTTCATGGAGGAACAACCTCCTCGACCACTGTAGCCATGAGGAAGGGTCTTGACTGAGGGACATGAGGGACGGATCTTGGCTTGAGCGGGCTCGTGACTGAGCTCAGGGGCTGGAGGGAGCTCGTGACTGAGCTCAGGGGCTGGAGAAAGCTCGTGACTGAGCTCAGGGGCTGGAGAAAGCTCGTGACAGAGCTCAGGGGCTGGAGAAAGCTCGTGACTGAGCTCAGGGGCTGGAGCGGGCTCGTGACTTAGGCCAGGGGCTGGAGCGGGCTCGTGACTGAGGCCAGGGGCTGGAGCGGGCTTGTGACTGAGCTCAGGGGCTGGAGCGGGCTCGTGACTGAGCTCAGGGGCTGGAGTGGGCTCGTGACTGAGGTCAGGGGCTGGAGAGAGCTTGTGACTGAGCTCAGGGGCTGGAGAGAGCTCGTGACTGAGCTCAGGGGCTGGAGAGAGCTTGTGACTGAGCGAGCTCAGGGGCTGGAGAGAGCTCGTGACTGAGGTCAGGGGCTGGAGCGGGCTCGTGACTGAGGCCAGGGGCTGGAGCGGGCTCGTGACTGACGCCAGGGGCTGGAGAGAGCTCGTGACTGAGGCCAGGGGCTGGAGAGAGCTCGTGACTGAGGCCAGGGGCTGGAGAGAGCTCGTGACTGAGGTAAGGGGCTGGAGCGGGCTCGTGACTAAGGCCAGGGGCTGGAGCGGGCTCGTGACTGAGGCCAGGGGCTGGAGCGGGCTTGTGACTGAGCTCAGGGGCTGGAGAGAGCTTGTGACTGAGGTCAGGGGCTGGAGAGAGCTTGTGACTGAGGTCAGGGGCTGGAGAGAGCTCGTGACTGAGCTCAGGGGCTGGAGAGAGCTCGTGACTGAGGTCAGGGGCTGGAGCGGGCTCATGACTGAGGCCAGGGGCTGGAGCGGGCTCGTGACTGAGGCCAGGGGCTGGAGTGGGCTTGTGACTAAGGTCAGGGGCTGGAGTGGGCTTGTGACTGAGCTCAGGGGCTGGAGCGGGCTCATAACTGAGCTCAGGGGCTGGAGTGGGCTCGTGACAGAGGTCAAGGGCTGGAGAGACCTTGTGACAGGTCAGGGGCTGGAGAGAGCTTGTGACTGAGGTCAAAGGCTGGAGAGATCTCGTGACTGAGGTCAGGGGCTGGAGAGAGCTCGTGACTGAGCTCAGGGGCTGGAGAGAGCTTGTGACTGAGCTCAGGGGCTGGAGGGAGCTCGTGACTGAGCTCAGGGGCTGGAGAGAGCTTGTGACTGAGCTCAGGGGCTGGAGAGAGCTCGTGACTGAGGTAAGGGGCTGGAGCGGGCTCGTGACTGAGGCCAGGGGCTGGAGCGGGCTCGTTACTGAGCTCAGGGGCTGGAGTGGGCTTGTGACTGAGCTCAGGGGCTGGAGAGAGCTTGTGACTGAACTCAGGGGCTGGAGCGGGCTCGTGACTGAGGCCAGGGGCTGGAGAGAGCTCGTGACTGAGCTCAAGGGCTGGAGGGAGCTTATGACTGAGGTAAGGGGCTGGAGCGGGCTCGTGACTGAGGTAAGGGGCTGGAGCGGGCTCGTGACTGAGGCCAGGGGCTAGAGCAGGCTCGTGACTGAGGCCAGGGGCTGGAGCGGGCTTGTGACTGAGCTCAGGGGCTGGAGAGAGATTGTGACTGAGGTCAGGGGCTGGAGAGAGCTGGTGACTGAGCTCAGGGGCTGAAGGGATCTTGTGACTGAGCTCAGGGGCTGGAGAGAGCTCGTGACTGAGCTCAGGGGCTGGAGAGAGCTCGTGACTGAGGTCAGGGGCTGGAGCGGGCTCATGACTGAGGCCAGGGGCTGGAGCGGGCTCGAGACTGAGGCCAGGGGCTGGAGCAGGCTAGTGACTGAGGTCAGGGGCTGGAGCGGGCTTGTGACTGAGCTCAGGGGCTGGAGCGGAGCTCGTGACTGAGCTCAGGGGCTGGAGCGGAGCTCGTGACTGAGCTCAGGGGCTGGAGTGGGCTCGTGAGAGTAGGCTGGAGAGAGGCTGGAGAGATCTCGTGACAGAGGTCAGGGGCTGGAGAGAGCTTGTGACTGAGGTCAGGGGCTGGAGAGAGCTCATGACTGAGGTCAGGGGCTGGAGAGAGCTCATGACTGAGGTCAGGGGCTGGAGCGGGCTTGTGACTGAGGTCAGGGGCTGGAGCGGGCTTGTGACTGAGTTCAGGGGCTGGAGTGGGCTTGTGACTGAGCTCAGGGGCTGGAGCGGGCTCGTGACTGAGCTCAGGGGCTGGAATAGGCTTGTGATTGAGGTCAGGGGCTGGAGAGAGCTCGTAACTGAGGTCAGGGGCTGGGGAGATCTCGTGACTGAGCTCAGGGGCTGGAGCGGGCTTGTGACTGAGGTCAGGGGCTGGAGTGGGCTTGTGACTGAGGTCAGGGGCTGGAGAGGGCTCGCGACTGAGCTCAGGGGCTGGAGTGGGCTCGTGACTGAGGTCAAGGGTTGGAGTGGGCTCGTGACTGAGGCCAGGGGCTGGAGAGAGCTCGTGACTGAGGCCAGGGGCTGGAGAGAGCTCGTGACTGAGGCCAGGGGCTGGAGAGAGCTCGTGACTGAGGTAAGGGGCTGGAGCGGGCTCGTGACTAAGGCCAGGGGCTGGAGCGGGCTCGTGACTGAGGCCAGGGGCTGGAGCGGGCTTGTGACTGAGCTCAGGGGCTGGAGAGAGCTTGTGACTGAGGTCAGGGGCTGGAGAGAGCTTGTGACTGAGGTCAGGGGCTGGAGAGAGCTCGTGACTGAGCTCAGGGGCTGGAGAGAGCTCGTGACTGAGGTCAGGGGCTGGAGCGGGCTCATGACTGAGGCCAGGGGCTGGAGCGGGCTCGTGACTGAGGCCAGGGGCTGGAGTGGGCTTGTGACTAAGGTCAGGGGCTGGAGTGGGCTTGTGACTGAGCTCAGGGGCTGGAGCGGGCTCATAACTGAGCTCAGGGGCTGGAGTGGGCTCGTGACAGAGGTCAAGGGCTGGAGAGACCTTGTGACAGGTCAGGGGCTGGAGAGAGCTTGTGACTGAGGTCAAAGGCTGGAGAGATCTCGTGACTGAGGTCAGGGGCTGGAGAGAGCTCGTGACTGAGCTCAGGGGCTGGAGAGAGCTTGTGACTGAGCTCAGGGGCTGGAGGGAGCTCGTGACTGAGCTCAGGGGCTGGAGAGAGCTTGTGACTGAGCTCAGGGGCTGGAGAGAGCTCGTGACTGAGGTAAGGGGCTGGAGCGGGCTCGTGACTGAGGCCAGGGGCTGGAGCGGGCTCGTTACTGAGCTCAGGGGCTGGAGTGGGCTTGTGACTGAGCTCAGGGGCTGGAGAGAGCTTGTGACTGAACTCAGGGGCTGGAGCGGGCTCGTGACTGAGGCCAGGGGCTGGAGAGAGCTCGTGACTGAGCTCAAGGGCTGGAGGGAGCTTATGACTGAGGTAAGGGGCTGGAGCGGGCTCGTGACTGAGGTAAGGGGCTGGAGCGGGCTCGTGACTGAGGCCAGGGGCTAGAGCGGGCTCGTGACTGAGGCCAGGGGCTGGAGCGGGCTTGTGACTGAGCTCAGGGGCTGGAGAGAGATTGTGACTGAGGTCAGGGGCTGGAGAGAGCTGGTGACTGAGCTCAGGGGCTGAAGGGATCTTGTGACTGAGCTCAGGGGCTGGAGAGAGCTCGTGACTGAGCTCAGGGGCTGGAGAGAGCTCGTGACTGAGGTCAGGGGCTGGAGCGGGCTCATGACTGAGGCCAGGGGCTGGAGCGGGCTCGAGACTGAGGCCAGGGGCTGGAGCAGGCTAGTGACTGAGGTCAGGGGCTGGAGCGGGCTTGTGACTGAGCTCAGGGGCTGGAGCGGAGCTCGTGACTGAGCTCAGGGGCTGGAGCGGAGCTCGTGACTGAGCTCAGGGGCTGGAGTGGGCTCGTGAGAGTAGGCTGGAGAGAGGCTGGAGAGATCTCGTGACTGAGGTCAGGGGCTGGAGAGAGCTTGTGACTGAGGTCAGGGGCTGGAGAGAGCTCATGACTGAGGTCAGGGGCTGGAGAGAGCTCATGACTGAGGTCAGGGGCTGGAGCGGGCTTGTGACTGAGGTCAGGGGCTGGAGCGGGCTTGTGACTGAGTTCAGGGGCTGGAGTGGGCTTGTGACTGAGCTCAGGGGCTGGAGCGGGCTCGTGACTGAGCTCAGGGGCTGGAATAGGCTTGTGATTGAGGTCAGGGGCTGGAGAGAGCTCGTAACTGAGGTCAGGGGCTGGGGAGATCTCGTGACTGAGCTCAGGGGCTGGAGCGGGCTTGTGACTGAGGTCAGGGGCTGGAGTGGGCTTGTGACTGAGGTCAGGGGCTGGAGAGGGCTCGCGACTGAGCTCAGGGGCTGGAGTGGGCTCGTGACTGAGGTCAAGGGTTGGAGTGGGCTCGTGACTGAGGTCAAGGGCTGGAGTGGGCTTGTGACTGAGGTCAGGGGCTGGAGCGAGCTAGTTACTGAGTTCAGGGGCTGGAACAGGCTCGTGACAGAGTTCAGGGGCTGGATCGGGCTTGTGACTGAGTTCAGGGGCTGGAGTGGGCTTGTGACTGAGGTCAGGGGCTGGAGCGGGCTTGTTACTGAGTTTAGGGGCTGGAGCGGGCTCGTGACTGAGGTCAGGGGCTGGAGCGGGCTTGCGACTGAGGTCAGGGGCTGGAGCGGGCTTGTGACTGAGCTCAGGGGCTGGAGTGGGCTTGTGACTGAGCTCAGGGGCTGGAGCGGGCTCGTGACTGAGCTCAGGGGCTGGAATAGGCTTGTGATTGAGGTCAGGGGCTGGAGAGAGCTCGTAACTGAGGTCAGGGGCTGGGGAGATCTCGTGACTGAGCTCAGGGGCTGGAGCGGGCTTGTGACTGAGGTCAGGGGCTGGAGTGGGCTTGTGACTGAGGTCAGGGGCTGGAGAGGGCTCGTGACTGAGGTCAAGGGTTGGAGAGATCTCATGACTGAGGTCAGGGGCTGGAGTGGGCTCGTGACTGAGGTCAGGGGCTGGAGTGGGCTCGTGACTGAGTTCAGGGGCTGGAACGGGCTCGTGACAGAGTTCAGGGGCTGGAACGGGCTCATGACAGAGTTCAGGGGCTGGATCGGGCTTGTGACTGAGTTCAGGGGCTGGAGTGGGCTTACGACTGAGGTCAGGGGCTGGAGCGGGCTTGTTACTGAGTGTAGGGGCTGGAGCGGGCTCGTGACTGAGGTCAGGGGCTGGAGCGGGCTTGTGACTGAGCTCAGGGGCTGGAGCAGGCTCGTGACTGAGTTCAGGGGCTGGAGTGGGCTTGTGACTGAGGTCAGGGGCTGGAGCAGGCTTGTTACTGAGTTCAGGGGCAGGAGAGAGCTTGTGACTGAGGTCAGGGGCTGGAGCGGGCTCGTGACTCCAGGTTGTCACTCTCTGGAACAGACTCTGAACTTTGCTCAGGGGCTGGACATGCAGAGAGCCGTTTCTTCTTCCTCAGCCTCCTCTTTTGGGCTGGGATTAATGTAGAAATTGAACAGACTCTGGAATGGACTCACAAACTGCAGCGGGCTCTGGAACTGCTTTCTCTGGAGCTGGCTCTTGAACTTCACTCAAAAGAACAGGCTTGAGAATGGCTGGGGTCCTGTATTCTGTCTCGGATTGATGACTGTAGTGAAGCGCACAACGAAGGAATAAACATTGATAATTGAATATTGATTTACATTAGTCGGAAAGCCCATATGCCATGATAAATATAATAAACCGAATAACAGTAGTAGGTAAAATCACATTTTATACTAAAATAAATTTCCTTAAGTAGTGACTATGTTATGTTCATTTATTAGACTATACAAACAGACTATACAAGTCTATACAACATTTGTAATGACTATACAAACATTAAATGTATTTTACCATTAATGCATCTTGAAGTTGCATTCATGAACTTGGATGAACTTGATTTGGCAGACTTGAACAGGACAAATTATCCAGTATGTGTCTGTATTTAACCTTCACCCGGAGTTTACTTTAGATGAGGTCCACACTGGTTCCTGTCTCTTTCTCCATCCATGTAGTCATCATTAGCAGAAAAAAAAAACCTCTCTACGAATATGTTCAGGGCTTGACATGAACTTTTTTTGCTTAAAAGCCACTGTGGCTAGTGGTTTTCCAAAGTTACTACCCACACAGCAAAACATAGATATTTTTTTAAATTATCTCATAATTTGAGGTAATATTAGCAATATTAACAATAATATATTGTCACTTTGAGACCTGACATTATTTTTTGTGTTTTTGACTGTTTAAGCGCAATAAGCAGCGAAAATTAACTCAATTTTGTACTGAGAGGTGTGAGCACAAAATCTGCGAGAATGGGTAAAATAATGTGCAATACATGCAATCCCATACCGAAATTCAAGACCTGTAATGGCAACAATATAAATCTGGAGCAAATTAAACGACTGAGTGAGGAGAGGCAGGTTTGTGTGTAACTCGCTGTCGGAGAGATAAGAGACAAAGAAAGTGGAGCTGGTATCATGTATCTGCGGGAAATTAGTATTGGAAGCGTTTCAGATATTTCAGTATCAATATGTATCATAAAATCTATATTTTTGACAAAACTTTCGTCAAAAATGTTTATACTATATATAAAATTTAACACGCCAAGAAGGCTAGTAGGAGTGACTGCGTTACACGCCACTGCTGAAATACACCTGCATTTTGCAGGTTGGTGGGTGTTAATATCAAACCCTGTATATGTTGCTTGGTTACTTTCCTGCTCAAGCTAGATTTTGTGTTAATGCAAATCACAATTTCTTATTATATTTATTAATTTTGGCAATGTAGTTTCAGGGAAGAAAAAAAGCACAGGCATAATTGAAATGCGGCACACTGTTTACGTCTTGCAGGAAAGCTCCCAATTTCGGGACAGTTGGCCACCCTACAGATAAATGAATAAATGTGTTTACCTCACTGTCACACTTTGATGACTCTTGAGGTTTGCTGTTATGAGGAGACACTGATCTTTCCTTTGCTCTTTGTTCTTCCTTCTGTAATACATAAAAAAACAGTGTTATTCAAATATCGTCTTGAAGGGATGAATTTACATTCCACTCCTTTTAATATATAACGAAGAGTTTTCTTAAATCTGTTTCATCTGTTCTGGTATTAGTGTTTCAAGCAATGTCTAGTTGGTATCTGAGAGTTAAATGAGGCGGTGTTAATTCATTTAGGCTGGCTTCCACAGAATAAATATGCAATTGTTTTGTAATTTATTCATTTGATCTTCATGCAATCATGCAATCCTTATTTGTTCTTATTCATTTTTCCTTTGCTGTTCTCATGACAGCTGTACAAGACTTGTAAAGCCAACTGTGCCTAGGGTCATTAAGGTCAGTAACGCACCACATGTATCCACTAATACATACTTGCCATTAGGAACTCTTTAGGTTTTACAGGTCACTACATGTTAAAAATGTGACGATGAAACATTGGTAGAAGTCTATATCAGATCAAGTTTGTCCCAAATGTGGAGTTGAAATATTATTTTTTAATAAAGCAGTACATTTAAATATTTAAAATAGTTTTAAACTGTATATTTTAAAGAGTGTATAATATTAAAAAATAAATAATATTTTGAAATAAATAAGATGTATTATAAAATACATGATCTAAATGATTATATCTAGTATTCTTAACTCTAAAAGTGTATGATTTCAAATTTTGTGACTCAGTTTAAACATTATACGCAGTTGCATTACATTACAGTTGTTCTTAAAATTATGTGAAATGTGTAGGACATGCCTTATTTTGGGACTCTTTCTCCTCCTCCTCTCGTCTCCGGCTCAACCTCTTGCTGCGTCCTCGGTCTTCATCTATCCGGTTGGAGCCGGTGTCGTCCGTCACGTCTGACTCCGAGTGTCTCGGCCTGTGATAGTCTCCACAGTCCCGTCTCTTAGTTTTCCCTTCATGTCTGTGATGTTGTGGCCTGCTCAGTTTATCAGTCTTGTACAGTGAGTCTTTCTTGTTAAAGTCATCTGTGGAGTGGTAGGAGGAGAAGGAGGAACCCTGAGGACTTCCACGGGGGTACCAGTCCCTGCCCCGCTCGTCCCCGTACACCATACGGGGGCTGATCCGGTCCCCGGTTTTTAGGTAGGGTTTCCTGCGCTCAGACAGCCACCCATTGGCTCTCTCCTCTTCGTCGTTCCTCCAGTTGTCTCTCTCACGGGAGTCCTCGTCGCCTCGGGAATGGGACGTCCAGTCCCAAGAGGCCCTGCGCGGCCCCATGCCGTTGCTCCAGTCAGGCCGACAGGACGGCCCCAGGGGACTGTGTGCAGAACTACATGAAGTGAAGCTCGGACTGTGGGAGCGCGGACTCAGAGAACGACTGACTGGGCTGCGTGATCTTGCACGTTCTGGTAGGTACCTACACAAACCAGCAGCGGATTTGAGACAAAGATAAAAAACAATATTTTTTACAAAACATTTTTAAAAACATAAATGTTCTCTCTCACTTTCATTTTTTTGTCTTATATTAGGGTTACCAGACGCCCCTGTTTTACCGTGGACAGGACACCGAAACCTGGGACTGTCCCCGTTTTACAGCATGTTCAAAACAACACGCAAAGACACAGCAAAAAAAAGCCCAACCATCATAGCCGGCTGTTTACCGGAGCAGTCGTGTAGTGATTATTTTCACCAACAGGGGGAGCTGTAAGCTACATTCATTACTTGGTCGAACGCCGCTAATTTAGCCATGAAGAACTGAACCTGGTCGAGAGCAGAGCAAGGTTATTTATCTTTTTTTCTTCTTCTTTTTTCAGAGTTTGCATGGAAGTTAAAAAAAAAAACTTCATACAGAGATGACATATTTATGATATACAACTATGTATACAATATACAAATTGTATTAACAATATCAGTTCAATGTCATCAGAACACAAAGGAGCGTTATTATTTATCATCATTTGTCAAAAGAGACACACCAATATGAGTTTCGAGGTAGTTACATACTAGACATGACTATAGTAATATAATAATTCTAAAGTATACTATAAAACAGTCACGAGGGTCCGCAGGGGTCCTCTCTATGATGTCATTTCCTTTTTAATGTTCTTTTTCTGCACGACATGACTTGGATTTTGAGGACAAAGGTTTTTCAAATGCTAAGCAGTGAAACTGTTTTTTACTATAATAAAACAAACAGTAGAAGAAACAATAATAATAATAATAATAAGAGAAGATTGTCAAAATACTTTTCGAGAATTTCATTATTTTAATTAGAGTTTTTTCCTTTATTACGATACCAGGACAGTTGCACTTACCATGACACTTTTGACAAAATTTAAATTTGAATTTTTATTTTTTTATTTTTAAAGTCATGCTCTTAAAATCATGCTCTTAATATAAAATATGTATTCCCATCATTGTATACAAGTAATGTATTTTTGAATGAATGTATAGTTTCAAAACCAAAAGAGTCCCTATAAAACATCCTCACCTGTCAGTCTCCTGCATCTCATCTCGCTCTCTCTGGGAATTGATGTCATGGATGATTGAATCGACATCTTTACCTGGTTTCTGGATCAGAAAGCGAAACACTCTGAGTTGGGTTTGTTCAAGTCATGTGACGACGATGAGCCGAGACGACACGTACCTTCAGCTGCAGCTCCTTGTATCTCTTGGACATGCGGATCAGGAGTTTGTGTGCGTTGACTGTGGCCGGCTGCAGCTGGTAATACTGAACCATAGCCTGAGCCGCCTCCACGTACGCCATTTCAAGAAAAGCCTGACAGAAAGCATGCATGAAACATAAAATCTGTCAAATGGGATCCGAACAGATCTTTTAAGATATTATTTTTAATTGCGTAATAAATCTTTAAGACAGTTACAAGATCGATTCAACGCCAGGCATTTCAGGCACATGTCAAACTTGGCACTGAACCCAGAATGTGATCCAGTCGGTACTAACAGCACCAATCAAAAAGTCAATCAAATGTTATTAACGAATCGTGGTGATGGAGACATCATCAGTGTCAGGGTTTAATGAAGTATATAAAGTGCTTGCCTAAATCTATTTCTGCAGTACTCCTCCAGCCTGGCACTATTTACAACGAACTGTACGATAAATCAACTCAGGACACTGCTTTCTTAGTTTCAAATAAGGTAAAACAGTTATTTAACTGAATAATGCAGCTTGTAAAAATTTTAAGTAATCATGAAATAAAAACTTAAACTTTGAATTTTTTTATGGGATATATTGACGTGCATCTTTAATAAAACACAATCTTTAATAAAAATATCTTATTCTCCCTCTTGCAGCTCATCTCTTTTCTTCTCTGATGATGCGTTTACTGGCGTGAGGGCGGGGCAAACTGTCACTCACATGAGATCCACCAATAGCAAACCACAACCAACCAATCAATTCCACATTGACAAAATCAAGTCCCGCCCTACATTTGTTCTTGTTCGAGAAGCAGTTTCACTCACTAAAGTATGGAAGCTTGTTCCCGCCACTGAATTAAAAAAAGGTAATTGCGACTTTATATCTCACAATTCTGACTTATTCTAGCAATTGCGAGTTTACATCTCACAATTCCTTTTTTCTCAGAAATGCGTGATATGAACTTGCAATTGTGAGTTTTTAAGTCAGAATTACGAGTTATAAAGTGAAAGTGAAAGTGACACGTGATGGCCAAGTATGGTAACCCATACTTGGAATTTGACCTCTGCATTTAACCCATCCAAGTAAGTGCACACACATTAGGAGCAGAGTAGTGAGTAGTGAACACACACACACACTGCAAACGTGGATACACACACCCGGAGCAGCGGGCAGCCTTGAGTGGCGCCCGGGGAGCGATTGGGGGTTAGCTTGCTCAAGGACACCTCAGTCATATTCCTGCCGGTACTGGAATCGAACCAGCAACCTTTGGGTCACCAGTCCAACTCTGTTACCATTAGGCCATGACTGCCCCACCACAATTGCAAGACACAAACTCGCAATTCTGACTTTTTTCTCACAATTGCTTGTTTATCTTTTTATCACTTTATAACTCACAAAATTGCATGTTATAAAGTCAGAATTATAATATATATATATAGTCGCAATTTTTATAGAGATATAAACTCAAAATTCTGAGAAAAAAAAATTCCCCTCAGAATTTGACTTTATATCTCGCAATTCTGACTTTATAACTGACAATTGCGCGTTTATATCACGCAATTCAGAGAGAAAAGGCAAGAATTGTGAGAGAAAAAAAAAATCACAAACAACATTCCTGTCCGTCCATAAATATAATCCAAACCATATCCCTACCTCTAAAACTAACCTACACATAACTTATCCCTTCTGCAGAAAAGTAGCCTAGTCAAGGCTTGTAAACCTAAACTTGGCATAAACTGTAAACTTGTCCATCAAATCTGATTGGTTGATTGGAATGTTGTTCCAGGAACTACAAAGACGTTGATGCAGGAACATGTTGTACTTGGTGAAATCAGGTTCTGCCCAACTCGAAGGCTGAAGTATACCTGATGCGTGGAGCGCATGAGGATGTAGTTGGTCACTTTGCCGAAGGGCAGACCCAAGTTGATGACATCATTCTCCGTGCAGCTGCCCTCTGGGAGATTACAGATGTGGACCACACGCCCGGGACACGCCTTACGCTGAAGAAACTGAGAGAGGACGGGACACAATTAAACATACAGTCCTTAGATTATACGCACTTTTTCATCTGATCAACAATGGTGGGAAATGTTTAAGAGCATTTGAATACATCAATTAAATATATGTGAACATATTTGTGGCTGGTTAATGTGTGATCTTTTTCTACCTGAAACAGTGTGTTTAAAACCCACCTGGCCCCTGCTGTGCTCACTAATGCCCCGTACTGGTGCTGTAATACTGGTGGAGCAGCTGAGGGTCTGCATGTACATTAACATACTACTCCATCAGGACGTGATTTATCATTTAAAAGCATAAGCGCACTGAAAACTTAAACCTGATCAGAAAACGAGAGATATCAATGTGGGATATCATAAATGTCTCCCAAAAATTAAGCCATGTTTCAATTTATTTTATGAAATGAAATAAATAAATAAATAAATGTAGCTAATTCATATTATAAAATACCAAAAATCTGTAATTAATTTAAAAAATAATAAAAATTTGTTAAAAAAATTAGAAATTTGGATAATCTATATTACATTTATTCCATATATTAAAAACTAAAGAAAGTCTCTCTAATGTAAAAAAGAAGAAGAAAATGCACAAAATTAAACCTAGTACAAAAAAACACAATATAAAGACTCTAAAAATTATCTAAAAAAGATAATAGAAATTTTATTATAAATCTATATTATTATACCATAATTTAAAGATTCTAGAAGGGATCTAAAATGTATTAAACAAAAATAATAAAAAAAATTGGGGTTGGTTTGATTTTTTTAAATGTTTTTATTATTATTATGATTTAAAAAACAGTTTTCTATTTGAATATATTTTAAAATGTAATTATTCCTTTGATCAAAGCTGAATTTTCAGCATCATTACTCCAGTCTTCAGTGTCACATGATCCTTCAGAAATCAGTATAATATGATTTGATGCTCAAGAGACATTTATTATTATTATCAATGTTGAAAACAGTTTGCTGCTTAATATTTTTTTCTGAAAAATATGTAAAATACTGATGCCAAAATTTGACAGCTAAGTAGCATATACCACAATCTAAAATAAAAATGTACATAAATAATTCTATATTATGCTCGTCACATTCTACAAACAATAACATTTAAAAAATTCCATTTTCACATTCTCTTTTTATACCTGTAGCACATCTAAATACTCAAAAAATGTCTAAAAAGAATTAAGTTAAACTTATGTCTTATATTATTATCATTGTTTAAATTTTGTCTCAGTAATATAAGCTACAGTGAGGTGTGATGTGTACAGGGTGTTTGATTGACAGCAGCAAGTGTGAGGGGCGCTCAGTCCACATCAGCGCAGGGTCAGAGAACAGGGTCAGTGTTTACACTGCGATTTACACACCGTACGAACAGAATTATAGAGAAAGGACCACAGAGATCTGCAGAGTGCGTGAGAAACGATTAATGATCATGACTGCTGACTGTGAGAATCAAAGTAGTGAAACTTGTAAAGTTCCTTTAAACGATTCAACCATCATACTCAGACCGGATCTCAAAGTAGAGTCAAAAAGGCCTTAAAAATCAATGATAATCTGGACACGGTTGATTTCTGGGTTTATCTGCGGCCGCCGACTGTAACAGTTTGAGCAGAGCTTGTGATCTTTCTATGAATGGCATCCTGTCAGACTTTCCCTTCGCCCAAATGTGCCAAAAAGGTCACATTAGTTCTACCTTCATAAACACATAACAAAATAGATCCCCAAACAGGCTGTTTATGCCTCTGCTGTATGCTAGTAAAATGCATTGACAGCATTGTTTTGGAGTTCATTCAGCTTGTTGTGAGCAGTCAAAGCTCGAGGTTCTGGCAATGATCAAGGTGATTATGTTGAAACACTGGGTAAAGCATAACTGGCATAGCAGTGAAGCCCTGAGGGGCTGTGGCTGCTGCTGATTGGCTGGCAACGACTGCCCTCAAAAGATTTTTGGTCTACCAAAGCAAGTGAAATTCAAAGTATAAGATGTGCTTGTTTGCAGAGATGGACAGAATCTCGTCATTAGAGAGAGATGCGAAAAAGAAGAACTTCTTCCCTTAAACACCTCCTCCTATGTGTCATTGGTTGGCCAAACAGATAGCTCCGCCCCAAAGTCACGCCATTGGTCGAGTCAGTGTTGCCAAGTTGGGCTGGTCGGGATTCTCAAACAAATCCAGCAATGTTTTGAACGCATCGCAGTAGAAACAGTGGCTACAATGCCACATTTTAACATAAAATCAACCTACTAATGGCGTAAAGTTGTCTCTGCATATTAAGTTCCAGCTTTATTTTAGTATCGAAATATTATATAAGTATTTTTAATCATTTTATTTTTATATTTTCCATTTTTATTTCAAGTTTAGTTAAAGTTTTAGTATTTTGCCGTTTCATTTCAGTTTTAGTTTTGGTTATTTTAGTAAATCAAGTTAAATTAAATGAAAACAAGAAATGCTACCTTGACAACTAGCTGAAATAAAATAACGTTTATTTTGATTTCAAGTAACAAAAATGCTTTGGTAACACTTTACAATAAGTTACCATTAGTAACAATGAGCAAAACATTTGTTTCAGTATTTAATAATCTTTGTTTACGTAGGAAATACAAATATAACTGTTGTTAGTTCATGCTAGCTCAGATTCATTAATATAAACAGATACAAATTTTATCCAAATATTAAAATTGGTATCAACTAAGTTTAATAAATGCTTTTAAGAATTATTAATATTTGCTGTTTTAACATTGTTAATAAATGTAACCTTATTGTAAAGTTTTTTTTTTATAGTTTTTTGTTAATTACTGTTAACTACTGTGTAATCACCCTGTTAAATTGTGATAAAGCATTTTAACTCCACAAAAAGTTACTCTTCAGCTTTGAAAATATTTTCCAGCACAAAAGCTGCAATGGATGAGTGAATTTCGAATGAGCAAAAATGTCAAGCAAGTCTTATGGAGTATCTTAACCCTAAAACTCATACATCGGGTCTTTAGTGACCCGGGACGTCATTTACCCTCCTGCTCGTTCATTTTTTAAAGTTACACATCAACCTTCTTAGTATTTCTCAATCAATTCATTATTAACAACATAACGAGAATTTTTTTAAAAAAGAATTTCTGTTTTAATAAAAAAAAATTATGTAAAAGTATAGGGTCACTTGCGACCCAAAATATGAAATAGTGTAAGTATTTGTTCACTTTAATTCCTCAAGGTGGCAGTGTCTGATACACAATGATGAAGTGGCGTTTCACTCATAGTAACCGCAGGCAGAAAACAAAAGAATAGGAAGAATCATCAGCAAAACTTGAAGCGGCTCAGAGATTTACAGAACTGAACGCAATTAAATATTAGTGTCACTGTCACTTGATGGTGGATCTGGTGAAGAAGCTGTCAGCGATCAAAATATTGATTTTGAAGATGTTGAAAATGATAGTTTTGAGAATATGTTTGAGATTGTGAATATGAGCCAGATGCTGAATGTGCTGGGAAATTAGCTCTGATGAGGACAGTGATGATGGTATAAAACCCGAATATGTAATAATGATTGGCGAAAGATTCATGCATTTAAGGGTTAAAGTCACTTATGCAAATAAAGACAATAGAAATTAATTATAAACTATATAACCATTAATTAAATGTGTTATGTATTGCAAAAAAAAACAAAAAACACTGGCATATTTCTAACAAAGAGAGAAACAGGATTAATGTTGCAATATGTAACATTTATGATGTGTTCAGTGTTACCAGTAAATGACAATGAAGTAAAAATATTTTTCAGCTGTTGTCATCGCAATGGTTTGAAAACAAACAAAAACGTATTGGTAATCTGGTTACATCTTTTTAAGTAACTGTAACAGATTGCAGTGGAATACGTAGTGCTGTAATACGAATGTCAACTGAGACATGATGCGATTTGTCATGAACACATCATAAATTAGGAGAACGAAAGACAATCTCTTTGGAGATCCAGTGATGACCGGCACCATATCATGCTACAAATGCATTCACATCTGTTTGCTTATCTAGTGAGGGTTTAAACTGCTTTACACAAGCCCTGAAACAGGTTCATCTGAAACCTATAGCATGCACTTTCTGAATTTCATAGATCTCCTGGCATTCCTCCCGACAGGAAGCCTTTATCCCCAAGGATCAGGTTACGATTCTGTGGGCTGAAATTGAATTCCCAGCCTCAGAGCCTCCAAAGAATCCTGGAACAGCACACGCATCTTGATCACTTGGACTGACGGTTTGATCTGTCGATGCCGAAAGTAAAAACACCCTTTCTTTGTTGACTGATTTTTTAAACTGAAAAGAGTTTTTGCATCCTAAGCTAAAAAAACTAAACGAGTTATTAAAGCGCCGCCAACGTACAGCTGCAATATAACAGGTGGGTTTTATAGGAGCTAACATTAGCCCGTGCCTACACTTCTCCAGTGGACTAAATCATAAATAACTTGGCTAAAAAGACTACCATAAAGCATCTTTGTGCAAATCTCTGAATCCACAAACTGGCAACTGCGTAAAATACCATCCTGCACAGGACATGGTTTCAATTATAGGTGGTTTGACGTCTGCGCAAGGTCAGAGCATCTAATCCAAAACAATGCTTCACACCGTCCATATGTGAGGATCCATCAGTCGCACTCGGGACACGCAAACAGCCGCCTGTCCGAGCGCTACTCGCATTACTACACTACATGCAAACAAAGAGTGAGCATGAGAGAAGAAATGAAAAATAGACTGTCAGAAGATAAATCGATGACAAGAGTAATGTAGAAGAAATGTATCATAACAATGAATGAAATATAATAAAATAAAATAAAATAAAATATAATATAATATAATATAATATAATATAATATAATATAATAAGTAATAATCCATTATAATATGTACCTATCATGGATACAATACTGTTCAAAAGTTTGGGGTCAGTAAGATTTAAAAAAAAAAAATTAATACTTTTATTCAGCAAGCTTGCCTTAAATTGATCAAAAGTTCCAGTAAATACTTTCAAATTGATACAAAAGTTTTCCATTTCAAATAAATGCTGTTCTTTTGAACTTCCTATTTATCAAAGAAACCTAAAAAAAATGTATCACGGTTTCCACAAAAATATGAAGCATCACTGTTTTCAACAGTGATAATAAATGCAAATATTATCACATCATATTAGAATGATTTCTGAAGGATCATGTGACACTGAAGACTGGAGTAATGATGCTGAAATTTCAGCTTTGACATCACTGGAATAAATTACACTTGAAAATATATTCAAACAGAAAACAGTAATACATAGTAATAATATTTCACAATTTTCCTGTTTTTGCTGTATTTTTGGTCAAATAAATGCAGCCTTGGTGAGACTTATTTCAAAAACAGACACATTAAACTCATGGTAAATTAATAGGGGTGTTATAATGCATTGCACTTAGTCCAAAACACTTAATCAAGGAATGATTCACATGTATTAAAAATAATGTTTCGATGATAACGTAAACTTTGATAATAAGGCGCTTTTGTCATCTGCAAATGCTGTAACACTGTTTCTCTCTTCGTAACTTGCTTTCTTTTTTCTGTTTATCTCTGTCTCTTCTCAGTCCTTGACCTCAAAATGGCCCAGATTTGGTTTACTACACTGAACTCACATATACAAGTAACTATTATTCTTGTTTTTGTGTTTTTTTTTAGTGAGACATAATATTAAAATGAATGAGTCAGAATTTAATTCTAAAGTTGTAAGATTATATATTAAAAAGGTACTGTTAATTTGTAACATTCGCTAATTACAACCAAATACAGTGCCAGCGACTACAGTCGTTTAAACTACATGTTTAAGATTCAAATCAGTAATCTACTAAAAGTAGTTTTTCACGACTACTAAAAATCAGGTTTTTTTGCTAGAAAGCCGATAAAAAAAATGTTTTGTCTTTTAAGTGGTGAGACGTTCTTCCATTGAGCGACCAAAATACAAGTCACAAAAAAAATTGTGGTTCCAGTGGTATTTTACTGAGATACTGTTTGTTGCTACAATTGACAGAACATTTTTTTTTTTTTACATATATGCACAGAATTTTTTTTTAGCAATAATATATAATAGTGTTTAAGAAACATAGTTAAACTGTGCTTTGTATTATGGGTGGTAGATTTTTTTCACATCACTCAGCACTGGCAGGTCTGGCAAAAAGTTAATTTTGGAGGCTGATCCCACAGCTAAATAAAGTCCCCGCACAACAAAAACAAGTGTTCAGTTTTTACCCTGAACCAGATCAGTCTAGCCTGGTGCATTCCCACCTAATTACAACAGCATGATAGCATAACAACTGCTGACCCTGTTCATTTAACTGAAAAATACTGTTGAGTTTGAAAGTTTGCAGAGCTGTATATATTCACAACTGAAACAATCCCCCATCAGTGCTACTGAACCACACTTATACATGAAGCCCTTTCCTAGTAAGCAATGACTGAGCTGTACAATACTGATCACATGCACCTGTTCTCAAAGAGCTCTAGCTGTGAAGATGGCTCAGTTGTCCTTTGAATAATAACCGTTAGACTGTGATAATAAGCACTAAGTAATCTGTCAGTCATTGAAATACTGTGACCAAAATATAGCATGCTCTGTATCTCAACACTCATGGCTTCTATACAAACCCTGTGAGCTAAAAGAACAATGCTATGAGATAAGCCAACAAACACTCAAAATTAAAGACCTCATCAAAAAAAAGCTGGGTGAATTTTTCAGGATTACAAATCCACACCAGTCAAACGCCAAATGATTTTTAATTTTTAACAAAATATTTATTCCTTAATCCATGTCTTTTTAATGGTCTTTCCCCATTACTAACCTTTGCCCCTGAAGTAAATCCCGGCCCTGAGAGAGGAAATGACATGGCTGTGGCAGGCACATATGAAGCACTTCCCGTTGAAACATCTGTAGAAAACAGGACAGATATCCAAATATTAATTATAAATAATACATTTTGAGGAATGCATCTATTTTTAACAACCATGTTGCAAATTGTTCACATCACCTTACTTGAGGACCCGCTAAAAAGTAAGACCCCATAAAATAGTTTTTGACTAAAGCATTTTTGTACGTGTGTTGATGTATTTACTATTGAAAGAGGAAATTAGGGCAGGGAATATTTTAGTTTATCTAGGGCTTGTAGTTTTTAGCCAATAGCCTTTAGTTTACATACCAGCCTACAAAACCAAATAAAAGCCACTTCATTTGCAACCAAATCATTTTTGGAAAAGGATGTGAAGTAAAAAATATGACATTGAATCAAATAAAAGAGCGTTATCATAACCGAAGACACAGATTAACCACCGCTGCGTCCAAAATCGATTACTTCCCTATAGTATGCGATAAACAGTACGCCAACATAGTAGTATGTCCGAATACGTAGTATTGGAAAAACAGCATGTAAAAGTCCCCGGATGATCTACTACTTCCGGCGAGATTCAGGTTGTGAGCATTCGATGGTCACTTTACTATCCCATAAAGCCACGGGAGAGGATCAATGGAAGTGAAGCTACGAAACTGAAGCTGGTAGGTCACATGACAGTAACAAGCACATGTTTTGCTTCTTGCTAATGCCAGCCAATGTCTAGACGATCAACATATTGGACAAAACTGTGATTACACCCCTTGAATACAAGATGATTCATCAATATTTTTATAAAAAAAGATCAGTGAATAGTTTTTTTTTTCCAGTTGTTTCTGACAAAAACAAAAATTGTGGTGTTAAAACACGTCTCTCATGTGTGTGCCAGACTGTAGACACTCCACTCGCCCGCAACTGAAGTGACAGCCCTAAAAATAGAGTCTTCTCTAAAATCACGTCCCAGAGTTTTCTGTCTCCTGAATTTTCAGCACTTACATTGAGGGACAAATTAGGAGATTTGACTTACCTTGACTGGCAGCTGATGTGTATGCCATAGTGTTACTCAATGCCATGTTGAGACATCCTTCAGACGACACTGGAAAGTGCACTGCTCCGAGCGACGGGCTGCGAGAGGGACAGCACTGCATTTAGATCCTAAATCCCAGTGCATCTGGTCTGACTATATCTTATGACACCGCTCAAATCCAAGTCATAACACTCTCTATATGGTAGAGGACTCGTTATAAAAGAACTCTGTGTTTAATACAGAGATTGGTTGTACTCATAAAATGCTTAACAAGAGTATCACAGGCGATATGACCTGTAGGTAATATGGATCAAAATAGACCACATACAAACAAGCCCTTTAAAAATATCTTGCCTCTACACCAAGTTAGCAACGATTAGCCGGCCGTGCATCAGAGTTGGTGGTTTATCAACATAATAGACACTTAAAACAGCACTGTAATCAATTGATGAAGGTTGTAACATGGTACAAAGTGTATTTTCTTCAGTACTCACCTTTCAGTGTAAAGCGAACAGTTCTGCAGGTGTAACTTTCCTTTCACATGCTGGTCCCAGTCCTGAAAACAGCACACACACACACACACACAAATACACACACAAACACGATACGCCTGTCAGATAGACTTCAGTACGATCCTTCTCTATGAGAGAGAAAGATTTCCCTGGCGTTGCCACAACCTGGGCCAATTAGAGAGCTAGTAGTTCCCCGCAGAGAAAGGGCGAGCAAGAGTTGAGAACGAATGCGATTACGACAAACTCCTGCGGAACAACTGCGTCCTCCCCCCCTTCTAAACCTGCCTCCACTCGACACATGCCAGCTGCCACAAAAGCATTTACACCCTAGTGTAACAAATGAGCCCATTTTAGCCAAGTATCACGAAAACCCTCTCAGTTCTGCAGAAATAGCTGGGGGAAACAGTTGCTGGACTCGAGACCAACTGGATCTCTATTCTGGATACTGGATGCTGAATTCTGCAGCTGAGACATCTGGATAGACTTATGTAGATACGGTACGGAGTTCATAAGCACAATTCAAAGCCTAGCATTAATTCGGCACATGTAGCAAATTCTTGTGAGATGTGTCTTACAAATATTTGATTCCGTTTACACCTAGTATAAAGAATTGATCGATACATCCGATCACAAGTATTCCGAATTAAACAGGGTCCAGCAAGTACAAAACAGTTTATAATCCAATCTCGGTTGATCCGATTTCTAGTGGAGAGAGCTGAATACAGGTGTAAATTAAATTCTAAATGGTTTCTTATCCAACCAACATTCAGAGTAGTCATGAACAAATGTGACCAGATTTCATTTGAAGTGCAAATGCTAATCCATTTTTGAAGTTGGTGTGAATAGTCCATTTACTTTGATCTCAACCAACAAGTCAGATCTACTCACCTTCAAGTTGTAAACCTTCTTTTCACAAATGGTGCACTGATGGGGTAGGTGTGAAGGTGTCGTCCCATGATAGTCATTGAACTGGTGGGGTTGTAACGACAAGGTCACCCCTTCTTCCCCCTGGGAAACTTGTGGCTGCTGTTGAAATCCCCCTTGCTGCCCGATGGGTGGGCCAGTCCCTGGACCACATGTAGAGTTAAACTTAGGATCTGCTGTGGGCTCCTCAGGGTTATACAACTCTGCCCTCTGACCCACAAACCCTGGTCCGGGTGGTACCCAACCACCAGGACCTGGTCCTGTACCCATATCCATCTTCCCAAAGTTGATCTGACCTTTCCATTGCTCCTTAGTGGCTGGTGAAGAAACAGATCCCAAATTCGGATTGTTGCTTCCTCCGATGAAACAAGTTTGTTGTATTGGGGTTTCTGAGGAGTAGACATCTCTCTGAAAATTGCTGTGGACATTGTTTCTGGGTTGTGTAGAGGGTCCACCATACTGCCCTCCATCACATGGTTTACTAGAGACCACTGAAGTACCTCCCAGATATCCAAATGGCAAGCGACGGTCCGTGTCCGTCGAATATGTTCCAGCCTTTTTGCCGAAATCATTGTGCTGACTAGCGTTCTGGTTGGACACTCCACTGTAGGCAGTGGGCCTGATCCCAGTGGAATTTGGGTTAAAGCCACCCCCAACCAGTTGACCTAGGGCAGCATTTGGGGGAGGGAACGCTATGGGTGGAGGCGGAAAGGCTCTGCCGTGGGCCTGGGCCATACTTGAACCCCGAAGATGGTTGAAGAGAGGCTGGGACATGGCCACATTGGAAAGGACCTGATTCAGGACAGTGGCTGCGGCAGCAGTATTAGTGGTCTGGGCAAGTTTGAGGCGGTGAAGGGTGAGCTGGGCCTGAAGCTGAGCCAGCTGAATACCTGCAGGACTCAGCAGCAGGTTCTGACCCACTCCACCAAGAGCTCCTCCCAGAGGAGCAGACTTATTATCAAGCTTTTCTCCTGAGGTACTGTGGAGACACACATAACATTTAGTCAATTAAATGATTATGTGCCACGGAAAATGTACACAGTAAAAACTAGGCATCAGCAAAATACACCGCATTAGTGTATGGTTACCATTTGATTCTGATTTTGTACAAAGTAATTGCAACCGTCTACAACCAATTTCACAAGAGGCGACTAAAAAATATGTATTTTTAATTAGCCAATAGCTAGTAAATTGTACGATTACAGTCACCTGTAATTAAGTTAGAGGCAAAAAATAAGTTTAGCAGTGATATAATTTCATTGCCTGCTGAGCTTTATGCACCGTCGCTTGGTTGAGACTGAGAGCGCCCTACTCTGTCGCTTTCTCTCACACACACGCACTCAAATGAAGTACACAGTGAGTGAAAGAGAGAGCACGTGCAGGGCTCGTTGACAGAACTAGCACTGTCCCGATCGGACCAGTGCTGCGTCATCATGAAAGTTTATCATTTGCATGCTTTTTAAGCCTTGCCAATTTAACCATTCAAGCACAAGAATATGCGAAAGATAACTCACACGCACTGTGTGCAAAGTTTTGTGTGCGCAAACTCCACACCCAAACCATACTGAATTGAGCTCTCTTTCATGTCTTTTCACTTCAATAAACAATTTCAACACAAAATTGTCAAAATGCCCATCTTGGCGAGTATCCTAGTAAACATAGTCGGTTACGTGTTAAGTGAACGTAAACAGTCGAGAAATAAAACGCATGTGTACAGTATCAGTGTATTGGATCCGTGCATTTCTTAATGTGATAGCAGCCTAATATTCCTGCTGCTGTCTGTTACTGCAAAAAATCACTCCATGCTCTTGACTGAATAACTTTTGTAACTTCAATAAGTATTCATCTACATTTAATTTATACATTGAAGACTATTCAGTGTTATTTTTCATTTGATTACTTTATTGAATTTCTGTACATAATATAAATCTACATAATCTGTATCTAACTACTGTTAGATCTACCTGAAAAACATGAAAAGCACTGTTTATTTCATTTACATCCATCTTTGTTCTGTTGTTTATTTGTGCTTTTGCTTGTAGTTTGATTATTTGTTCTTGTTTTATTACAGACAGTTTACTTGACTTTGATGGTGTTTGAAATGTAGATTTAGATTTTTTATTTATTTGCATTGTTCTTGCATTCCATGTAAAAAGTCTGGCGAGTAAAAAAAAAATGTACTAGCCAACGGCGACTCGAGTTCAGTGTGTCCGTAGAGGGTAGAATTGGTTACTATTTCCATAAAGCTTTCATGGCTACCCAAAAAAACAACAACAAAAAAAACCCCAAAGCTCTTTTCTAGGAACTTTCTAAAAACCAAAAACTAATATTCCCAGAACAATACAGGAACCAAAAATGGTTACATGGGTCACTATTTTAGCGAAAAGCTTGTTTCCAAAACCTCAAGGTGCTGTAATGAGTTTTGTCTTGCTCAGTTACATTCTTCATGGCCAGACATGAGTTCAGAAACTGTGAACTCCCTGTCCCTGTTTGAGTGGACTGATTAATGCGCTCACATGTTTGCTAAATTTAGCAAGCACTACTATCAATCAAAATATCTGTGCAAATATCTGATACCACTCTCGCTGAGCACACACCCTCCAATCCAAGAGCCTCTCATAAGTGCCAAAGCCCCACGAAAGAGTTGCAATAGCAGAGAAAGATCGTACAACAATATTTCTCAAAGGTACAGGCCCTGATAAGGGGATTCTTTCGTGAGGTACATTCCAGGTGTTACGGTGTTTCAAATACAAACCAAGGTCATGCATGAGCGGTCAAGAAACAACTGGAACAAGAGGAGGCCCTCAGATCCTCTCAAATCTGAATTTGTGCAACTGAATCTTTTGGGGGGATTAACACCTCTCCAGAGTAGTGCTGGAGACATTTAAGATTATGACAAGGTCTTACAGGAGCCTTTCCAGATCGTAAAGTTCACACATCAATACCAGCTCTAAATAAGTTATCCCTTCTTTCTTTAGACCACAAAATAATCAGATAATAGGCTGTTTTTCTACTCATTACACAAATGTTCATATTTACAACACACATTAAATTAAAGATTTGCATGTAAGCGACAGTCCATTGCTGTGTTCCAGTTCACGGTGTTCAATGACTTGTGGGTTAATTTAGCTCTCCACTTCCTGTGAAGTGATATACTAAGGGATTTCTTCCATTTGTGGTTTGAGGTCACTCTGACCCTGATTTTGAGTCTTACATAAGTTGGCTGAATACACTTTTAAGTCCAGCAGGGCACTATAGGTAACTGGAACACACCTATTGAGTGAAAGTGTAAGAAGAAACCAAAATATCTATACCCAATGCACATGGCTACATCAGTATTTCAAGCATTAGTCTAATAAATATAGAGTTGGCAACCAGGCCACCTATGTTTCAAGCACTCCTGAGATTCATGGAGGGTTACAGTGACTGTCATCTGTCAATGGCCGCGTTTCCACTGTCACTTCCGGGGCTTGATCGGGCCTTGTCGGGGCTTCCTCAGCGCCAACGGTCAGGGTTTTTGTAGTGGTGGGGGAAAAATCGATTCTGTTCAGTATCGCGATATTTTGTGCATGCAATTATATCGATTCAAAAGCGCAAAGTATTGCAATATTTAATTTAAAATTATTTGTTTTACTTTCTGGTTTTCTGCATTAGTTTTCTCAGAGTTTACTCTGATCATTTACATTTGCGTATTACATCCACAAGGTGGCGCTTGTTGCAGTGCTCTGTTGTCGTGCATTCAACAGCAAATTAAAAATGAAAATGGCTTCACTATTACAACCGGTTGTACACAACGCTCCGTCTTCTTTCAAATCGAAAGTGTAGGTAAATTTTGGTTTTATGATTATTCTCAAGTTTATGTTACTCTATAATGTCTTCTTTATGTTACTCTATTGTATTTAAATAATTTTAAGTTATGTGTTGGGAGCTCACCATTCATGTGAGAGGTCTCCTATTCAGACAATAATTATACGTCCTGTCCTGAAATAAGGTCCTGTTGTCCTGAATGTTCAAGAATCAGTTTTCAAGTTTTTGGACAACCCTCCTAAGTTTTTGCACTTCATTTAATGTGTAGAAGATAATGTTTACAGAATTAAATGTGATATTTGAAGTGAGTTATTTTCCTCATTTTTTTGTAATGCCTTTGAATAATATGGGGGACATGAATTGCAATATATCACAGATTTGAATCACAATACTTGCTGTATCGCAATATGTTAAGAATCGCAATAATATTGAATCATGGCCCAAATATCGCAATACTATCGAATCGTCACAGTTTTGCCAATTCCCATCCCTAGTTTTTTTGGCCCGCCAAATACATTGGCCAAAAGCAGGCCAACTCGGGCTTGAGTTGTATATATTTCATATACCAGCTAACATCAGCTATTTAATTTTTAGAAAATAAACTCTGTTTTTACGGAAGCTTCCTCTGTTTCTCTGACTGAAAATATAACTGTATTGGGACTGTCACTGGAGAGAGTGCTAAAGCTCCCCAGGTCGTATTTTTGGAGGCATATTTATAGAAATTATCATTCTTTCTAAGTTTGATGTAATCATATTGTCCTGTGACTACAAATAATCAGACGCAACTGAATAAGTATGTGTCCTCTTTCTTTTGTGAAATAACGGTAAACCACTTTATTTCTGTGGGACTAATGTGCAATCTTGACACAAATTAATTAATTATGATCAATGTACCACTTATTATTGTAAAACTGTGAAAACATTGATTCCTTGGGTTTTACATATTCAAGTAAACAACAAAAATGCCAACAAACAGCCACTATCATGTTAGTTTTGCGATCTCGCTAGTTTCCAGTGATTTAACATTACACAGCAGGAGCTAAGCAAGGCCAATCGACTGCAAGAGTTCATACACGGATACCACTATTATAATACACTTAAAATGTAGGGTGGGACTTGGTTTTATCCATGAGGATTTGTATGTATTATGAAAAGAAGACACTATCATGAGTATTCAGAGGTTTTTTTTTTTTTTTAAGTCAGGCGCAAAAGAAGCTACTTATAGGCTACATTTTGATGAAAGATTAAAAAGACTTAGCATTTCTTTGGGAGAACAATGTGTTTTTAGAAACTAAACAGTGTCAAGTTTTATTGAAATCTGAGTTTAATGTTTCTCAGAACACAAATAAACATACAGATATTAGTTTAATTGTTGTTAGCATGTTAACATGTAGCCAAGAGCATCTTATGCTTCCAAAGGCACTGTGTCTTTGTCATGAAATGCACTATCTAAGCTTAATTAGTTATTAATTTGTATTATTTCTCAGATTACAAATAAACAGAGATGCCAGTTTAAATAATTGATTGTTTTTAGCACGTTAGCATGTAGCAATTGGGTTCTTATGCCTTGAAAGGCACTTTATATCTTTGTGGACAAGATGTACATACAGATTTATTTCTTTTCTTTTATCATTATAAGCAGTAGCATCAGTATAAGAGCAGTAAACTGGTACTTAAATATGGGTGTATATTACCACATTACTAGACATTCGCCAGTACAATATAACCTGGCATGTGAAACGGCATGCAAAACTGTAATGGAAATCTTGGGCAAAGACACAACATACATAAGATTTTATGGTACAACTGGCCTTTGAGACCCAACAGCTGGTCAACTGTAGCATACCACAATTAAGAGTGCAGAAATTGAGCCAACAATGGATTTAAAAAGTCTAGTTTTATGGTTGGCATGCTATAAAATGATCTTACACACTGTTAGTGCACGCAAACGTAATGAGGTTAGGTTTCAAAAACACTGTAACGTTAGTAGCACCTAAGTACTACTAAGTACCTAAAGCACATTTACACAAAGATTTGTTCGATATTTTTTCTTCTTCAAAACTTCGTTAACGCATTGCTAATATATTTAAACGGCATGTTGTAAAACGGCATGAACAAATAAATAAATAAATATCAGTGTTACCATTTTGTTGTTGTTGTCAACAATTTTTTAATCAAATTCTTTGTCTCGATTATCATTGAAGAAAACTGTGTAAACAAACATTTTCGTCAGCTATTTCATTTGCATGGCTGTGATATCAGAGAGGACTGTTGGACATTACTCCAGTATCGTCCCATCTTCATGACTCAAAAGCCTAAAATACACCAGTGACACACAACACAGCACGCTCAGCTACCATCGAAAACCAATATGGCTCTCACAGCTGCCTGCGCGCTTCTGCACTGGAGTCGTCTCGCATGAGCAGAGGATCCAGGTGTCAAATGCCCTTCACCAATTAATACAAGCCCGTCTTAAGACAGAAAATGTGCAGAGCATAATTATACGCCATTGTGGACGTACAATGTCTTTGCACCAATCTGGTCCGTGGGAAGGAACAAGCTTTGTGTATTTCTAGCTAATCCGCGGATAAATTGGCAAGAGTACAGAGGTCACGCCCCCTGACCTCATGATGGGACAAATTATGTCCTGAAAGCAACTGTTCCAGTTTATAAGGGCTGAACCAGAGACAGAGCAGTGACTGCATCTGCAACACCTATTGATACATTAAAACAGCATAGTGGCTGAAATAGTTTTATAATCGTTTAAACAAAATTAAAATAGAACAAACATTAAATGAAAATTATGGAAATATATATACACACACGCTACCATTCAAAAGTCAGTAAGATTTAAAAAAGAAAAGTAATTAATAGGCTACTTGCAGTCAACAAGGAATCAATTTATTAAATTGAACAAAAGTCTGTCTTTCTATCTATCCATCCATCCATCCATCTATTTATCTGTCTGTCTGTCTGTCTATCTATCTATCTATCCGTTTCTATCCGTCTGTTTATCCATCTATTTATCTGTCTGTCTGTCTGTCTATCTATCT
This sequence comes from Siphateles boraxobius, assembly GCF_051911475.1. Lineage (NCBI taxonomy): Eukaryota > Metazoa > Chordata > Actinopteri > Cypriniformes > Leuciscidae > Siphateles > Siphateles boraxobius. The sequence continues at coordinate 27,759,230 of NW_027508733.1, forward strand.
ATCTATCCGTTTCTATCCGTCTGTTTATCCATCTATTTATCTGTCTGTCTGTCTGTCTGTCTGTCTGTCTGTCTGTCTGTCTGTCTGTCTGTCTATCTAGCTGTATATCTATCCATCTATCCGTTTCTATCCGTGTGTTTATCCATCTATCCGTCCATCTGTCTGTCTATCTATCCATCTCTCTCTCTTTCTGTTTCTCTCTCTATCTGTTTGTCTATCTATCACCTATCTATCTCTGTCTATCTATCTCTGTCTATCTATCTATCTATCTATCTATCTATCTATCTATCTATCTGTCTATCTCTCTATCTGTTTATCTCTCTATCTCTGTATCTATCTCTGTATCTATCTCTGTATCTATCTCTGTATCTATCTATCTATCTATCTATCTATCTATCTATCTATCTATCTATCTATCTATCTGTCTATCTCTCTATCTGTTTATCTCTCTATCTCTGTATCTATCTCTGTATCTATCTCTGTATCTATCTCTGTATCTATCTCTGTATCTATCTATCTATCTATCTATCTATCTATCTATCTATCTGTCTATCTCTCTATCTGTTTATCTCTCTATCTCTGTATCTATCTATCTATCTATCTATCTATCTATCTATCTATCTATCTATCTATCTATCTATCTATCTATCTATCTATCTTTCTATCTATCTATCTATCTATCTGTCTATCTCTCTATCTGTTTATCTCTCTATCTCTGTATCTATCTCTGTATCTATCTCTGTATCTATCTCTGTATCTATCTATCTATCTATCTATCTATCTATCTATCTATCTATCTATCTATCTATCTATCTATCTATCTATCCATCCATCCATTTGTCTGTCTGTCTATCCGTTGATCTGTCTCTCTATCTGTTTCTGTCTGTCTATCTATCAATCATAAAATAAATCTGTCAAATTCATTAATTATTTGTAATTATTATTATATATTCATGTAACAAGCATATAAAATTGCAATTGTTTTAATTAGAGAGAATGATATGTTGTATGACGCTCTATTTACTGTATTAATTAATTGTATTTATCGTAGGGTTATGTATGAAGTGTCGTGGTGTGTGTGACCATGTTCTGCTGCTGCAAAGACATTGCTCTTTCCGGCCATTATTGTGATGTAATGCTAAAATATTTGTAAACTTACTTTTACAATTTCCACTTTTAATCCATTAATAGAAACATTATATAAGCTTTACATCTAGTTATATAATAAAAACCTGCTGTAGAAATATAATGTTCAAACTATAATATAAAGTGCAGTTACACTTTATATTTTAAGGTGACGTAGTTGCATTGTACTTACTCAAATAAGTACTGAATAATATTAAATAACTACATGTTTAAGAGTATTTAGGGTAAGGGTTTGGTTTAGTTAATAGTAATTATAATTTACTGTAATTACTATGTAAGTACATTAAATGTACTCCTGAACATGAATTACTAATGAACATTTTGCCGAGGACATCAGAGGCCGTCTATCCCGACTAATGTAATGGGGCGCGTATAGTACCATATTCAGTTTCTGCTTACACGGGCATCTGGTGTCTCACATGTAACGTACTGTATGCGCAAGGTTTCTTTTCCCATCGGATTTAAATGTACATAAAGTGTAAACTTACAAATTATCTCTCAAATGCAGAATGTCCTAACTATATGACCACAAGTGACTGAAGTTTTTCTCAGAGAAAACTTAACTGGTGTTTAGGAAGACTCTTATTTACTCTTTTTAGACATAATAAATTATTAAATTGTATGTATATAAATATCACTGTAAAAATTTGATGATCAATATGTCATGACAACATTTGTTTTTACATTGCTTTAACTTATCAAAATAAGATCAACTTATTTCAACAAATTCAATACATTTTTTAACTTAAACATCCACGTTGATTGAACTTAAAAGTTTAAGGCAGTAACTTTTTTTACAGTGTGTATTTCAAATACAATATTTAGCTTTGATTACTACAAATGACAAAACAAAACTACAAAAAAAGTTTCGTTTTTGTGTTAGACAATATAAGAATCCTTCTTTTTCAAGCATTCAACTGAAATTATTATATTTTACTATAAATTATGTTAAGCTATACTATAAAAGTGGAAATTTGCAATTGTTCAATTAAGGACCCGTTTCATAATCGTCTCGTCGTTGTATAAACTGGTGTAACTACATTAGACATAAAAATTAAAAAAAATAAACATTTGGTGTAGAAACAATTTTCACTAAGAAATTACTTTTACATTTCGCCCAAATAAAGTAATACTTTGAATAAAACATGACATTTTGGAGTATAAAAAGTGAAATATTAAAACATACGCTAGAAACCTTTGTTTTATTTACAACTTTGAATTTTTTTTTTTTTTTTTTTTACAGTTTAGTGAGGTTGATTCAGTTATATTAGTTTTATAAAGATAGAATATAAATAGAATTGAGTTTCCCAAATTCAACATGCATCTTTGTCTGGCCGTACAACGGCACATCAACCGCGCCGGTCTCCAGTAATGCCACTCCACAAACATCCAAGCTCTTGTCGTCCTCACACACACTACATATGCATTCAGAGAGGAAACAATAAATTATCCTCCTGAGATGTACGACCCACAGATTTAAATCACAAAAACTTGGCGGCCACTTCACGATCTATGTCAGAACACACTGTCACCACATTACCAGGCCGCTGGCTCTTACCTCGCTCAGATCCAGGGCTCTGTGTACACTAGCCGCTTCTAGTTCCCTATGCCACGAATGTGTGCTGCTCCATTCGGCCTGGAATAGTTCAGCGTCACATGTGCTGCGCGAAAGTGAGTGAAGGGAAAACAGGGAGGGCGATGTTATGTGAACTAACACCTTATGGATGAAACCATTCCCAAATTGGATGTGCCTCCCCATCCCATGCATCAAATATACTTTCATTAGGCATAATTGTTTACCACATGTACGAACGAAAAACTTTTAATTTTAATTTTAACTTTTAACTTTGTAGTTATATGAGGTAGGAGAAAAAAAATAAACCAAAGATTTGATTGTTAATATGCATTGCCTATTTTGGTATTTTGGTAAGTAGAACCTAGTCATCCTGATTTAAAACAGATTAAAATATTTTTTTTTTAAAACAATTTTTTTTAAATTATAATTAGGCCTCTTATTACATTCAAATGTTTGGGAACAGTACAATTCTATTTGAACAAAAACGGACACTTTCATTCAGCAAGGATCCATTAAATTGACTGAACAATAAGTGCAAGAAATTGATTTTTATCAATAGTATTGTTGATGTTCAGTGTCGTAGACTTTGGCGATGTTGAGGTGTCTTTAAAACACTATCGGACAGACCCTGTTGCTCAAAAGACATTTTTTTTTTTTTTACAAAATCCTGTTTAGGAAATACTGCCTCCATAGTGCAATTTTTAAAGAAGAGGTTTCAGTTTTCAGCCTTTTTTACCTATTTTATTTTACCTCTGAAATGTGGGTGAATGTTTTTAAGCGCTGCATTGAAAAATCATAATATTTATTCCTTCATTTTGAGAAACCCTGTTTTTAAAGAATGTATTGAATCCGCAGTTTTCTGACCTCGTGAGTCGTGAATATGGTAATGTCGGTGGGAAAATATCACATTCACACATTTAAATAGAAAAAATTAATAAAGTATTTTTTCTGTAATTTAGTTAAAGTTACCGATGTAATTGAATGAAATACTGTATAGACTACGGAAACAATTCTATATAAAACAATAGTGGATTTAACATCAAATTTGAATGTCTAATGTTAAAATGTAAGGTTTTTTTGTAACTTTAATTCCTTTAATGTATTCACCTCAGTTCAAGAATGATTTATGCAATTTTATATTTATTGGAAAGAATTAAAAGAGCAGTTTCATCCTTGTATCGTTGAACTGGTCAAAGTTGATATAGGATTTAGAAATTAGTAATAACTAATCCAATACTATATAGAGAGTGAGTATTTAATTACAGTATTACACTGTTAAGATATAATTAGCTAGTAATTATTATTATTTTAGATGATTAACTAACCCAACACTGCTATAAACTAAAATATTTATCATGTACAAAAGCCGAATCATGTACAAGAGCGAAATTTAAAAATAACTCTTAATTTTAACTTCTATTTGAGTTTGTGGATTGTGTAATAAAACTTTCTGTATCTTTAATTGTTATAAAGGTTTTTTTTAATTATCTGTTCTAACTCTTAAAAATTACCTTTATTTGTGTAACCTAATGTAGTCAGGTTGAAATATTCATATTAAAAAGCTTTTTACTTAAAAAGGTTAATTCAATTTACATTAAAAAAAATCACAAAGTGCATTTAAATATAACACACAGAGTTCATTTTTAGATTGCCCGACAAAAATGCAAACCACGCAAGTTTAAGAAAGTAGAAAACAAGCATGTTAACAGTAGGATCTTTAAAACAGAATTAAATTTAAGTCGAGAAGTGAAACATGAGCAACCCAAATCCAGAAAAGTCACGTAGGAGTTTGTGGGATAATGTGCGAGTATTAAATCCTAAATGTGATCCTTGTTTGACAGCGTTCTGTCTTTGCCAAGACGCCCACCTGGCTCTGAACTTCATATGTCCGGTTTCTCTGTGTCCTAGTTTTCACATTTTTAATTAGCAACATCCGTGAGTTGTAATGCCAGATGAGTGGTATCACCTGCTTATCATGATGAACTGAAGCGCTGACAGCGTGTGGGATCAAACACAACGCCCTGACAGATCTGCTAAACTATCGGCAATATTAACAGAGAACAGACAGTCATTACGAACCGCAAACATGTGTCGAACCTTTGGCCGCAAATGCTGGACAGAGTTACTGACAAAATCTTAAAATAAACAATATATAATCTTGCAATAATAATAATTAATTTGCTTAAATGTGTTTGATGAAAAGGGTTTTTTGTGTGTGAGCAATTTAAAAAAAAAATCTGTCTTTTAGTTTGCTATTTGCAATAGACTTTGTAACTACTGTAATATTACAAATACCTGTAGGCAATTTAAAAAATTGTGTTTATCATTGAATTTTTAAGATTTTAAATCTTCTGCGTGTGTGTGTGTGTGTGTGTGTGTGTGTGTGTGTGTGTGTGTGTGTGTGTGTGTGTGTGTGTGTGTGTGTGTGTGTGTTAGCTGTTGCCTTAATACTATCTATATGTATATACCTATATATCTATATCTATCTATCTATCTATATCTATCTATCTATATCTATATATATAAGCCTACATTATATAAAATACATGCGTATTAGTGGGAAATTCACTAATTTAATTGAATTGAATTTTTGCTGCAATAAGATAAACTATATTCGTAAGAAACATTTCCTAAACAAAAACACTCTTTAAAAGGATGCAGGTCTCAATCCTAAATTTACCATATAGGCGACATTTTGTTATCGATGTCAAGAATGAACACACAGAGGAATTCACTGTATGGCAAATCAGAGAAATTCAACATTCATCAAATACTATTTCATTAAACTTAGTGACGAAACAAATACTTATATTATATTATACAATAATATAAATATTACGTTTTATATCAAATTTAATATTGTCAAAACTGCACCCCATCAAAATATATTGTAATTTTGGTATAAGTGTGCACCAAATTGATTTCAGATAACTTTAATTACACAAATCAAATCAGAATTTGAGGTAAATTAGAGGCTTCTGTGAATTGAAATGTTCTTCTTTCACGGTCCATTAAATAAACATTTTATTTCAGTTTCTGCTTGAATTACCCATTAACAAGAGGTCACACTTACCACCAATAGACATTTTTAAGTATTTATTAAAAGCATATGAACAAAACATGTATTAGAAAGAGTTTTGCTAAAGAAAGAAGAAAATTTTTCAAAATTTTCATATTAATGAAATTTAAATTTCTATTGGTGACACATTTAATAACTTGTTTATGGGTCATTCAAATTGAAAATGAAATGCATGATTTAAAAAAGTAGTTATATACATTTCTCTGAATATTTAATTTGTAGTTTCTAAATTTCAAATTCAAAATAAATAAATAAAATTAAATCTTGCTTGAGGCTTTACTTTGAATTAAATTCAAACCCAGCAGCAAAATCTGAGTTTTAAGTGAGGTCTAACTTCATTTCTGAATAGAGTACAATCCTGGTTCATGCAAGCACTCTATGAAGATATTCCATCCAAAATTCCTGATTTAAATTCAACAATATTTAATTACTAACCGAACAGAATTAATTAATCTAAATTCAAGACCAGTGAACCTTTAAACTCGGCAGCTTCAAATATGTTGCTCAGGGTTGCCAGCTCTGCGTAACAAAACTATCCCGATGTCCAGTCAAAAGTAGCCCAATTTCCATATCCCACATATCAAAACTCAAGATATGCAACTCCCATACCTCAAATACATATTTTACAGTCACTGTAAAAACAACTATAGTGATCATAAACACACCTCAAAGGTTCCCTGCCGCTCGCTCTCCGTCATGACAAAACTTAACATCTAGCACAATTTATCATTGGTAGAATATATCATATTACAATACAAGGTTTCAGTCAAATATGATTCATGCAAAATATCGAACCTTTAACCTGCAGGAGGGAAAAAAATCAACCCGTCGGCACCAGTTTTAAAGTGGCCCAATTACACGGGAAACCAGTGGACTTGGCAACTCTGGTTGACCCCAAACACATGTGGTCGAGCGAGCAGTGAACTGAATACCAGAGCAGAAAGTGAGAGAAATCTTTCCAGCCAATCACAAACTCAACCCTCAAACACAAGACAGATGCTTTCAGTTGCAGAGAAAATCTTATTTTTACTAATTCTGTGTCAAAACCAGAATAACCAGCTGTTTTCTCTAACAGTGGTTTCGCATGATGATTGAGAATATCTGTTAATTTAGTCCTCCTAACTTAAATTTTAATATCATGAATAATATTTTTGCAATTGCTGTTGGGTAAAACAGTACTGTATGCATCACGTGGCATACATTGAGACAACAGTCAAGCAAGTTTTTTTTAGATGGTTTGTATTAATGCACATTAAAAGCATCTGGATGTAGGCTAGTTGTAGGCCTGCATGTGCATTTTAATTTTTTTAACATTTTATAAAATTATTTAAGTATTAAATGACATTTTTAAATTAGATTTTATGTTACCTTTGCAGTTATCGTCGTTTCATACTGTGTTTTATGTTTAAAAGTTTGCTGATAATTCTAAACAATTAAATTAGCATAAAATTCTTTTCAAACAGAGAAATGTTGTGGAAGATGGATTTTGTTTGACTTTATTTTTTACTTAAGATAGTTCTCTACACAAAAATTGTATGTGTTAACATTAGTAAATGCACTGTGAACTAACATTACTTGTATGCGAGAGACTTGCTTTGAAAAAAGCGTTGTGTGAATGGCTTCGCATTTTTTCATTCCACTGCTTTTCAATGTAGACACGCTAGACGGACGTCTTTAACCACCGCGTTCGCATCTCGCGACTTTTGCAGCATCTCGCGCATGACACTGCGCGAAGACTCAAGATGTGTTTTTTAAAAGTTTAACTTATTTTAAGTTAGTGAAATGGAAAAATGTGTTCTGTATGAATCAGCCCTTACGGCCACAGAACGCGTATAAAAAAGCGAGACGCACCACTGTGATACAAAAGACGCAAGACGTGTCATAAAATTTGTCACGTCTGACATGTCAGCAAAAAAATGTTTGCTGATTCGTAGTGTGTGTTGTTCACATAGAAAACTATGGCTTAGCACATTGGAATGGAATAGTCTCTAACAGTGTATTAGCCTGTTTTTATATAGACCAATTCATATTTGAAAGCACATGAACCACTGGTCTTTTGGAATTATTAAAAATATGATAATGACTGTTTGTTAATGAATAGCCTAGTTTCACATCATTATTCAAGTCCCCCTGTGGGGAAAAAAGTTTGTAATGTCATTTATGTGTCTATGTAGTGGTTTAACGTGCATTAATACAAACCATGTGCAAGTGCATAAGTCAACACCACTGATGAGTATTATCTCCTTAAAACTGCAGTGAACCAAAAAACATGGTTAGAAATCGCTGGTGATTCTGACATCACAAACTACATTGTAACCAATCAGATCAACGTATCGGCTGGCTTCAGAATATCATTAACTATGACCGCTCTGATACAGTCTCAAGAGATGCCGGTTATACCGGTATATTTTTCTGTTGATATGAAAAATCTGATACATTTAGCAAAATAGCGGGTGTATGTTGTAGTATATTACGATGTTATGATGAACTATATGCCTTTCTCCGCTGATGTTCTGAGTTATTCAAAGCGTTTCTGATGAAGGCAAACGGGAACATAGTTAGTGTAACATTAGCAACACATTAACATTAGCTGTTTGATAACAGTCAATCAAAAGGCTAATCATATTAATTACCGTTATGTGTCCAACGTTGTAAAGGGTGATACCATTGTGCAGCGTTTACCTCAGTAAGTTCAGTTGGTCGAGTGAATCTGTGAGCCGCGTGAGTGGAGGCGGGGCTAATTAGCATATTCATGTATGTGTGTATACTAAATGAAGCAAGGGTGCAGTCACATTCAAGCTATTTTAAGGAGAAAAAAATGTCTCAGGAAAAAAACTGTCATTTTGTTGTTCAAAGATTAGTTTTAAGGGATAAAATTATTGACTAGAGGGGGACTTTTATATGACAACTAAAACACTATCAAAATCACCTGTAGTTTTGATTTTTTAAGAAAATCTCACAACTCACTTATTTTCCACTATAAAATTATGTGGTAGTTTTGTAATGCTCTTCATTGCCTGCCATAAACAGCCTGTTGTACACAAGTGGCCTAGCATCCAATTCCCAGCGAGGTGCCAATGTAACAGATTTACAACCAGCCATCTGTTGGCATTGAGTATGGACAGCACAACAACCAGCATTTCAGATTCTTTCCCCTTTTTTAGCCACACAGGGCCACAGTGACTCCCAAACCCTTCTGACAGGGATCAACATGACTGATGTAAAACTAGACCTTCACTCTGATGCCAAAACAATGGAGTTGGAGGTAGACCAGCAACCCATTGTTGACTAAACTAGATTTAAAGCAACATGCTGTGACGAAAATCAGTGAATAAGGGAAATCAAAACACACACAATATCTCAAAAAGTTTAGGCTACATTTATTCAATCATCATGTACATTACATTTATATGACAGTACAGCAATTAAAAAAGTTGTGAAACAAACGTGTTTCAATAAAAGTTTTACGATCAGTTTGTTTAATGAGTTAAAAAATAGCAAGAGTCATTCATCAAGGGTTAAGTTGATCCCTGACAAAGTGTCATTTCAAAATGACTGATTTCATTCTTTGCCGTGAGCAGATTAAAAAGGCAAATCCACTAGATGGTGCTGACAGATTTCTCACTGTCACCAAAGCATCCGAGACATTAATTGTGAACTTGGATCCACATACGGCCTAATGAGGGCAGTGTGTACTGGAAGATAAATCTGCTGGCTGCACACAGAGGGAAATGTCACACTTCAACTGACTGCTGGCTCATGTGTAGCTCAGGTTCCTCTTTACAATGCAAGTCTATGGAATTTTATCTTCATCGCTAAAATCACAAATCTGTTTGCTTAGAAAAGTAACAGCACATCTCTCCTCATTTTGAGGTGTCATTTTTAAGGTGTCCGTAGCACAAGCAGTCCACCGTGAATAAATACAAATAAAAAACTTTAAATCTGCCACTATTTTAAAGGTTGATTGAACTATCGAATCAGAAAAGGAGGACAACACATGAATTCAATAAAATGTTTAGGCCATTCTGTATGAGCAACTCAGTTTGATCACTTGAATAGTTTGTTTTTGGTCAAAGCATGGGGCTTACAATGACACAAATATTTGTTATTCAAAATTAACACATGTTTTAGTTGTTATTGTAGTATTATTTATATACTGTTATAATTTTAATCATATTTTGAAGGTTTTATTTTCATATTTTAAGTTTTCATTTTAATTAATAATGCTGTGCTTTTGTGCAATTTGGTTTTATTCAGTTTAGTTTTCGTTCAGTTTTATTTATTTAATTTCCATTTTATTGCTTCAACTTAAACTTCTTAAGCAAAATTTCTAGTTTTCAAAATTTTCATCTAATATTTACATTTATTTCAGCTTTTTTAATTAACAAAAAAAAATGTTTTAAGCGTTTTAGTAAATATCAACATTGGTGTAGTGTTTTTGATTATATATTGTAAAAATCGTGCAATATCTTCCATTTAAATAAATACTTTATTTAACTTATTATGGTTCATAAAAGTATCTAAAACCTTTAAGTTTATTTGAAACAAACGGCAAATACTATAATGCTATTATGTAATGCAAGCTTATTGATCCACAAGCAAAAACATTATTATTTTTTAAGTTTATACAACTTTTTTAATGTTTAATGAAAGCACAGACCAACTCTAATTTCTCTTATTTCTAGAGCTGCCAAAAGATTTTGACTTCTCCACTAAAACTCAATTTGCTGAGCAGAGATTAAAATGACTCAACCAATCAGATTTTAGATTTATAAACATCATTGTGGTTAAACACACAACCATAGTACAAAATAAAAACTGAGTAAACGGAAATGTGAAGTACGCAAATAATTTTGAAGTATAGCTTTGAAAAAATCACTCCGACATTAACAACCTAGTCAAGCCAAGCCAAGTCATTAGAGTGTGACGGGATTGGCCGGTCGAGCTGTTGGGAGTGTCTGAGCCAAACCCAGTTGAGGAGAGAGTGATTTACAGTGTTCTGGTCTGGTGTGACCCAAACCACAGTCTAGTGCGAGAGCGGACCTTATAACCGGCATCTGGAATGTGATTCATGTGCTGCTGTAACGTCACAACCAGCATTTGTTAAAAGGTCCACATTTAGTCATACCATCTGGTGACTTTTACAAGCTTTTCCTAAGGAAGAAAACAGACGTGAACAAATAGGGCATTGTGTGTCACATGGATAATCACTTAATTCACACATACAAATTCTGATTCTATAATAATACCAAGCTATAAATGTAAACTACAAATCTGGCCTGGATCAGACTGCTAAAAACTGTTAAAATTGTGCGTCAAAGGTGTGTGTGTGTGTTCGCACAAAGCAAGCAGCCTAGCAATTGTCACTGTGTCAGCACAGAAATAAAACTTTAAGACTGGTTTAGTGCCTGCTAAATTCTCAGAGTTATATGCTTTCGGCCTTTGGACAAGAAACGCTGGCTGTGTTCCATAAACCAAGGCGATCTAATGAGAAAATATTTTAAAGTCTCCCTGCAGTCAATAATTTCATCCCTTAAAACTCATCTTTGATCACCAAAATGACAAATTTAAACATTTTTTTCCTTGAATTTTTTTCATGCCCTAAAATAGCTTGAATGTAACCCTACACCTTTGCCTCATTTAGTATACCTGTTTCTATGAATATGCAAATTAGCCCCGCCTCCACTCATTCACGCCAGCTCAGAGATCCACTCGTTGACCTGATTGGTTACAAGGTAGTTTGTGAGCATTTTTGAGACTGTCTTTGGTTCACTGAGGGGTTTTAAAGAGAAAATACTAAGCAATGGTGTTGACATAACTTTGCACATGGTTTGTCCTAAAGCATATTAAAAACTTTACATAGACATATAAACAACATTAAAAGCTTGCGTTTCACCACAGGGGAACTTTAAGAAGTGGTGATTTTGTATGAATTTGTACGATGTGATTCATATGGAAACGTAAAATCTTTAGGAAAAAAGCAAGCATGCAGGTCCAAACATGTAACCCGAGCCCTCAGTGGGGCATAAGCAGATTGTTTAAAAGCGCATAAATACGAATGCGCCACCAATTCGGCAGAGGGTAAAATAGTAACGAATTGACATGAGGTTCTGTTGTTAAATGAATCATACAGTGATTTTTTTGCGCTAGTCAAATTACTGGTTTTTAACGCCATTATTTACTGCCCAAAAAAGCCTGCCTTAAAACAGACGCTTATTTGCATTGCTCTTGGTAGATTGTGTTGGTCATTATGGAAATTATCTGGCTGCGTCTGTGTTCCTTAATATGTTCGTCATCAGGAGATCATGCTCAGAACTTTCCACTTCCATCGACGCTTTTATATGATTGCGCTCTCATGCTAATTTGCCCTGTTTAGAAAATCTGGCCTTTGTTTGTATTTGTGTATCAAATGTGTGTATTTGATGATAGTTAAATAGTGAAATGCTAGTGTAGTGACTCTACGTTCACAAACACTAGTCTACATTGGGATTTGATTAAGTATACAGATATACAGACGGCGCCGATAGCCTCGTGGGGAAGTGCGCCGACATGTAGTGCCGTTGCACTTCGGTCGACCCGAGTTCGAGTACCGGCTCGTGGATCTATCCCGATACTGGCCCCCCCCACTCTCTCTCCCACCTCACTTCCAGTCTAGCTACTGTCCTACCCAAAATAAGGCAAAAATGCCAAAAATAAATCTAAAAATTAAAAAAAAGAAAGTGATTTATTCATCCAAATTTTGCCAAATTCTGTGGCATTCCACCTTATACGATAAATTCCATTTTTATGACTGGATTCTGCGATTCCATCCATGTTTAGCATATTGTGGAAATCCTGGCTCTAATTTGATTATCATGTTGTTTAGCTTAGCAACATGCTAGCATCCACCGGAATCAGTTACGAGATTGTTATTTGTGAGGCGGTTTTAAATCGGTCACTTGCGAGGTTCCAGTTTAGGATGCTGCCTATATACTGTAGGCGCCGTGGCTACTCACTAGGTTTTGGACTGGAGTTCCTAACAGCATGTCCAATGTTCCCTTCTGTCTGAGTGTTCTTGGACACACTACACCGGTTTAGGTCTGGCTCCGACCCCTGTGCTGACAGCCACAGGAAAAAGACGCCCACCTACCTGCAGGCTGCTGACAGTACGTGTTACAGCACGTGTCGAGGCTAGAGGCCAGATGATTGCAGAGCGTTTGGCCCTGGGACCACCAGCCTAAGAATATTCTAAGTCCAGCCAGCTCAGCACATCATCATGTGGACTACATTCAACATTCACACTCAGGCCAACACAGACGGCCTTCAATCTGTTCAGCACGGTCTGAAGTCCAGCACACACACTCACACTCTCTCTCTCTCCTGAAAAGATGGACTTTTTTTAGGATGTGCACTTCCACCACCTTCTAAAAAAATATTTAAAAAAACATGTGGGATGGTGACAACATCTGGAACACAGAAATGTAACCCTATAAAGCCTACTGTATCATATTTGATGTGGCCTCTAAATTATCAACGTGATTAAAACTTTGCTTGAAAAAGTGTTGCACAAAATTTACTGCATGTTGTCTGATTGATAGTTCATTCATTGTGTTCGCTTTCTAAATGTTTGAGTTCCCCCGAGAAACTTTGCGTTCAATTGCAAAAACTTTAGCGTTCCCCTGAAAAACGTTGTTCCCTCGCAAAAACTTTTGCGTTCCTCAGATAAACTTTGCGTTCAATTGCAAAAACTTAAGCGTTCCCCTGAAAAACTTTGCGTTCCTTCGCAAAAACGTTTGCGTTCCTCAGAGAAACTTTGCGTTCCTTCGCAAAAACGTTGAAAGTTCCTCAGGGGAACGCTAAGATTTGCAAGAGAACACAAATGCATTGCCAAATAAATGTTCCTCCCACTCCTTTTAGGGGTTCCTAGATCTTTTACAGTTATTCACTGTTTATAGTACAGAAACTTAAAACCAATTAAGTTTTTTTTTGTCACCGTAGGATTTTTACAGTGTGCCTTTATTTGATAAACCACCATTTCTAATAATTCATTTCTTTTAAATGATTTAGACAAATTAATAGACAACAGAATTTCTGAAAAAATATTTCATAGAGACCTATTATTGTAAAAGTTTCAATAATTATAATAATCGTTACTAGATTGTTAAATATTTATCAATTCAATTGATTAGACATGCTTTTTAATTATTAAAATTAAACCATTAAAACAGAATCCATAAAAATGAAAACTAGGAAAATAATTTAGAAAATTTACAACAGTTTTCATTGGGTTTCTAAATAAACTTTTTGTTAAACTTTTAAAAAAAAGTGTTGTTAAACTGTATAAGCGTTATGATTTCAATTAATTAGGCATGCTTTTTGATTACTAAAATGTAATGTATCTATTAAAACAGTCCTCAGAAAAATTAAAACAGATAAAAATAAATAGAAATTTAGAAAGAAAAAATCTACAACAGAATTAAGGAACGCTCGGCACTTAACAACCCGGACCAACTTTGCTTTGTTATAAAAAGGTAAAATTATCTGATATTTTAAGAGACTTCGTGACCTTGACACACAGTCATGAGGGTCTCATGCTCTACACATGCTGGTCGCACCAGTGACTTTTTCAAATATTCATAAATATTATTTAAATTGTTAGGTGAGCGATTCCTTTAAAGGAGGTCCCTGAGGCAGGGTGTAAATTTTCGTGTTGACTAGGCAGAACCAAAATAGATTAATTGGCCGATTTGCAGGCTAACCGGTTTTGAAATGGAGCTCATTGCAATGTCACAGTGAATCAAGTTGACATAAGAGAGCATTTTCATCTCTGTATTCATAAAGTGGACTTCACAACCATGACTTTCACAAGCCTTGGGTGATGTTTCCAAACTTAAGCAGATTTCATCCGAGTTCAGTGCAACATACTCAAGGCATCCATTCCAGCATTCTTTGCCCCCGCCACCCAACACTACGCCCCCTGACCGCCCCGACGACCACCACCCCGACAGTGAGATCTGTCCTGAGCTTGCGTAGCATTTTACCATCTGTCAGCACCACCAGCCTGTGGATGCCAATCACGCCCTGTCACTCCCCAGTGACACGCCTTCCTCAGCCAATCGCTGCCAATCACTACCTAGAAACATGTCCTCTCCAGCCAATCAGGATCCTGTGCCTCCCTCATCCACCTGTCTCTGTCCTCACATGAAAATCTGTGCCTGCCAAAAGGCACTTACATGCACTCGCCTTCAGAGACGCAAGTTACTCTTCGGATTTCTTTTGAGCTTGAATGAAAAAAAACCCCTGAAAATCTCATTTCTGCAAAGTTCAGATCCAACTCTAATCAAATGGTGTGCTCAAGTCATGTCAGAAAGATCGTATTTAAGATTTAAATCACACATTGACGCCACTACAAAGTCGCAGTGGCCGTATCATTTTTTAAATGTACAAAATACCATAGTATTGTACAATTACGATAGTATATATTATTATTCACTTTACAGCACCATCATACATTTTGAATTGTTCTTGTGCAATTTTGCACAGTCAGATTTTTTAAGTAAATTTCATGGAATTTAGCAAAAAAAACTACTTATAGTTAGGTAAAATTAAAGAAAATAAGTATGTTTGTGCGTTGAGTAATTTCCACTTAGTTGAAGAAACAAAATGGAAAGATACTGGCTTTATTTCGAACTCTAAACATCAAAGATAAAGCTGGACGCATTAAAGGCAAATCTAAAACCCACATTACAGAACATCTATTCTATAATTTCTCTCAGCAAGATGCAATTATGAAAAAAAAATAACGAAGCATGTGGCCACATGAGCGCTCCACAAAACGGAAACAGTTTATCAAATAGCCATAACATTAATGACTGCAAATACAGAAGATCCAGAAAAGCTGTGAACAGCTGCCACATACTCAAGGAAGTTGGAGGATCTGTGTGAAAATCAAAAGTAAGAAGAGGCCGCATTAGTGTTATATCCCTACTGGATTTAATAAAGACATCCAGACTATCAGAGAAGACAAATCAGGAAGCGTAGGATGAAACTACTGTGACTTTTCCGCTGTTGAGCCATTACACACTGGCAAAGAGACAAGACACCACAGCTGTAAGCAGCCGGGACAGAGACTGTTCCAGTGGACTTCATATTATCAAGAATATACTTCAAGAGCTTGTTTATTCCGACAAACACAATGAGAAGATATTTTGAAAAATTTCTCTGGTGACTTTTAGTCCATACAGTGTTGTTTTGGGACACTTCATTGGCTTTCATTATGTGGACAAAAAGACATGGAGACATTTTTTTTTTTTAAATATCTTCTTTTGAGTTATGCAGAATAAGTCAGTTGGACAGGGTTGGAATTACAGGAGGGTGGGTAAAACGTTCGGGTGAACTATCCCTTTAAAAGGTCCGTTCATGGTTGTTTATGGTTTTAAAAATCGTTGTAAATTTAAAGGTGCAATGTGTAAAAATTTTGAGTATCTATTAACAGAAATGCAATATGACATCCATAACTATGTTTTCAGTGGTGTATAAAGAACTTACTTAATAAACCGTAATGTTTTTATTACCTTAGAATGAGACATTTATATCTACATAACCGCGGGAATCCCCTTCTATGAAGGTCGACATATTGTGACGTCATGTTTCTACCGTAGCCGACAGCGAACAAGCAGCGTTACAGAGAGTGTTTAGTCACTACCTTGAAAGAGAAGCAGCAGAAAGCTAGAAGCTAGCCATAAACACCGCGAGTAGTGACTTTTCCCTTGTCAGTGGTGTAAAATATGTAGTTGGATTGTTTCATGTAACTTAGTTCTTCTCCCTCGCTGTGTTATGGCTTTGCTATGTGGGGATAAATGTGCTGGTTACGTTCGTGAGACAGCTGATTAGTACTCTTGTCATTGACCGTAAAACAGTAACGTTACAGGAATCACCAACCCGTCGATCGCGGTCGACAAGTCGATCTTGGAAGCATTTTAAGTCGATCGCGAAGAGTTTTCAAAATCAGAGAAAAAAAGCCTATTGTGTGTAGTAAATGGTGTCCAGGGGATGCGGAGGAGCGCGCGCTGTTACAATCATGCCATTTTTGCCGTGCGCACCTTTGGGCTCATGCGGACGCGTCGAGTTTAAACAAGGCTTTACGCTTTAACCAGCTCAGCTACAGTAACAGCTCATATTTAGCCAGCTAAACTTTTACTACCCTGTTAGAAAAAATATATAGTTTCATGTGGTTCTTCTCCCTCGCTGTATTTTAGGTTCGCTATGTGGGGGGAAATGTGCTGGTTACGTTTGTGAGACAATCAGCTGATTACTATTATTATATTATATATTAAGACCCTTGATCCTAATCTGACTATGGCTTTGTAAACTTTATCCATGATGTGGTTTATAATGAACTGAGGTACAGAAACAGTGACAACGTTACACACTCTTGGCTTACTCTGGCTATTCTCTGCGGTTTCAGACGACGATATGTTTGTCCAGTTTCAGCCACCGTAGCTTCTTCGAAAGGGAGGGGTGAGCAGTGGGCTGAGCCCTCAGTGCAACTCGCAACCGAACCGCTAGATGGCGCTAAAAATCACACACAGGACCTTTAAAAGAATAGCAGATTTCACGACACCGCTATAACGATAACAGCAGAGAGGAGCGAGATCATCGGAATCACTTTCAGAATGATTTTTCTAGCTGACAGCCAATCGGAATCCATCCTGCTTTAAGCATGAGCATTTAAAATGGCAGACGACAAAACTGCAGTGTGCTTATAATAAACAGAATGATATTGTGCATTGGTGTGGACGTTAATATTGTTATTATAGTTATCATTCTTTCTTGAACTGAAGTGTGACTTAATAATCTGATAATTCGTGCATATAATTAAATAGAAAATTAAATAAAAACGTAGAGTTTCTAAATTTTAAGGTTATTAAATGCCTTTTTATGTTACAAAGCATACTGCTGTCTGCGCATACATAAATTTAAATGTAAAAGTAGAGTTTCGGCTTATGAAATGCCTTTATTAAGTTTTAAAAGAATAGTTCACCCAAAAATGAAAATTATCCCATAATTTATTCATTATGAATTCATCCTAGGTGTATATGACTTTGTTCTTTCAGCCAAACACAATCGGAGTTATATTAAATAATATCCTGGCTCTCCAAAGCTCTAAAATGGCTTTTATTAGTGCCAGTTCTTGAAGCGCAAAAAAGTGCATCCATCCATCATAAAAGTAATACATATGACTCCAGGGGGTTAATAAAGGCCTCCTGGAGCGAAGCGAGGGGTTTTTGTAAGAGAAATATCCATATTTCTAACTTTATAAACTGTGATCACTGGCTTCCGGCAACGGCCGTACGCGCGATCACAAGATAATCGAGTTCTGGCGAAAGCGTGACCTCTGACCCGACGTATGACTTAGGCATAGTGTAAGCTTAGGTGAGAACTGACGAACACTGAAGGATGAGGATAGAGCTAAACAAAATGCCGGTCATGAATTAAAAGTCTAAAACGAGAAGTTTTAAAGAAAAATATTGGAGGACTTTGATATTAGAGAAGCGCTACATCATATATAAGGTCAGAGGTCACCCTGTGTTCATTCTGTGTATGGCCAATGCCAGAAACCAGTTGGATTACATTGATGGCATGGATGGATGCACTTTATGGAGCTTCAAAAACTTCATTAATCATTGCCATTATAAAGCTGGGAGGATGGCTTGAGGGCAAGTAAATGATTGTATTATTTTCATTTTTGGATGAACTATTCCTTTAAGGCATATTGCTGGTGAAGTTCACACATATACACACAATGAGCTTGCACTTTGCACTTCTTTAAATAAGCCCTATTAAAGTTCGTGCAGCAGTAAAGCCTGAAAATATCACTGGTTGGCAGGCCGCCTGCTTCAGTCCAGTAACAGCCATATCTCAATCATCCCAGTCACACACTCTCACACACACACACACACACACTTATTTGGTTTTATATATATATATATATATATATATATATATATATATATATATATATATATATATATATATATATATGTATATATATTTATATAAAATAGGACATGTAAAAAACATGATTATTTACTATCTATATATTGGTTTACAAAACGAGAATGTCCCTGGTTTTGTGCAGTGCGAATTTGTACATGCCTACAGTTAATTGTCAACTACGCTGTTAAAATAAAACGGATTTATTTTCTTCAAAAACGCGGTTCTTTAAAGAACTGCTCACTGAAAGGTTCTTTGGTGGAACCAAACAGGTTTCTTTAATGGCACTGCTGTTAAAACCCCATTTGGGAACCTCTATTTGTAGCATGTAGCTACTTTTGAATTGCCATCGATGAAGAAAGATGCTTCTTGCAGCCATACGGTGTTGTTATCATATCTACCAGCAGGGCAAACTTGTCCATGCTAATCCAACCGTGATCCCTTGTGCTCAACTAATACATTTAATTTAGCATCACAGTCGAGGGGCGACACTAACTTTGCATCTGGGGCCAATTTGCAGTCATTTAACTACGACCGGCCATTAAGAGAGGCCCCGATATCACTTCTTCCCCACTGGGCCCATTGATAAGGCAAGATCATCCGATGAGAGGTTACAGCCGATGACAGCTGTACACTTTCCAGACCTCACTGTGCAATGGCCACCCGGGTTATGAGATGTTATTAATACGCTTTTGAAGTTCACACAACACATTCTGTCCCCATTTCACACACATCATTACCATCATCCACAAAATTGCGCAGATACAGATTCTTCCCATTTATCAGAGGAGGACACAAGCAGGCAACAAAGGCTGATGAAATTGGACACCCTCTCTTAGACACACGTCCTCCGACTGTCTGTCCATGTCTCTGTGAAAGCTCTTGTGAGATAGCGTGGGCTGAGCTGTACTGATAGCAGCAGCTGAGAATAGGGATGGCTTGTTTGTTTCCATAGATAACACTGGGCCAGTGGTTAAAGAAACAAAGGAGTACAGAAGATATAATGGTAATCGACAACATCAGGTTAGCTCAATTTCTAATGAAACTCTAGCCTTAAGTTGACTAAATTGCGTGCAACTGTTCCCAAGCATGATTTTCAGGCAAAATGATTCACGGCAGGTGCATACGCACTTAACTTTGTTCTTTATTTAGTTTCCTTTGTGTCTTTTTTTATTCAATCAAACATACTCTGTTTGAGAGTAAAACTAATTATTTTGTAATTAAAAAAAATATAAGATTGCAAAGCAATCTTATTAAGGCTCAAAAATAAAGTTGATAAAATGATTTGCAGTGCGTGTAAATCTTTGAAACCTTTATTTTAAATTTTTTAACACTTTTTCCATCAGAAACACGCAAATTGTGCTCTCTTTTCTGCTGTCTTTTTTGCAGTTCTAAATCTTTTGCTTGCAAGTTGAAAAGTTTTGCTTGTGAATGAAGCGGTGTCTCAGTGGGCGGTCTCTATCAACCAGGATGAAAGGCCCTTTTCTATTGGTCACCCTGTATCGAACTGTCAGGTTGACCACGCCCACTACGTTTTCCCGCTGCTGTCGCACAGTGCGTCTGAGAGAAGAGAGAGCGAACTTGTATCATGTCGAGCAACTACACTGGATGTGGTGTGACTTGACACGACAAATTTCCGACAGTAAATTGATGCCTCCGCATTTCGAGCTCTGGCGATACTTCTCATAGGAAGAACGAATGGATTTGCAAAAGGTCGCTTTGTTGCGTCCAGTGTAGACAGCTTCTAGCTGTTGCGGCGCAGAGCAACACATCGCGTCATTGTCGAGTCCGGTGTAAACATGGTGTTAGGCTGTTTACACGCGAGTAAAAAATCTGATTTTTTTTTTTTTTTCATCTGACACTGATTGGAATTTGTTGCACACATGTAAACAAAAATTTGCACGAGATTTCCACATCCATTCTGAGCCACTTCCAAATTCGGTTTTCAATCAGAATCAAATCCGACATCTGACCTACGTCTAAACGCGTATATCCAATTCCCCTTGTGTTTCCAAGCCACCACAGGTCGAGTACAACCCGTTTGCCCAGAAAGATAGTTTTTTAATGTCATATTATGAAGCAGACGTGCCTGTATGTGCTCACACTAAAACTCACGGCTTTTTTATAATCGATGCGATAACTTACTAACATTATAAGTGCACCTCAGGAAACATTATAAAGTATTTTTTTTTAATGCTGTTTATGACGCCTTTAAATACCTCAATAAGAAAAAAAATAGACGACTTAGGCTGAAATTCTTGGCATATTATTTTGTACATTATTTCTTTATAAATATAAAAAGCAGAGAAGAATTGTTTTAAGATAATATAAATATTAGATAGGCTATATTTAGTATGTGCGCCAAGTGTTGGTGATTCTGCCAAGGATCCAACAAACATGCACCAGGTACCTTATTTTGCAATAAATACGTTTTGTGCGTGTTTAATGTGTAAGACTTCAGATTCATTAGCTCTATATTTTTATTTATTAGTATATTTTTATATGCATTAGTAAATAACTAAGAATAACAAAGTACAGTAAACTGTAAAACTATTTTCACTATAAACCATTGAGCTCATTATTATGATAATGAATTAAAATATGATACAAAAAAAAGTTATAAATTCAAGTTTGCAGCATTACAGATATTTTTAGTACAGGTAAAATATGTAAACTGGAAGAGAACAAAGGAAGCCTGGCACGTTCATGTTTCTTATGACCGCACCTGATCTTACATTAAAAATTAAGAAATCAAGAAAATGACATGATATTCATGATTCTAAAATTAAAATTTTACATGAAAAAACAAAGAACATAATTTGACCTCTGATGTTTACCACTTGACTAGAGTCATAAATTCAAAACTTTTGTTTAAAAAAATGGTATAAAGTAAAAAAAAACTTAAAAGCATAACTTTTGCTGTTGTATCATTGCTGTGGTGTTTGAAAGAAACAGCAGGCCTACCTGTGGTCTTGTTCGTGTGTGATGTTTAGGGTGTTATGTAAGACAGGCTGTGGGTGGACATGAGTCACCTCGACCCTTAAAATGTCTACATGACTCACTCTTCATAAATCGGTCTGATACTGACATTGTGAATGAACACAAATAGCCCGCACCTTCACACGTCCCACCCCACAGAAAATCAACGCCAACCTGCAGATGTCATCCACTCAGAGGGAAAATATAGTGTTTTTTGTCATCTTATCAAATTCAGCTAATGACACCAGAACCACAAGGCTGGCTTACCCACCGAGTTAAACGAAACAAACAATGTTTGGCAGGTGCCCAATGAGATTGTGTCAGAAAAGAAGCTTCATAGAAAGGAGCTGTCGCAAAATACTGCAGTAGAGACCTGTAGGAAACAGTTTGGGAATGTAAATTCAGGCTTTCTTTGTTTAAACATGAATGTCAAAAAAAAAAAATATATATATATATAAAATAAAAATAGTATCAATTAGTACAGCAACAATTTTAGGCCAATCTGGAAAGCAAAATTCTCCATGTGTTCCCTCAAAAATCTCTAATGAGTTTTTACAATAGCTGCCAACAAGCCTCTGCATAACGACTACAATAGTTGTCTGATTCGTCAAGCACATAAACTCGCATCCTTGTGGTATTTGGAGTCCTTATATAGATCCTTGTTAACAATTTGCACAGAAGACAGACCTCCAGTTTCACTGACAAAGCTTAAGGCCATTGCACACTGAGTCCGAAATTCGCATCCGAATTGTTTGCACTTTAAAAAATAAAGTCGACCTCACGTTGTCAATCACGCTTGCACACTGCATCCGAAACTTTAGTCCGTCATAAAAAAATCTAATCGGGTTCGATTTTCTGCGTTTTTCCCATCCGTAGCAAGCAGTTTGAATGGTGTTTG
The DNA here is from genome assembly GCF_051911475.1 of Siphateles boraxobius. Lineage (NCBI taxonomy): Eukaryota > Metazoa > Chordata > Actinopteri > Cypriniformes > Leuciscidae > Siphateles > Siphateles boraxobius. The sequence goes on from NW_027508733.1 coordinate 27,781,883, forward strand.
AATTGTGTTTTGACTATTCAGAGCCACTGAACTACGAATATGAAAAAACGCATACGAAAATTTCGGACTCAGTGTGTAATGGCCTTTAAGCCTAGTCCCAGACTAAAATGCATGTTTGAACAGGTTTAACTGAAAGCAACTTGCACTGAGATATCTTAAAATATGTCAGTGCCTTAGGTTTGTCTCAAGATACATATCAGTATGTTTTTTTTTCTAAGGCATGTTTATAAAATATAGTTAAATGCCATGACTGAACTAAGACCTAATCCTGGCTTCTGTGAAACCAGGCCTAAAGCACACGAACGATAATGCTACTAAGCTAATGCTACCCTGCCATGCACATGAACTCAAGTCCTTGTGGTATTTGAAGTCCTCATCTAGAACCTTGTTACACAGTGGACTAAACAAACACGTAAACTTTAACACTACTATGCTAATGCTACTTCGCCAAGCACTTAAACTTGCATCATTGTTGTATTTGTAGTCCTTAATATGTAGAACTTTGTAACTTTCATAGACTAAAACTAAACTCTAACACTATGGCTAGTGCCTGTTTAACAATCAGTTATGATAACTGGGTGAATAAGTCCAAGATAAACAGTCCAAGTAAATAATATTCTTGAGCAGAGCTGACAAGTATGTTGTGTCTATTATTTTTCAGAGCTTTACTACATCCCTTCATCTATTAATTTTGTTGCTAATATGGTGATGAGTTTTTTTTGGCATGGCTGGATGGGTTTGTGTTACGAGGAAGATCATATGGAGTCTTAGAGAAAGACAAGCTGTTACAGGGTCTGTAAAGTGTCTGTAAAACATGCCTTGCCTGTTGCCACCGTGCCCTCTAAATTAATCTTCAAGCCCTCAGAGGCTATACGTATGTGTGGCAACTGGTTTTGTGTTTGTGTTAGCATTTAACTTGAAAAAATAATGTGCAATTGTTTACACAAAATCCTGTTTGACTCCAGAATAAGATACTTTACATAAATAAAATGAGGCTTTAATACAATTAAGGTTTCTGCATTGTGAAGACAACTGACACAAATGTTAGCCTACTGATCAATCCTATCTTAGTAACTATTGCTTATCCACCATATTGCTTATTTATATATATATTTTTTTAATTACAAAAAGGATATTTTGAAAAATGTGCTTAAATCACAATGCCTAATTTTCTTTTTTTCTCTCTGTCTTTCCCTTTAGATAGAAATATGACCTGGACATTTATTTTGTGATCTTAACCCACGGATGTAAAAGACAGTTATTTCCTTTAAGAAACTTCCATTAAAGAGCATAAATACAGTCCAGCGGTGACCGGCCATGACGGAGAAAAAAAAACGTCTAGGTGCCGACACCAGTAGATTATGGGGCAATTATTCCAGGTATTTCGATCCTCCTCATTTATCTAACTTGCTGAACAATAGTTACCAACAACTGCAGTCTTGGCAGCAATCGAAAGGCGACCTATTTTCAACTGTCAGCAAGTCAACAAAATGTCGGTCACAGAGTACACGCACTATAGGCCGGGCCAGGTCACATGATCAGAGACGAACACCGCTGTTAGTCCATGAGGAATATCAGGCATTGCTATCCATTAACATTGGCAGCAGTTAGCATCTAAAATTACAAATGGTGACTAGTAGAATTATATATTGACCCCTGCTGTTCCCTTCCCTTCAGCACACCTGCTGGTGAAATGCGGGCATTGCCATGCCTGGTAATTTATACACCAAGCACCTGGCCAGACCACGAGACCCCACAGTGCAATCAGCTAGCAGACCCGTCTCCGTTTCAGATGTGATTGAACCTTATACTGGCTCAAAATGGAAAAAGAAGGCTACTCATCCAATATAGTATGTTGATCTGTATCTTAATACACCACAGATCACTCCCGACGTCACGGTTTGAAGGAAAGATGATTGATAAACCGTGAATTTAGGGCCTTGTAACATCTTAGCTTTCTTAAGAAGTGTCAATGAGCACCATATATGAACATAAGGAAAGAGCTGGAGACAGAAAAAATTATGTAGATATCTAGACAGGTGTCCCTTTTAAATGTGCCAATTAGTGATACCAAACTCTACCAAATTCTTGTTTATAACTACACCATCTGGGCCTAAAAAGCAACTTCCTCCATTGATGCTCATTCAAAAGCTTTACTTGATAGATTCCCTAAAAACCTGACAGATTTCTCTTCTTTCCTTGGGTTGTTTTCTGAAAAAAGCACATTTGTGACCCATGAACTTTCTTTGAAAAGGCCACATGTGTTTTAGCTGGACCATTTTATGGTATACTGAAAACCTGAGAATAATGAATGTGTGAAAACGCCATAAAGCTGAAATCAATGAAAGGAATATTTACCAGAGCACTTAACACCCTGAACACTTACAAGCCTACACTATACCCTATAAAGATTTCATTCAGAAATCCCTACCGCTACCCACTGCGAATTCAATCTACCTCAAGCAGAAACAAAATGGCTAACAGTTATTCTCAACCTGTGATGGTGTCAAGTATATTTATCAGAGAACCCACTGATAATTGTAATTAAAACGTTCACAATCATATTTAGTTGAGATGAATCACAATCAACCTGAATCTCAGACAAGCTTGAGAATTTGAGTTTCTATATTAATAGTTTTAATTATCAAATGTAATTAAATATAATTTTAAAATATATAACTTATATTGTATAATTTAAACGTTGAAATGTGTAATGTAATGGAATCGCAATAATTGTTTTCAAACAGGGTTTTCCTCAAAGACTCTGTATGCTATTGGTTAGGGAAACAGAGATAGCTCCGCCCCAAACTCATGCTATTGGCTGTAGCATTGCTATGTTGGGCTGTTTGGAATCCTCAAAAGAAAAAAAACCCAAACACTTTACCTCTAATTGGCTTGCTTATTGTCTCTGAAAAATACTGAAACTTCAATGAGGAACAGAACAGTAACTAATGTATAATATTTCTATGTTTAAATATTTTCTTAAACCCATTTTAACACAGAACTATTATACATTAGAAACGGTTCCTCATTTAAGTTTCAATATTTTTGTTTGGTTTTACATCTGTGCCTTGGTGCTATATACTATAAAATGACTACAGACATCATAAAGGATGGTGCAATGGCACAAAATGAACAACTGAGCTACAGGTTGTAAAAAAAACATGCCAGATGGTTAAACACGAGATGACCGTATAGATGAAAGCAAAATGCCTTTATGGTGAACACACATGCTACAAACTACTCACACTACACTGAGCAGCAGCATCTGTGCAACCCTGAGCTTTAAGCAAGATATTTCAAAGTCTTTGGAGAGAAACCGTACACATTCCTGGCATTAAGGCATGACGGGCTGTTGTCAAAAGTCTGTGATATGTTAGTTACGTGAAAAGAGGGGGAAGCGCCACACAGAATGCCATTAAAGTCAACATGAACACAAAACTAAGCCTATTTACTGTCTCAATACATGTTTCTGGTGTTCTGCATGATTCATTAGTACACAGAAAGAAAAAGTAATCATTCACAACAATGTATGCCTCAAACACTAACCCTAAAATCTGACTGGTTGATAGTAATGTTGTCCCTATCACATTAAGTGTCCTCCCGGTGTGAGATTTTGATAAGATGCACATTTGCAGTTTCCTTTGGTTTACTGTCTGGCAACGAAAGCCAATGCGTAACTATACATCTCAGATTAAATTTTCCTACAGGCCATGTTCTGTATTAGCTAGAGCACTGACTCTCAACAGGGGTGCATGCACCTAAATACAGACAATACAACTTAAAAATACTAATTTGTATACTTATATTTAATCAGTGGGTTAAATGACTAATCATGATTAATCACATAGTTTTTAGAGCTCCTTTTTACAGAAAGAAAACTGTATAGAACAGTGTAGAAAATTGTATAATGTGTACAGGCTAGTTTGTTAAAATTTGCATTACTTGGTGGCTCAATATTATTTTTACCATCAGTATTGACTTTTTGTTGTTGTTTAAAGGTGACTTTAATAATATTAATCATAATGGCATCCAGTATAATATTTTTGTTTTAAGTATAAAGTTGCTAATTTTAGAAGAGAAAATCTGTGGAATTCTGCACAACGGCTTGGTAAACTTGATATAATCCGTTAAGACGGTGCCGAGCACTATAAAATGAGAGTAAAATAAATAAAATATTTGTATTCTATGGTAAAATAGCAGCATACAGCTTTGGCATGAACGTAAATTATGACAGAATTTCCTTTTTAAAAGAAGGATAATATAATGGAGTTAAAAGGAACAGCTATGATTTGGAAATGAATAAAGGGGCACTTGAGCATATTGATTGGGATGTTAAGGGGAAAAAAAGGTTGGGGGGAAAACAGATACAGTCATTAGCCGTGTTTCCACTGTCGGGCCAAAAGTGGGCGTGCTAGTGTGTGCCAGGGCCAATCCAGGACCTTGTACTTTAACAATCAAATAAAGGCTAAATCTAGTGTATAAGCAGATCTGCCTCGTGCCTTGATTCTGCTCAGGGACAGACGTCCAATTAAACTCGGATAAACACCTTCTTTAATTTTAGACCATGTTTACCCAGGGACCTTTACACTTGGCCGACGTGTTCTCAGCATATGTTCGGCACACAGCAGGACTGCCGTTACAGTGCCGATACAGCAGTGCTTACTGCATATAATTCAATCAAACACATATAGAGCTGTCGGTGATGTCAGATTGAGCACTTTCTCAAAAGGGAAACCGCATCGGGATTGGTGTGAAGCGGTGTTCATAGAGCTGACTTCCATTTCTAATTGCATCCAATATGAACACGTGCAGATGAGACGGCACAATTTGTTTGATTAAGCTATTAATGGATATACAAGCGGGCAAAAATTGCTCTGATACACTGAAGTCATCGGACCTCCAGGTCATGAACCTGGCTTTTCAGTTTTTGTCAAAAAGTAAATAATTTATTGAATAAATAATTGATGATGATAATTATCAATAATAATTAAATTGAATGTTTCCCTACTATATAGTATGTGAAAAACAATACGCCAAAGATTAGTATGTCAGAATACATAGCATTCGAAAAACAGCAGGAGAAAAGTCCCCGGATGACCTATTTTCTCTGGCGAGATTCTGAAGTGCACATTCGATGGACACTTTACTATCCCATGAGGCCACGGGATGGGATTTATGAATGTAAGGGAAGCGACGCTTTATTTCGTTAATGAAATGTATGACGAAAATTTTTCGGTGATGACCTTTTTTTTCATGACCAAGACGAGACGATGACTAAACAATATTAAACAATAACTGTGGCTAGCCTATATCAACATGCAAAATCCTTGACGAGAAAGGACGAGACTAAAAGTAGTTTAAAAAACAAAAACTTTAGCAAAATCATTTTGTTTTTGTCGAATAAAAGAGGAGCTTTCGTGCTTGCGGTAGCCAGATTTCAAGAATTTAAATCCCCCAAACAGAATTTTTCTGTTAAAAGGACACGTTTTCTTATCCTGGTCCCACCAGACTCTCGTACATTTCATTTGTACATAGAGTCTCACATCGCTATTGACAAGCGTTAACTTCCTTGTAGGTGGGTACTCTACTGAAGTCTAAAACTATTGGATCTGCCCAGAGTCACTCTGGATCTGCCATAAACAATAGCTAACGTTTGGTCGTGACGTATGTCACGCAACAAGAGGGGAGACGACAACAACTATCGGCTTTGCATCCCTAGCGTTCACCTTAGCCAACTCATTCACCACTAACGGAGCGAGCTGGAAAATCAAACTTTTCCCGAACCCCGTGGGGAGGAGGGCCACAACATCATGGCCACCAACAAAACTAAGCAAAAATTGTTCTTGCTCCGGCTTTAACTTCTTGATATGCGGCAGCGTTGCCACAACGGACCGAATAGCTTCGCTCGCATCTTTCTCCATTGCCATTACTGAACTACAACTCAAAATAACGCACGACATCAACGTCATCGTTCTCAGCCACTCCCTCTGTTCACTGATTGGCCCGATCGGAGAAAACCAAAGACTACAGCACAATCCCAGACGTAGTACTGAAGGAAAATGAAAATTGAGCGGAAGTAGGAGGGCGGAGCCAGGCTAACGTTTTCTACCCAACGATTTACTTAACATTTGCAATCTGGCAACCATGCGCATTTCCCTTTCTGTGAAATAGCAGAAGTTGCTGGTGCCTTAAGACTGTCATACATTCAACATAAAGATTAGCCCATTTACTTCTACATGTCGAAGCAATGAACACACGTGCTGAGAGGCCAGAACACCACAGCAGGAAACCCACAATTCTACAAAGATGGAAACAAATAAGTGTCACCACAAATAGGCTGACAGTGGTTGACACCCACCGAGGGCAAAGCCTCGCACTTCTTCACCAGGCTCACGTGGTGCCTTGTAGACAAATATTTTCACACTGTATTAGTCACGTTTGTGTGTGAACGTGAAGAAAACAGCAACATGTGTCCAATGTCATTCCAAACACTGACACTTCCCAAATGCAACCAACCTCACCAACCAAACTGGTTTCGATAATTAATGGCCATTCAGTTTTTACCAGCGTCCATCGATCAAAGGAGCTGACAGCACCCGTGCTATGGTCGCTGAAAGGACGAGTGTTGATATTTGAGACATCACACCCTCCTGAATAAACTGTCATGTGACCCAAGCAACAGGAGGAAACCAGTCACACTGTCTGAAACTCACAATTTAGAATTGGTGTCAGAACCTTTTGGCTGCAGCAATTACAATTTAAAATAATCTGAGATATCAGAAGATGACAATGAATGAAAGCATGATTTTTTTTTAGGTTTGCCAACATCACATGAAGGTGGTGGCATGTAGATAGTTTAAAACGAATAAAATTAATTAATGTGTCAAAGTTCTTAAATTTCATGAAGATGCTAGCATTGCAGTGTTTTTCTTTCTAAGTTTGGTTCCTTGATGACTTTTCAAGTCGATTATAAAGCTAATGTAAGCATTGTCGCTCTGTTACTGGGCATTTTATGCTAAAACCTTTTTGTTCCACAATCATCAGATGTGTAAATCCTCCCTTATTTGGTTGCTAATCAACATCTTTGTTGACAATTGAAAACTTGCTAAGCTAATGGTAGTTTTTCTGTTTTGTTTTTTTATACCCAATCATACAATTATCAGGCAAGAGTTTTTGGACATTAAGAGCAAATTTATGTTTGGAAGTCATTCCCAAAATCCATAAAGTGTTGCTCGACATTTGTACGATGGGGTAAAAAGAAACAAAACTACCATTTTCTTACCAAGTTTTCAATAGGCCAGTTGGATATCCCATATCCCCTTTTTAATTGAACAAAGGTAGGGGTCAGTACACCATTTAAAAATGTTTAAAGTTAGTTAGGAAACTGTCATAAATGTTGTTCCAGGAATGAAAACAAAGACATATCTCAGGCCTCTGTTGCCACATCGACACATCAAACAGCACAAAACACATCTGTTTCCACAGAGCATTGTGTCACCACACTGATTCATGAGCGCATAGACATGAAACTAATGACAAAAGGCAACCGAATAGCCGAGTAGTCTTAAGAGCTGAAGGGACGAAGGCATTCACAACATATTTCCCAGCTGTGATTTAAGCATCCCTGGTAATACCAGCAAACACGCACGCTATGAAGAACCAAGGTCAACACAGCGCTCAGGCCTTCACTAAGAAACAAGTATAAAACTTTTACTGCTCTATACGGTGCTTGAAACCTCTAGATCCAACTGTTCAAATGGCAAACAACACCAAAGACCACGACAGTTGTGGAAAAAAGTGGAAATTAACACAATATACCTTTCCAGGGTCATATTCACACCAAAGTATCCGGAAAAAAAACAGAAGCGCTGTAGCTCAGAATGGCGTCTGTGACTCCCATCAGCCTCATGTTCCCGGGGGTACGAGGAAACTTCCCCCTCTAGGTCGGGCTGGCAGAGTGATCTAGAGAGAGCAGCTGACGAGGGATATATGGGAGAAGAGAGAGAGAGGGAGCGATACACCATGGCGGATGAGGGGGGAAAAAGACCGACACAATACCAGTCATAATGCTGTGGCCCACTGTGCCATTTAAAAACAATCCATCAAAAATGCCCCATCTTTCACCGCACGGTCAGAGCCCACGACCTTTCGCTGGCTGTGAAAAGCTTCACGCGGGGAGCTGAGGATCTCATGCATTAAATGCAGGAGCCAATATGCAATGGACTGTAAAACAATTAAGCTGACTTCGTATGACAGATTTCTCAAACAAAGTCACAAAGTTATAATAGTAACAGTTAAAATGACACCGTAACAGCATTGGCTTGATGCTGCAGGATTACTTTCGATTAAAAGTGTCCACAAATACACTTTAACTGCACAGATTTACTAAACTGCACAAAAACACTTCATTTCCTCATCAAATATTTTTGGAATGTATATGAAAATTTACTTCAATTATAAACAGCAATTTTTGCATAATTACTCTTCAAAACAACAAACCACGGCACATTTCATATTTACTAAACCCTATTGTTGCAGAGAATTATTATTATTATTATTATTTTCAATTTTCTAACATTATCTCAACATATGCATCTATAATGAATAAATAAATAAATGTATAAAGGGATATTTATTTTTAAATGACCATACAAGTTCGATGAAACCACAGAAATATGAGTAAAAATAAAACATTTTTTTAAATACAAATATGAAAGAAGAACAAAACTCTTGGTTAAGGCATTTATCTGGCTTTTATTGGACAATACATTATTAATATTTCATTGGTTCTCTAGCTTTTGCATTTGTTCATAATTTTTAGCAAGAAATTATGTCCGCATATTTTTGGCGGACATACTCATACAAAGTGTTGTGCAAAAACGGAGAATGTTTTAAAATAGAAACAGTGGACGCCATGTCCATACTTGGACACCTTTGTAACGCTGCAACATAATCGGCATCCACATTTCTGTCAGTAACTCACACGGAAGAGTGGCCTGATTCTATACGTCAGTCACTGGTGACACTAGAGGCTGCACTGAACACTGAAGATCACTGCCATGTTCGTCCCGTTTACAGGGCTAATTTTGTTCGCCTGTACTAGAGCTAGTTACATAGCAGTTAAACTGACAAACACTAGTGAATGTGCAAGACATATGCAAAATAAACTTTTCTGCACACGATTTGCAAATGCACCCATCTAAACTTTGCAAGAATGCTTATTATCAAAAATATAAATTAACTGCACAGTAGTTTTTTGCATAATTAGCATTATATTTTGACTAGTGTTAAGTGATTTCATAAAGAGGCATGTTGCAGGAATGTGGTCATCACTTATGTGCACATCAGCACTGATCAAGCCGTGTAAACAAATAGCAGTGTCACAAGTAACATCTGCTGAAAACATTCACTGGGACCAAATGCATGTGCTTGACTGACTGTGGAGACCCAAGTTCATCATTTTATCCAATTTCCATTTATTTTCTTCATAATTGATTCAACATGAAGGGAATAGTTATCTGCGGTCATATCCTACATTATAAAACATTTAAAAAGTCCTTTTTGTGTTTTAGCAGTGTTTTAAAACGTTAAAATGTTGCAATAGACATGTCATTTAAGTTAGATCATTTATCAACTCATAAACAAGAGATTGAGTTTAAGTGCATAAATATTTTCAAAAAAAGTTAAAACGTTTAGTTTAAAATAGTAATTTATTATTACTAGAGCTATGATTTACAGATGATTTACAGCTAAAATAAAATATTTTTACGACTATTTTAAAAGTTCAGAGTATGAAAAGGTACATTTTGGGGACCACTAAACTAATCGTAAATTTAATTTTACAAAAATTCTGTAGCTATTCTCAACACAAACTCAAACAGTCAGTTTTAAAATAAATAAATACTATTGATTATGCTGAAAATATCAGTAAGGAGTGCTAACAATCATCCCATTTAACAACCTTTATTAGTTTGCTTTTATTTATAGAGCTTTTTTTCTCCCAACACTTAACAGTCCCGTTAACTTTTTTAACAAACGGTTTACACCAAATAAATATATTTTCAGTATTAGAAAAATTAGTAAGAATATAAATTAGTAAGTTTAAATGTAAAATGAGAATGAGTATTACAAAAATAAAATAATTTAATATAAAAAAGATGTAATAAAAAAAAACAAAATCAATTGATTATATTACATTTATATCACTTTAAATCTATAGAAATGCATGTTTACATTTGTTATGAGACAAAAGCATGACGGAATAAGCAGGAGGAATGATAACGGTTTATGTTGGAGATTTGTGGCTACAATAATACAGCTCTGAATCGCAGTGGAATTACACTTTGGCAAACAACTCAAAAGTTACACTCATCAAACCCATCCATCATTCCTGTCTTGAGGAACTGTGCCACTTCAATCATTTAGATACTGTACTTGCTACTTAAGTGTGATTTAATCCCCCAAAAACGGGACGAAACACTTGCTAACAAATCGATTTTCATACATCTTCAACGCATGCAACACAAACGACTTTTCCCACAGCAGCACATTCCCTACCTCTGGAGGTGCTCAGCGCAAGCTTTCCCAACATTCCCTGGATTTTTTGACTGTCCGTTCTCAAAAACACCCTTGTCCCAAGTTTGGTTCATGGTAGAAACAACTTTCTACCCACAGGAAAATCCAATGAGTCACTCCCCGAAAAGTTGCAGGAGGTTTTTCTGCAGTGAAACCCGACTGAGGTCCTGTCTTTCTGTGCAGTTACGAATCGCCCTCCAGTGAATCCGGGATCAACCGCGGTAATGAAAGTTAGCCCACTCGCGCCCTCTCACTGAGCTTCTGCCAGACCTTCAAAAGTCTAAAAAAAAATGCAGATAAAAAAAAAGTGTGCTCGAAGGGGCTGGTGGTAAAGCTGGGATGAGGGCTGGAGGAATACGACAGGAAGAGGGACGTTAAAGGCACTTGACCATTTGGGAGTCCCCGAAGGCTGCCGTACACTTTCATTCTCTCTCCAGCCAATGATAGAGCAAGTGTGAGGAATGCCATTAGCCAGTCACTCAAAAGTGCCGGATCAGTTTCGTCAACAGATTATCAAAGGCCAGACCCCCGTGCGCAGATTATTAACATTTCCGACCATTAACATTTTGCGGGGCACAAAGAGGCCCCTGTTGCACGTCTATGTGCAAAGCCTTTGATTCTCTCACTGTAACGCTCTGGAGCATTAACTGCTGACTGAGAGTCTCTGTCCCAGACACAAAACTGTACTGGATTTTTTGGAGATCTGGATTGCTGGCTGTAGAATTTTGTGTTTGGGTACAATTTGATTTTAAAAATAGGGAACGAGATCTTCTCAATGAAACCAAGATGTGTTCAAGTTCATCCTGGATAACAGACTTTGGGGAGTCGGTGGAATTTGTTTGAAACTTGAAATGCACATAATAATGAAACCTGCAATAATTAATTCGCACTACAGAAGGAGTTAATGAGCCAATCTGTCATTTTACATCATAGATATAATGACAGATAGAAAGATGGAAGGGTGGATATATAGTACAATAGCATGATTGATGGAATGATATATAGGCAGATCGAGCAATAGCTGGTGTGAACAGATAGATAAGAGTGATAGAGACAATAGACATATTATAGATTATTATAGATAGAGCAATAGTGACAGATAGATAGAGCGCTAGATAGATAGAGTGATAGGCAATAGATAGACAGAGCGATAGATAGACATATAATGATAGATGGAGTGATAGAGCGATAGACAATATAGTAGGAACAATATAGTGATAGAGCGATAGATATAGAGTTATAGACTAGATAGAGCGATAGATAGACAGAATTATAGATGGATCAATATAGTGAGAGTGATATACAATAGATAGAGTGATAGACCGAACAATATAGTGAGAGTGATAGAGATAGAGCGATAGATAGAATGATAGATGGAACAATATAGTGAGAGTGATAGATAGAGATAGAGTGATAGATAGACAGAATGATAGATAGAACAATATAGTGATAGAGTGATAGACAATAGATAGAGTGATAGATAGTGATAGACAATAGATAGAGTGATAGATAGTGATAGAGTGATAGACAATAGATAGAGTGATAGAGTGATAGACAATAGATAGAGTGATAGATAGTGATAGAGTGATAGACAATAGATAGATAGAGCGATAGAGTGATAGACAATAGATAGAGCGATAGATAGAGTGATAGACAATAGATAGAGTGATAGATAGAGTGATAGACAATAGATAGAGCGATAGATAGAGTGATAGACAATAGATAGAGTGATAGACAATAGATAGAGCGATAGATAGAGTGATAGACAATAGATAGAGCGATAGATAGAGTGATAGACAATAGGTAGAGCGATAGAGTGATAGATAAACAGAATGATAGATAGAACAATATAGTTATAGTGATAGATGGAGATAGAGTGATAGACAATAGATGGATAGAGCGATAGATAGAGTGATAGACAATAGATAGACAATATATAGATAGAGCGATAGAGTGATAGACAAAAGATAGAGCGATAGAGTGATAGACAATAGATAGAGCGATAGATAGAGTGATAGACAATAGATAGAGCGATAGATAGAGTGATAGACAATAGATAGATAGAGCGATAGATAGAGTGATAGACAATAGATAGATAGAGCGATAGATAGAGTGATAGACAATATATAGATAGAGAAATAGAGTGATAGACAATAGATAGAGCGATAACGATAGATAGATAGAACGATAGAGTGATAGACAATAGATAGAGTGATAGACAATAGATAGAGCGATAACGATAGATAGATAGAACGATAGATGGAGTGATAGACAATAGATAGAGTGATAGACAATAGAGTGATAGACAATATATAGATAGAGCGATAGACAATAGATAGAGTGATAGACAATATATAGATAGAGAAATAGAGTGATAGACAATATATAGATAGAGAAATAGAGTGATAGACAATAGATAGAGCGATAGATGGAGTGATAACAATAGATAGATAGAACGATAGATAGAGTGATAGACAATAGATAGAGTGATAGATAGTGATAGACAATAGATAGATAGAGCGATAGATAGTGATAGACAATAGATAGATAGAGCGATAGATAGAGTGATAGACAATAGATAGATAGAGCGATAGATAGAGTGATAGACAATAGATAGAGTGATAGATAGTGATAGACAATAGATAGATAGAGCGATAGATAGAGTGATAGACAATAGATAGAGTGATAGATAGTGATAGACAATAGATAGATAGAGCGATAGATAGTGATAGACAATAGATAGATAGAGCAATAGATAGAGTGATAGATAGACAATAGATAGATAGAGCGATAGATAGAGTGATAGACAATAGATAGATAGAGCAATAGATAGAGTGATAGACGATAGATAGAGCGATAGATAGAGTGATAGACAATATATAGATAGAGAAATAGAGTGATAGACAATAGATAGAGCGATAACGATAGATAGATAGAACGATAGATAGAGTGATAGACAAAGTGATAGACAATAGATAGAGCGATAGATAGTGATAGACAATAGATAGAACGATAGATGGAGTGATAGACAATAGATAGAGCGATAGATAGTGATAGACAATAGATAGAACGATAGATGGAGTGATAGACAATAGATAGAGTGATAGACAATATATAGATAGAGCGATAGACAATAGATAGAGTGATAGACAATATAAAGATAGAGAAATAGAGTGATAGACAATAGATAGAGCGATAGATGGAGTGATAACAATAGATAGATAGAACGATAGATAGAGTGATAGACAATAGATAGAGTGATAGACAATAGATAGAGCGATAGATAGTGAAAGACAATAGATAGATAGAGCAATAGATAGAGTGATAGACAATAGATAGAATGATAGATGTAACAATAGTGATAGAGTGAAAGAGAGATAGATAGAATGATATATATAGATAAGAGCAAGATATACCTAGCAATATAGTGACAGACAGACAGATAGATTTTAAATAAATAAAATATACATGTAAGCATAAAGATTTTTAATTTGCCACTGTTGGTGTCTTGAATAATGAACAGCAATTGCACAAAATCTCCATTGGATTCTTGCGGAGCCCCTCATTAACCACCTGCAGACGTGTGTGACATTCACTGTCACAATCCCAGAGTATTCTTGACTTGTAGGAAAGCAGATCCTGTTTAGAGAGTGACTGACACTGAAACTGCAAGCGCTGGACAAAATGTTCCACATCAGCAGGACAACTGCGCACAGAAACCCTCAGAAACCGTCCTAACCACAACGACAGGTGGAGCCGCGCATGAAGCACTTCATTCAAAACATTCGTAGAAACCTTGTGTTACGCCGCCATTTACTTGTCTCACTTTTCAAACGACTTTCAATCTTAACTATGAAAATCCTGTCCCTCAACTGTGCCGTCATTTCCACAACAGTTTTTCCCCCAATTAAAAAAAGTGTCAAAATATGATTTAAAAATAAAATTTAATCATACAATTTTAGCAGTGAAATTTTCCCTAGCAAGACAAAGGAGTCAGTTAATTTATTCTATAAATGTTTAAGTCAGAGTGATATTAAACATCATTCATAATTTGATGCGTGTTGAAAATGACATTCTGGTGGAAATGACTTTCAAACAAAACAAAAAAAAAGATGGCAAAAAAATGGCTGTCATGGACATTATTAGTATAGTGTAAAAAGTATTTTACGAGAATATTTATAGCGGCAAGCTGTAAATGCCTTTTCACATACGGTTATGGTTTACGAGGGTAAAAATGGATCGGCAATGACACAATGACGCCTCAGCGAGTGGTTATATGTAGAGCTCGTAGTTGCTGGGTCAAATTTAAAGGATCTGCATGTTGAGAAGAGTTTGTGACCTCATTTTTATAGTCGAGCGAGTAAATACAACAACTGAAACAAATAAATATGCAAATAACAACGTGAAAGTCACACAGGTCATAATGTAATTGTAAGAAACTATAATATTAAATAGATAATATCATATCAAATAAATTATTATTAATTTAACAGTTAATGATGTGGTATATATGGGGTAATATGAGGGAAGGAATTGGGGGTGGGAGCAAATAAGTTATACTTTTTTCCACTCCCTTTTGAAGCAAGTATTATTTGTGTAAATATGTGGATATATGTACCAAAAGTGTAATGTGTGTACAGGTAGACGTGTATATGTATATATGTGTTTGTGTGTGTATGTATATATATATATATATATGTGTGTGTGTGTGTATAGTAATTATTTGTAATGCATGTTTAGGTATGTATGTGAATATATGTGTGTGTGTGTGTATATATACTGTATGTGTGTATATATATATATATGTGCATAGTTATTATTGGTAATGTATGTGTATGTATGTGTTTGTGTATACATATATACTGTGTGTGTATGTGTATGTATGTGAATATGTGTGTGTGTGTATACATTATATATATATATATGTGTGTGTGTATGTATATGGGAGATAAACTGTTCTATGTTTTTATATTGTGTCAATATGTATGTGTGTGCGTTTACATATATACTGTATGTGTGTATGTGTGTGTGTGTATGCATGTATGTATGTGTGTATATATATATATATTTTTTTTTTTATTGCTTGAAATTAACTTCAAATCAATCAAAAAAGTATATATAACATATTTGGCAGACACGTTCTTGTTGCAATTACCTGGAGAGGAAGTTAAGAAGTTTTACAAGAATAAAAGTCATTCTGTACTTTACTTTTGAAGTATATTATTTGATTGCTGGTGGATTCCGCAACAAAAAATAAATAAATAAATAATAATATCGGTATATCGCTTTATTTTTATGTTCAGTTCTTATGTCCAAAAAACAACCACATGAAATGATGATATAATAAGTAGGGCATTTTTGAATAACTGGTCACATATAGTGATTTGCGACTTAAAAGTCCTTAATGGGAATTTAAATGTTTGTCCACTAAGAAAAGCTGCTTTTACTTTAGAAAAAAAAATGCAAGTATACTAACTAATAAATAAATAATTGCCATGTGGAAAAAAAAAAAATATATATATATACATACACACATTAAATAAATTATGTATTATATGTGTTGTTTAATTCTTTTAGCCTAAACATTTTTTAACAAATGACCCAAAAAAAGATGCCGACTGCATAGGCAGCTGAAAGTGAAGTGACTTGTGTGAGGAGCCATTGAGACAGCAGCATCTGTTCTCCCAGCAGGCCACCGCTCACAAAACTGGCAAGTTTAATGGGAGCCTAACACTATTCACAGAGACAGACAGAGTCAAGGGCACATGGTGGTTATAGGTTTGACACGGCACCTGTCAAACAACAAATTAACTTGTGTAGTGAACGACTGTAAAGCAGGGACAGATTTATGCGAGGTTTATCGTGGCCTCCCCGTGATTATGGGCTGGTTTCATCTGTTGATTATGTTAAGGGTCGCAAGAGAGCGATACTGGCAGAGAGAAGCGCGTGAGCAGTTAAGAGAAGAGAGATTGACAGGCCCAAAGGACTCTTGGATCAGTTTAGTGATCAGCTGAGTAGTATCTGGCAGTTAAAACTGTGTTTGTGTTGTAGGCAGATGGAAAAAGGATCCAATATCCCCAGATCATTTCAGTGAACATGACTCACCTTCAACAGAATGACTACAAACCTATTACAGACAAGCATGAATATTTCCAAAGCCTGATCTCCTCACTCAACTCTGCATAAGCTCAGGTTTGAAAGACACTGGGATGAAAACAATGACAGAAGCATTACAAAATAGAAATATTTATTATACTATAAATATTTATTGAAATGGTAGGCTGTGTTTAAAATTTACCTTGAGATTTGTTTAATAAGGAACAACTTCTCAAAAGACCTAAAAAAATAATATTAAAAAAAGAACTTGTTTATTTTACACACATAAAATATATTTACATATTATATTTATATATATTTACTTAAGTTATGAATAAAAATAACTTACTTGCACTGCACATGACAAAAGCAGACTCAAAACCGCTGATTTTCTTTGCAACCACATGATGTAATAATATAAAAACTGTACAATGTGTGACACGGCGCCCTCTAGTGACAAGAAACCAGTGGAATCAGCTTTGATAAAGACCAGGGTAATTTTATTCTTTTTGGGTAACAGAATACATATTTGAAGACTATAATCACAATGACCTAAAGAATAAATGAAACATCAACAAAACTGATAAAAAAACATGTAGGCTCATTCGGAAAACCTACAAAACGAGCCGTTTTCATATACCACTTAAAAAGGCGAGTATGATGAAATAGCTCACGCTGGTTTATTAGTAAAGGATGAAAGAACTGGTGTCAAACGGCAGACTGCAAACCACAGCTCTTTAACATACACCTACCTGTGTATTCAGTCTTAGCATTGTACAATTGTTCCTTTACTGACGCTTAACTTTGAAACAGAGTGTCTGAACTTCCTCATCTTTAAATAACTCGGGCTGATGCCAAGTGTGAAGCACGGCACATTTCATCAAATATTAAAAATGTTTTCAGTGTTTTATCCTTGAAATATGAGAATCAACAGAGGACAGAAAATATAAAATTGTAAAACAACAATAAGTCAGCATATCCCGTTCTGAATCCAAGCAGATCAAGAAAAACAAACTTTTGCCTTTCATTCATTCATTCCAACAGGGATTTTAAAAAGGAAACGCACCACTTGAGATGGTGGTGAGAAACAAGCAAAATGAGTGATAACGGGGTATTGTCTCTCTCAGCCGTGAGTGGTGTCATCCTCCACAAAGTCCTTGGCCTGCTCTGCTGAGATCACATCAATGTGACTCACCTGACAAACACACACACAGAGAGAGAGAGAGAGAGAGAGAGAGAGAGAGAGAGAGAGGCCAAGGAAAATCATCATCTGTGCAGTTTGACGAGACTTCCATTTATAGCTCATTTTCAATGCACAAGACTCGTTTGTTTCACACATCAAGGTGTTAATGATGCCTGTTACCTTGTTTCTGAATTTGACTCCATAGAACTTGTCTGCTGACTCCAGAAGCTCAGGTCTGAAGGTCGTAGTGATGAACTGAGCATGTCCAGCCAGCTCCACAATCATGTCTGAAAGACAGCAATACAAACCATTGACGCACTGCGAAACCACGTATTCACTCCAAGCGGAAGCTTGTAACCCCCCAAAACCAAACATTTTTCTTGTAGTGAAAAGATAAAACAAACGACCGATATGGTAGAACTAAAGAAGAAAAGAAAAAAAGCATTATTTTGATTAAAACCAGATCACTTTTTTCTGGTGTAGTGGTTTATTTTTGGTCCAGATTTAATCCTCTTTTCAGTGGCTGAAATTTCATCAATGTCAACAATGCATTGGCTGATGGTACCTGACACTGCTTTTCTGTGCTGGGCATCCAGAGCCTGGTCGATTTCATCAAACAGGTAGAAAGGAGCAGGGTCACATTTCTGGATGGCAAAGATGAGAGCCAGAGCGACCAGAGACTTCTGCCCTCCAGAGAGCTGCTGCATCTCTCTCATCTCTCCCTGTTTACCTGTGAACGACACCTGACGCGCACAAACACACAAACACACGGTTTGTCAAGTTTGAGTATGTAATAACTGTGCGTGCATAAGCACACAATCATTTTTATTCTCCATGCTGCCCTTACCCGGATGCCCACGCCAGTGAACTGGTCTACACTGGGCACACTGCTCTGAGAGGAAGAGCCCCTCTCGCTGTCTCCTCCCTCGCCCTCGTCCTGAGACTGGCCCCCCTCAGTGTCTCCCTTCTTCATCACCAGAGTTGCTTTTCCACCGGGAACCAGCTTCTGAAACACCTCGCTGAAATTCTTAGACACCTGCCGGGAGACGGAGCACATTATTAAACAGGAAACATAATGTTTGTTTTTATTTGTGCTGGCTGCGGTGGGAATTCGATTTAAATACAATTTAAATAATCACTGATAATGTGTTTTAAACAGAGCCAGGGCTCGACAAGAAGGACTGAAAGGTGCCGGTGACTGCCAGTGAACTGAAGACTGAAGTTTATCATTTTTAACCCTCTGCTGCTCAGTCATTTTTGACCACAACTTGGTAAAGTTCTTGGCACTTGCTATGTGAACAAAAAAAGATCATGGACATAATTCAATGAAAACGGTTGAATGGTCCTGAATAAAATAGTCAGACTTGTAATCCTCACGGTCAAAAATGTTTTGGAAAATATATATTTCATATAATAAAATTAGAAAATAGTATTTTAGTGCATTTTTCAAAACACTAAACTTAAACTTCTAATTAGTTCAATTTTTTTTAAATTAATTATCTGCAAATTGTCTTCTTTAAGGGCATTTTAAGGTAATAGATTATATTTATGCAGTATTAATGATCCATTTATTGCCTGTTAACCACTGTTTGAGCATAGCCCTGAAAATGACATTTCCAACTTAAATCTTGAATGCTTTGGAGCACAGACATAAGTTTGGTCTCTTTTAAAATACAAAATAAAAAAAATGTATCAAACTAAAATATAGTACATTCATTTCATTGAAATACAAACAAATTGGATTTTTTTTTAAATGTTAGGAACACCAGAGGGTTAAACCTGCTGATTTAAATAAGGGTTTCTGCAGGTATCCTCAAATTAAATTGAATGCTTTTTTACATTTTTAATGCCATACACAACCCATGACTAACCACGGATATATATATATATATATGTATATATGTGTGTGTATATATATATTAGTGCTGTCAATAGATTAAAAAAAAACATTTTTTAATCGATTTTTAAATGTTAAGAAAAACATTTTTTCTGTGATTAATCGCAATTAAAAACACTTAAATTTGTATCGGTTTATATTAGTTTATATATTTTATAATGTAATAATTTCACAGTAAATCTACAAATGAATGTAGAGACAACAAAGGCCAGCATCACTGATACTAATACAGCTATTGATGTCTAGATAAAAATGTCCCCCCCCCCCCCCCCCTAATTTTAAACATTAATTATAGCCATCCAACATTACATTGTAATAAGTTTTTTAACATTAGGCTTAAAAAATATATAACAACTTTTAATTTAAGTGAACTTAACAAACAATCCTCACATAAACCTATAATAAATGTCATATTTACCTTTGCCCTTCCTGTCTAACAGGTAGGACGTATACAGAAATTGAATGAAGTTATCAAACAGTCTGCACGGCATAAATTATAAACTAAATATAGACATCCTTTCAAAGCTACTTTAGTCAATGGCAGTGAGTCATTTTCTCTGGTCCCTTTGTTCTGTGATTAACAGAGAGAAAGCTTTATTGGCTGCTGTCCCTTTAAGAGCAGCCGCTGCTGCACGACACATCTCACACGCACCTCATTCTCTCACAACTCTGTGTTCATTTAAGACTTTATTTCACTCATTTAAGACTGCTCTTATGTTATGAGGATACTCGATAAAGCAGACATTTTGGCATAATTGTGCGTTATTGTTCGTTCAAGCGGGAAAGAGAACCGTTTTATGGCGCGCTGTCTGTGCGCACGATACTGGCACACGTTTTTCTCTCTCTCTGTGTGTGTGTGTGTGTGTCTGTCACATAGACAGGACATTCACAGGCAGCGCATTAAAAAGCATTTGCATGAATAAGAGCGGGATCATATAATGTAATGGAACACCCAAAGGATGACAAAAATTAACAGATGCATATATATGATGCATATATAACTATATATGCGTGTATAAAAATAGGTTTTTAAGCCACGTACACACAGTAATCAACAATTATACCACTCAAGTCAGTCAAAAGAGACAGTGCTGTGACAAATCATTGCATGTCACCTAATCATCTGCACAAAAACGCGAAGTGCGCTGTAACTGCGGATGTCAAGCTGATGAGGGAAAGTAACTACACATAGTTAATTGCTGTCTGCCTTTTACCGTCGATTTGTGGCTGTCAGACTGCATATGAGATTTTACGGCGTTGATTCTCATTGTAGCTACCCAACTTAAATACCCTTTTACAAACGCTGCAAAATCCTTCTTTATTTTGACCACCAACGAGCTGCAACCATGTTCTAAATTGTGTCTTCCAGCCACTTCTGGTCTAGTTTTATTCCTGTTGTTCCTTCTGTTCAAAATGACCCAAGTCACCTCCACATCACGGCAATTTTGCTCCGGCCGGAAGCAATTACCAAACTGGTTCCACGTGTTTATCACACCAACGTATATATTTTGAGACAGCAAATAAAAATGATTAATTATGCTATATTCAAATTAATTGATAATATAAAATTTTCTTCAAAACTATCTAAATTTTGAATGCCTGTAGGATAGGGGTGTAACGATTCATTTGTTTTCTCGATGCATCGATTACAAATCCTGACGATGCATATGCATCGATCTTGAAATTTTGTATTTTGAATCGTGAATCGTTTATTTCGGTCAATATTCGATTTAAAATGCTAAGAATCGAATAATTTGCGATTCTATAGCGATTCAGTGCTTTAAAATATATAAACATTAAATGACTACGTGCGCAAATTAATGGATGTGTTGTGCGGCGTCATTTCGCGTCCTCACAGCTCTCCTTCAGATACTGGCTGCACTCTTTACCATCTTTCACTGGATTTCGCTCGCGCTCGGCCCCATAGCTCTCATCTACAGATGTTTGAGCAGTCCACGTTTGAGCTCTCCGCAGGACAGCCACTGGTGTTCACATGAGCAGATCTCTCTATCGAGAAAGCAAGTCTTGAGTCAAACCGCTCAAGCCATTGATAAAGCTGGCATGTCATTGTGCGGGCACTGCTATGAAACAACGCGTTCGTTGCGTGGAAACATCGCCGTTATTTTCTTTAAGATAGATACTGAAGTTTTACGGAAATGGGCCATACCCGTCCTGAGCAGTTGAAGTAAAACCCCACTTATTCAAGGGTGCGCATTTGTTACATGGAAAGTGCAAACGCATACTAGGTGTCTAAAATGCACACGCTTCCGATGAATCATGAATGATGAATGAAATCTAACTTAATGTCGTTAAACCGAATGGTTCAGTAAGGTTTAGTTGGGAAATTTCATGGTATTTTTAGTCTCACAATGGAAGGATGTTTAATGTACCAGGAACACTTTAAGGTTGTGTATCCATTAACACTATCCTACAAAATAGATAGCATGATGAACTAACAATACTTTTAAAGCCTTTTAAAATCTTTGCTTACATTTCTACAAATGCTAATTTATAGGCTTTGGAAATATTTTTTATAATAATAGATTCATTAAAAACTAACATTAACTAACATTAACAATAGACAAAATGTCGTTGTTGTTGGTTTTTTTTGTCCCCACTCTCTGACCCCCGAAGGCCGCTGTGTAATTCACACCCTGACTAAGACCCATTGGGGGAAGCATTTAAATAATCCTATGAATGCATATAAAAAATGAAATTCGAACCGAACTTTAATGTGAATAGCATTGAGTTGAATCTTTCTGAATTTGCAAAAATTGTTCTTGAATCGAAAACCTATTAATTTAATCGATTCGCTGCCTACCCAAAGATTCACAGCCCTACTGTAGGATTAAAATTTAATGCTTTGTAATGACATTTAAGGCCTTAATTTTCGCAAAATCCATTTAATGACTTTTAATGCTTTTTAATTTTACTGCTTTTTCAGCAGGGCAAGAGCTGAAAGCTGGGAGTGCTTGATGGCTAGATTTTTTTTAAAATAAATACAAATTGAAATGTAAACCCTACTTTACAGGAACTTATCAAGATCATCAACATACAAGAATCCTGTCAGTGGAAGATATTTGAGTTTGAGTGAGTCTGTCTGATGGTCATACCTGTTTGAAGGTGAGCTGGATAGCCTCGTATTTGCGCAGCTCCAGGACGTTCATGAGCTCCATGATGGATTTGTAACCTCTGTCCAGCTCTTCCTGCCTCTTAATCAACTTCTCTTTCTGCTCTGAGAAATTGACGAACTGGTCCAAGGCCTTTTTATTCACATGGCTGTACTTTTTCAGCTCTGTGTTGCACTGCTCCAGCTTCCTGAACAACTACACAGACACACAAACACAATAATTACACAACACGTAACCAATGAAATAGTATCGAGGGGACATGATGATGGAAAACAATTTGAGATGGGAGGGAAAATTATATTTCAATGGTTTGCGTTCACCGAAGAAAAGTAACGTTCTTTGTAAGCAAATGTAGTTTATCAAGGGAATGTAAAAAAATTTTAAAGTAAATTTTCTTCAGAACTAAATCACTTGAATAAACGTTGTGCCATTATTACCACTTCTGAACCTACAAGAGAAGATTCCAGAGGACAGCTAAAGAAACAAGACAGATATGGCACAATTCACCTCCCTCCTCAACTCCACGCACTCAAGTTCACCAAGACAGGGTGAAAAAACAGGAGCGCAAGCATGGGGTAATGCAGAATGAGTCACCTCTGTGTAGGAGGGCTGACACACAATACAGCCCCTGACTGGAGAGGTGGAGAGAGAGGAGGAAGATAAACTAAGAGAGATGAAAATGAGACAGGTGGGAGAGCTGCGAGACTGGAGGGGGATGAGAGGAAAAATTAAAGCCAGACATGAGCCGAGGAAGTGGTAAAAGGGTATCCGGACAAATCGTGGTCTTCATTATGTAATATTTGTTTATGACCTCGTTCGCGACAAGGAGGAAAAGATGGTTTGATATCACTCTAAATGAGTCACTGGAAATTATATGGACAATTCTTAGCAACTTGGCCATAAATCTTGCATTTCAGGGTAAAAAAAAAAAGAAAAAAGTTTTCTTTGCCGGCTGTGTACCTGTTTGAGCGTGAGCGTTTGGTACTTCTCAAAGGCCTCCTGTGGCAAGGAGCCCAGCTCGCGGATCTTCTTCATACATTCCTCTTTCTTTTTAAGTAACATGCCCTGTCTGTTGGTCATCTTCTCCAGCTCCTTGGTGTCATGGTTGATGGCTTCGTTCTGCTCCTTCTCGATGTTCTTCCAGCGCTCCATACTCTTCTGGTGATCCTTTATTTCCACCTCCGTCTTATCAATGAGGGTGTCCAAATCTGAAACAAAATGCAAACAAAATGTATTAAAAAAATAATAAACAAATTAAAAAACAATGATTTGAGTCTTTACTCACCCTCTGAGCGAGCCAAAGTGTCCTTTATGCGTTTATTAATGCCATCCAACTCTGACGTTGTCGCAGTGAGGACGGTTCCTCCTTCAGTTTCTCTCAGTTCATTCAATTCCTACACAAACACACACTTTTTAGTGCACTATATGGCATTGTATTTCATACAGGTTATACTGCCAAAAGGGAAAACTGCTATATTCACCTGCTCGACTTGGTCAAGACGCTTGCGCAGGTTCTCGTTGAGGTACGTCTCCACCCTGGTCATGATTCCCTCCAGCTTAATTCGCTCATTCAGCAGCTGTCTGTTGTCCTATAGTCAAAAACATGACACACATGAAACAAACATCTATAACTGATCCCGGACTGAAAGGCCAAAAGAAACATGGTTTTAATCATTTATTATAAAGTCTAAAAAACAGATGTGGTTTTTGGCCACGTGAACGTACATCTAAAAAAAGAAGTGAAAATTATATGCATATGTTTAAAGGCCAAGCCTGCCTGAAAATTCAAAAGCAGACAAATTAGCAAACCAAATGGAAGGCAATACAAAAAAAAAAAAAAAGGCTAATGATGTGGGCCGGTTATACAACATTTAAAGTAGCTTTTTAATTGTCTGCAGTGTGTGTCGTGTGTCAGGCTGGAGGTGGTAAAGAGCTGCAGCTGCGGCCTCAGGCTTCAGCTATTATTCACACACACATCTAACAGAGCTTCACATTGACTAACTTTCCAGATGAGATTACAGCCTCTTTATGGAGTCATCATACACATGATTTTGACTTCCATTGATTATGAAATCAAGATATTATCGATAAAATGATTATTATTGGTCTAATATATTTTAATATACTATTGTGTATGTGTATATATATATATATTTTTTTTTTTACAATGTTCAATAAAGTCATGATGGTTCCAAAGTTAATATGCAATCGTGATCTCAATATGACTGAAATAAATGTTCATGACTTCCGCCATAAATCAAGCAGCCTGACCTGTTGCAGCTGTCGGATCTCGTCATTGAGGTCGTCCACTCTGCGTTGGTCTTCTAAACTGAGCTGAGAGAGCAAGTCCGTTCCCAGCTCTGCCTTGAGAGACTCCCGCGTGCTCTCCATGGCGTGCAGGCTGGCCTCCAGACTTTGAAGACTGCGTTGCTGGGGAAAACAGTAGAGAGAAACCAAATTAAAGACCTGATAGAGAAACAATGGTAGTTATAGTACTAGCGCTTGAAAATATACTATGCGTTACCTTGGGCATGAACGTTTTCTCTGACTGCTGTCTCTTCTCCTTCAGCATTTTCATCTCAGACAGTATACTGTCTCTGGATGCTTTGAACTTCCTCTGCTGGGTCTCGATTTGCTGCATCTGATTCATCAGCTGGTCAATTTCATTATTGATACGTGAAGAACTGAGTTAAGGAGCCCACAAGAACTTGTGATCCAGTTTAATCCTGAAAACCTGCATCACTTAAGAGAATCTGCTTCTTGACAGTGTTATTTGCATAGTATTTATTAATATTTTGAATTAACTTTTATTTTTATATTTTCTTAATTCTTTTATGCTTCTGAGCTGTGCTCATTCTTTGAAGAGCTGTTAAATACTTTTATTTGGCCTGTTTTCGCTGAAGCTGAAAAGGTGGTTGTGTCATCATATTAGTTCTGAATTAGTCAGAGTGTGAGCCACGCAAATCTAGTGTGATTCGATTAAGGATTGAAATGAAATTCACTCGAGGCCTTAAGAATCACATCCTCCAATCCAACTACACATTCTCATCCCTCCATTACTAATATAACACCATGTGTGCAGCTCACACATGACCACATACACGTTAATGACTAGCTGACTCATTGAGTGATCCTCTGTGACCGTGTGTCATCTAGGCCGATTACACCAGCAAGCCCAACTGGCCAAGAAACACACAAGTAGAATTTTACAATCCATTTGATTTCATGCCACTCCATCACAAGTAACCCTGTGTGTGAGGTGTAAATGTGTAGGATATGTTCAATGTTTCTGCGCAGGTTCTCGTTGAGTTTGGCCTCCAGTTCTCCAAGCTCCTCCTCGGCCTTCCTCATGTCCTTCTGCAGCTCCAGACGGGACTTCCGCGTGTCGTAGTAGCCACCGGTCAGAGCGCCACGATGACTCACCTGATCACCTGTTACACATACCAAAACAACACAATGACAAGGGCTCGGAAATCATTTGAATGAAAAAAAAAAAACCCGGTACTTATAGGAAAACATCTGTTTACCCTCCAGAGTGATGCAGTCCATGGTGAAAGCTCGCGCCAGCTGAGTGGACACTTCCATACTGCGGCAGATCAGAGTCTTCCCAAACACATGTTTGAAGGCCTTGTCGAAGTTCTGACTGTAACGAAGCTTGCTGATCATGGGGATTGCGTCCTACAGAAAATATGTATTTCCACTTAATAGAATAGCAAAAAATAGCAATAAATAAATAAATAAGAAATAGAAGATGAATAAGCTTCATCTTTAATTTAATCCACAATGTCAAGGGTAAAAAAAAGGACAGGACTTGGTTTTATCAATCTGAAGGTGATAGGATGTTTTAAAAGTGGAAATTCCAGAATGAAGCCAGGCTTTTTGGGGGGGAATATTAGCATAATTGTACCTACATTTCGCATGCAAAAATGGTCCATTGTCAATAGAGTAGCACTAGTAACACAGAAGTCACTTTCATTAAGCAATGTTTACAGACATAGCACCGGATCTTTTATTCTGTATTGTGACGTACATCCGAGTGAAACGGATCATTGAGAAAATAAAGTAGGGTGGGGACTTGGTTCTATCCATCTGTTGTTCATTAGATTGAGGCAGATTTGAATGCGAGCTTGCGGTTGATTGTAAAGTTGTGAGGTTTAAACTGACTACATGATTGGAGAAGTCCGGTATACATCAACAAAAAGAAGTCTGTCACTTCACTGGAAGGTTGAGCTGATTAAAGGCGTTTTCACACTTGGTTCGATTGCCTGTTCCTAACCAGAGTTCGATTGCACACCCTCCCCCGATGGACTGTGTTCACATTATGTATCCGAACCGCGGTACGCTTGCGTCATCAAACTGCAGCTGGCGCGTAATCGTGTTGCTTGGTAACCGGCGACGCAATGAACGAAAAGGTGTCAAAATGGATAGAATTGCTCGCTTCACAGTTGTTCTTTTTTTTAACCTTTGGTTTTGTTTTCAAAGAAAAGATACAGAAACAAACTTGTGTCTGTCTGCCGCAAAAGTACTAAAATCGTTTCAAAGACAGCTGGCTGTCCGCCATAGACAATTTTTGCGGAGGCAAGCATAAATCATCTCTCTGCTTGCAGTGCGTCAATCCCGCTTTTCGTCAAGGTAAGTGTATACACACACACACACGCACTGACGACTATCTTGTCGATCACATTATACATTATACGTCATCAATAGCGGTTCACTTCCACGGTTTGGTACGATTGCGTTCATATCAGCAGCGTACCGTACTGGAGCTCACATGAACCGTACCCCAGACCACCCTTTGTAAGCGGACTCGAGTACGGTTCGCGGGTGCGCACCCGAGTTCGGAAGACAGTGTTCACATCATCCAAACAAACCGAACTCTGACGTCATTCGAACCCGGGTGCGCACCAAAAGTGCTAGTGTGAAAGTGCCCTGAAATTACAAGCTCAAAAAATGCTTTAAAAAAGTGAAACGTACACATGTAAACAAACGTTTACATTAAGATCAAAAACATGCTTTTAGAAAACAGATTAAATGTTCATTTCATGCTGACACTAAGTAAGGGTCCATTTTAAATGTCATGTCAGTGGTGTAGGTGACCATGTGGCCAGCTTACGTTAGTCTCAGGGTAAGCGGTATCCCTGACGTCCAGTTTGGTGAGAGGCAGGAAGGTGACCTCTCCAGGCAAGTTCATCTTATTAAACTCCATCAGAATCTTGGTGCTCACTTCATCTGTTTCCACAATGTGGTAAAACAGTCTGAACAAACACAACTCCATTACTGTCAACACACTGCCACTGAAACATGACATTAAACAGGAAACACTAATAATAAAACGGTGTGTGTCTGACCTGGTGCCAGCGGTCACCTCCACACAGGTGTAGAAGGCAGGCTCGCACTCAAAGTTGTTCATGACGATGCCGTGATAACCGTTGATGACGTGCTGGTTGATGCCCTTCCGGCGGAAATGTTCCAATACTTTATTAATGCTGTCAATACCATTCAAGATAGCCTGGAGGAAAAAGCAAACAAGCAAAACATTGCATTTCTAAGTTCGTATTTTCATTTCAAGCCCAGATGACGATAATCTGAGTTCATCTATACTGATGTATATTTTTGTAACGCGGGAGGGTTGCTATAATTAGTGACTGACTCAGTCCATGAAAAGCGATCCAGCAGCCAAGTTGAGCTTAGCAGATATGGTTCAGTGCAGCCAATACATAGTGAACTGGTGTGGGCGGCATTTGTTTTAAATACATATGCATGTTGGTTACATACAATGAACTCTGAGGTGGACTTGAATGGTTTAACGTTTGAAATTTAAGAAAATTAGACATGACATGAATATTAGAATTGTAATTTACTGTTGAACTGTAAAATTAAATGTATTAAATTGCAGTAAATATTACAATAGTAATATACTATTTTGTTTATTATTTTTATTTAAAGGGATACTTCAGGATTTAGCATTAAGCTTTGTATCAGTAGAAAACCAGTAGTATTTTCGAATTACTGTGCTTCCCCCCCTCATATCCCCCTGATATGAGAGATTTATGTATTTTTAGTCTGGGAAAAATCCTCCGATGACGCAAAAATCATCATTTTGCGTCATCGGAGGATTTTTGGGCCAGAGGCTTAAAACTACAGCCAGTACTAGGGGTGTCCATGGTTAACCGATTAACCGTTAAAAATTGCGTAACCGAGTGAAACATTTTGCTCGGTTAAGTGGCGTCAATGGCGTGCATTGAATTTAGTTGTAATACATTTTTGCACCGCCAGAGCGCTTCCAGACATTTGAATTGTCCACAAGAAGTTCACTTTTCATAATTTTAAGGGCGTAAATAGGCTTTTATTTCTCAAATAGTGTAATGTCTTAATTTTAGTTTGAATAGGTCTTAAATTAAGGAAAGACGAGGTGTATTCACCTTGCTGAGGGGGATGTGATCAAAGCCTGGAGTGGAGCGCAAGCACGTTCCTCTCTCCACTCTAGCATTCTGTAATCACTTCGCTAACAGTCCACTCCTGGTTTTCAATTCCCGCTCACAGAAAAAAACTAACATGTAAAAAGACCGCTTACAAGTAAACATTTTTTTAATAGTTGGTTGGGATGAGTAGCCTAACTGAGTAGCCTATTTAATTGGAATATCAAATAGGTTGTGCGATTATTTAAAAAAAATCTCCATCTCCATGTTTTCGGTGCTGACGCGTTCATGTAATGTAGCCTGGGTTGCGCTGCCAATAACCTAAAAGCTGTCAAAAAGAACAGGCAAAAGTAATGATTATGAATATGTCAAATATAGCAAGGAGACATTTTAATTGTTTGCAGGCTCACTCAGCTGGAAAGATGAAGTTGACAATGCTGATTCGCGATCTTCGCAGTGAACACGCCAGAGAGAAATGCACTTTTCATACGGATTACATAAGCAGAGAGCAGTCTGTTATCTTTCGTTTTGAATTGTTGTGTTTAAAAGTAGACATTTCAATATAGATTTATTTCTCAGGTCTGTGAGACAAGTAGGCTACCTTATAGCCTACGCTGAGTTTCGGAATTCGTTTATGAGATGAGCTCCAGTTCACGTGCCGGCGGCTCCGTATTATCTAATGTCTGCTATATTTACTTCTTATTTCCAGGTAATTGGTTGATGAAACATTGATTAAAATTAAGATACAATTAATACAAAACGAAATTCACTTTAAAGAAAGGCTATGTGCATTCTGTTTGAGGTCTCAGTGAAAGTTTTAGTGCCGCTTCCAGAACTGCCACGTCCCATTGTTTGTTCCATATAAATGCGAACACGAAAAATAAAATAAAATGAATATTTTATGTTCTGGGGAGAACTGGCCCTTCTTCATTCGGCAGTAGTACTTTTGGTTTGTGCAGTGTAATTCACAGAATTAGGTAGCCTAAAACAATATTTTGCCACCTAAAAGTTAAAGATGTTTTGTGCAGTTATTAAAGGTGTTAAAAATGAACTACCCCTTTCTCGTGTGTCTCTATCTCGGGGTTGGGGCGCGTAGACGATGGTTAACCGAGTACTAACCGCTAAGGGCCTCGGTTAACGGTTAATGAAAAATTTGAAAACGTGCAGCCCTAGCCAGTACTAGTAGCTAGTTCCGCATGTTTTCTCCACGCCAACATGGGGCGGGATCTCACTCACAGAAAGTAAAGATAGTGTCAGCCATCTTTCTGTAGAAGCTAAGCTAACAGGCTCTTGCTTTGTGTAGAAAGTTTGTATAGTAGTCTAATCACGATTTACGAGTTTTGAAGTTGAAATGGCAGAAGGGGATTTCGAATATCTGTTGCGCGAATCTGATGCTCGCGGCTACCTGTACGAGCCGCAATACAGCGACGAACAGTTGCGGGAGATGGAGGAACAAGAGACGGCCGGAGCAGCTGCAGCAGCAGGGGGGCAAGACCTGACTCGAGCCCGGCCAGACTCCAGCTGGGGCGGACCGGTCGTGTCAGTGCTCTCGCTGTGCGCCTATGGAAACAGATAGAGAGTCCTATTGCTGTCGCGAATTTCAGCGATGCCATTTTCTTCTGGACGAGATAAATTGGAAACGCCAGCCAAAGCCCGAAGGGACAAACGGACGGCTTAGTGTAAAGTGAGTATTTGGTTTGTTTTTCTTTTTTTTACCGAGACGTAAATGTACAGAGTTTGGACACCCGGCATTATCACAATGTTCTTCACGCGTAGTCAGCTGAGCTATTGTCGTTATATTTACTATGCTAGCATACTGTATGTGCAAACAGTTCGCATTGCTAACGTTGTGCTTAACGTTACTGTTTTGTAGACAATATCGCCGACGCCTAACAGCCTACCGTCACTTAATGGAATGGGTCCTGCAATGCGAGAGACATAGTAAAGGCTATCGTCTCGTTTTGCCCACCTGTGTTCTCCAGGATATCAGACAGAGATATCCAGCTCCTGACGGGCAATACTGTGAATAAGGAAACAGCTGAAGCTCTGGAAGAGCTTTGAGTGTAAAAGTGTTAATATTAATTATTTTTTTAATTAAAAGTTAAAGCTCACATTGGTTGTGGTTCTTTTTATAAACCTTTACTGTTACTAGAGTATGTATTAGCCTAGAGAATGTGTGGAAAATTTTTCGGATACTGCCGCCTGTAACCGGTAGGCGTGGTTAGGGAGCAAAGCAAGTGCATTCTAGGAGTTGTTGTCTTTCAGCCACATGAGTAAAAAATACATTTTCTGCCTTTTCTCAGTCTAGAATGCTTCAATTTCAAAAATAATTTCACATTTCTACTATATAAATGACCACTATTAAATACACATTCATCTTCCCAGAGCGGAAGTATCCCTTTAATAACTTTAAAAAACAATAATAATAAATGATAATTATTAGTCATATTGATATATAGGGGTGTCACGATTCTCCAAATCCTCGATTCGATTACATTTTTGATTCTAAGGTCACGGTTCGATTCGATTCTTATTCTTTCTTTTTTTTTAAGCACAGGTTGCTGTTGCTCCTAAAAAGCTGACATCAGTTCATCGCAATCTCACACATCTCTGTTATTATCAGTGAAGCTGACTGCACAATGAATCTTTCATAATATATAACCTACAGTTTGTTTGTTATAATTAGAGGATTTGCAAGCTTACAGAATTCAGCACTGAACAAAAAGTCCGTTTTGAGCGGTGAGGAGAGTCTCTTAAATGCTTCTGATTGGCCACTGCGTTCAAGAAATCAACACATGTGTCTGTGATTGGCTAAATCGCTCAACGCTGCAAACATGTTATAAATAGAAACTCTGGCCTGTAAATCGTTTCTATTTTGTTTTAGTTGTTCTTGTTGCTTTTCTGCAACAGATAAATAAAAATGTATTAGTTTTTATATGTTTTATTCATAGATATGTCTAGTTTGCGGGAGTCCCGCGAATCGTTTTATTCTCCCGCGCACACAGAGTGAGTGCATTACCGCCCGCGCTCGCACTCTGCCATCAGATCTAGTCCCGCGCCGCACTCTATTGCGTTGTAGTGCACGTCTATAGATCAAGAGCCCGGCCCGAGGATAGTGACGGGAAATATCGGCCCGGGTCGGGCCAAGTTCAGGCTCAGCATAGAATCTAAGTTAGAGGACTCACAGCCTTTCAACGCGTGTGTTTTTTGTTCCGTGCCGTGATGAGTCGTTCATTGCCTCTGTCACGCGACAAATGAACAAAAGACTCGAAATTATTTTTGACTGCATTATAATGATTTCTTAATTCAGAATATGATCAAGATTGCGTAGGTGGATGTGTTCGGGGAATTTGCTTGTCAAAAGTATAACATTTAAACCCCCTGAAATGACTAGAAAAAAGATTATTGTTCAATCTCGTTCATCAAAATTAACTAGAGTCAGTAAAACGATCGGAACTTTCCATCACGGGCGCGACATGGGGGCGTGGCAGCATCAACGATCCCATTTTTTATTTTTATTTTTGAGATTGTGAATTAATTTCGATCGATTTCGACTTAAAATCGAAATCGTGACACCCTTATTATCAAAATATTTTGCCAAATAGTGCAGTTCTTCAAAAATGAGACAGCAATCCTGGAGCTTTTTTTGTGCAATTGCAGTTTCAAAAACGTAAAATAAATAAATTTTTTTAAAAAGTTAACCGTTAATAAAATAAATAAATAAAGGCTTGCTTAAATAAATAACAGCAGGATGTAGAAAGATAATACTTTTAATCTAATTATGTATTTTTTTTAAATGAAAATGTCCAGATGACTGTTTTGGTTTCTAACCTTTCCGGTGGCTGCTCTCAGTAGCTGTTGTTTCTTCTCCAGGTCTTCTCGCTTGGCTGCCAGCGCCTGCTGTTCTGCGTTCTCCTCTCTCCACAGGTAACTGCAGGAGGAGGGACACAGACACACCCATCAGCTCTGGCTCACAAACACTAAGCCTGGGTTCAGCAGGAGACCCTATTCTATAGCCCATCCGTCAAGCCTCATCATGCTGGGAAACCTATGGCTAGTGGATTATTAATAACTAAAATGCCAGGTGAGGAGAGGAACAGTTTGTTCAGGTAATAAGAAAGGTTGGGATGCTGGAAAATGGGCCAAAGTCAGACAATTTCCCATGATGCGTTGGGAATAAGAACAGGAGGGTCTTACTTTCTCTCACTCTGAAGTTCGTCCTTTCGGTTCTTCACCTCGTAGTACTTCTTATCCAACTCCTCCACTCGAGTCTTCACTTCGTTCAAGTCTTGGTCCAGTTTCTGTGACCAAAGTCAAGCGTCATACATTCAAAACCATCCATAAATCTTGCAAAAGTAAAAAATATTCTGTCCTCTACTGTTCAATACCAAAACAAGCTTTTAACGAATCTTACAGTGTACTGTTCCAGATTCCTCTCTTTATTGGCCTCTGTGTCCTCCAGATCTTTGTGGATGGCGGCGATCTGCCGTTTCTTGTCGTTGATGGCTTGATCCAGAGACTTCAGCTCTTTCTTGATCCATTTGTCCCTCTCTTCTTTCGAGGTGAACTGGCTGCCTCGACCCTGCTTGGCATACAGATCTGTTCGCTCTTGTGTGGCTTGAGCCAGTCTGAAAAAACACCAACAAATGAATCATACTTCAACGATTGTTTAAAGACACAAAACAGCATTTGTAATGCATATGATATGTCCTCCTTAATGTGACATTTTGTGAAATAAAATAATTGAAATAATTTGTGAGAACAAAACAAAAGGCGGGACTAGAAAAATTTGATTATGGAAAAACAGGCAATATTATTGGCTCTGTCATAAAAAAAAGGAAGCCAATTTAAAGAAATAAATATTGACAATTTGATCAAATATTAGGAAAACTACTTTTATGA
This sequence comes from Siphateles boraxobius, assembly GCF_051911475.1. Taxonomy (NCBI): domain Eukaryota; kingdom Metazoa; phylum Chordata; class Actinopteri; order Cypriniformes; family Leuciscidae; genus Siphateles; species Siphateles boraxobius. The sequence continues at coordinate 27,816,089 of NW_027508733.1, forward strand.
AATAACAGTGATGGTTAATCATCCAATCACAAACATCTGAAATGATAAAGCAGTAGCAATAAGTAAATTATGTTTTTGTGATGTAACGTAATATTAGTTGAGTCCCGAACGCACTAGATATGTCCCACAAATAACTTTAACACGTCCCACCCCAACTTCCTGTTTAATAGGAAATACATCAACACAGGAAAGAAAACTTCATGGGCTCTTTCAATGCTTCAAAAAGTTTACCGGGCAATTCCTCGCTCCTCTTTTTCTTTCACAGCGTTAAACTTGGGTTCTGTTTCCTGCAGCTCCTTCTGTTTTTCTTCAATCTTCTCCAGAAGCTTCTGGCGCTCTTTGAGCAGCCGTTTCTGTTGGACAGGAAGTGAGACCGTATTTAATTACCAAGTAGCGGCATCAATTCGGGATTCTCTCCTCTTTTCATAGAAAGCCTAAATACATTGGGTCTCATTCATGAAACACGAGCAGAACGAATTTTTGTGTAAATCGTGTGTAAAGTGGTTCTGGCGTAAATTTTCGGATTCATTAAAATGTTCGTATTTTACAAATGTTAGTTGGTACGCAAGAAATCTCCACCTGCTCCCAGCCACGCGTAAATGGTGCGCTTAACACCCGAACGTTTTGCTCATTAATAAGGCTGCATTTTAATTAGCCTTAATCTGGTACATATTTACACAGCATTTTGAAAAAATATTATATATAGTAAATACATACGGTTTTTCTTATTATGAGAGCCAGTAATAGCATCTGCGATGGTAGTCCTTCTCCAGTTTTAATACGATTTTTCCGAAGTGAACTAATTCGTTTTTTGCTCTCAAGCTTAATGTCGAACCATTTTCTTCTCACTTCTGGGAATGTTCGATTAACAGATGAAACTCCATTAACTGCATCTGTAATATGCTGCCAAGCTTCCTTTTTTTTTTAGGACCCGATACGCCACTATGTACGCTTGAAAATAAAATGTGGCGTTTTGAATGAACTTCTGATAATAAAACTTCAATTTCTGCATCTGAGAAATTTTTCTTTTTCATTCGCATTCATGTCATAATATGATGCCCATATATAGTTGTCAGTCGGATTTAATGGGCGGGATTTATGGTAATTGAGAATAAACGTGCACGCGCATCCCATTTACGACTGATTGGAATTCATTAACACACACACACATTTCACTATCCAGCTGACGTTTCCGAAGTATTTGTGAATCAGGAGAAGAGTTTTCGGGAAGGTCTCTTTACGCGCAAATCACTCGCATATTTACGAATGTTTCATGAATGAGACCCATTTTGTGTAGATGCGTGAGGAGGTGTTCATATTTAAATGAAGAAGAATGAAATGTGCATAAACAGGTGTGTAGATCCAGTGTCATGAGCAGAACAAAGGGGATCTCCATCTGAGCAAACCTACATTCACCAATCAAAGGGCAAATGACGCATTTCTGCCTCTCCTCCATAGGAAAACACACACACACTTGGCCAGGTGGGGCTAATCCCTCTATAAGCCAAGCCAGGATGGAGGAGGGCCGACCAAAAGTGTGTATTTCACACATACAGGGATACACAAGCATTATGTGTGTGTTTGCGTCTGGCGGGGAGCCCGAGCTGGAGTGAGCGTGTGTAGTTAGTGACGCAGACGGAGACACTGCAGACCCTCTGTTCACTAATGCCTGCCAGCATTTCCTGCAGCTCTCTGGCTCTCAGTGTGTATAATGCGTGTGTTTGCATTTGCGAGCATGTGTATCAAAACCGTGTGTTTGTGTGTGTGAATTCAGTCATCGCTTCAATTCAGTAGCCGCAGCAATAAGAAAAGCAGCAGCAGATGGGTATTTGTTTGAGGAAATGGGGCTTGTACTTATGAATGTTTATATCTACTCCACACAAGTAAAGAAAAGTAAAAAGAAAATTGTTATTTTACCTATGGCTATTGATTAACATGAAAGAAATTAATACTTTTGATCAATTTAAAGGAGAACTCCGGGCAATTTTAAGTTAATCTTGATCGTTATACCTTTGTGTCTACTGTCTATAGAAAAAAAACCCAACCGGATTGGTGATTGCAACACGAGCTGTTCCCGCAAATGCCCAGAGCTCCCCCTCAGCTAAAACGGCAGTTATGGGTGCATATACATAAAGAGTGTCTTTGTGCCTCTTAAGAGACACAAAATGCAATTAAAATGTCTGTCCAACATGAACAGGGCCCTTACATGTGAACAAGATGCGTTTAGCAACTTAGCCATTGTTTAAATTCACCTAAATAGTGTTTTAGACGGCAAGCTGTAGTCTCGCGCTGAAGTCACGTGGGAACTCAGTTGTAGCCATCAGCTCCGTGTTGCAATCACCAATCCGGTTCGTTTTTTTTTCTATAGACAGTACTCGCAAAGGTATAATGATCAAGATTTACTTAAAAATTGCCCGTAGTTCTCCTTTAATGTGTCCACGATGAATAAAAGTGACATTTTGCACTTTTACATTTTTTTCCCTACATTAATAAGAAATAAAAATAATAACTGTTTCTTGAGCAGAAAATCATCATATTAGAAGGATTTGTGAAGGATCATGTGACACTGAAGACTGGAGTAATGATGCTGAAAATTCAGCTTTGATCACAGTATTAAATTACATTTTGAAATATTATAAAATAGAAATCAATTTTTTTAATTGTAATAATATTTCTGGTTTTACTTTATTTTTGAACAAATGAATGCAGCCTTGAACAAAATTTCCAAACCTATAAACCAGGGATGCTCATATTGACCGTTTAACCATTGACCGAAAGTAAAAATTCTAACCGATTAATACTACCAGTTAAACGGTTTAAAAGTTAAACGTTTTTTTTTTTTTAGGGTTTTTTTTTAGTTTGTTTGCTGCATGGTTAAAAAAATACTATAAAGCCTATATTTGTTAACTCACGGGGCGCGTCGACATGCACAAGCAAAATTAGGCGAGCGAAAAAAAATAGCTACTGTGTCAGTGGGACCATTTCGATAGAAAGAGCGGAGAAATAAGTTACTTGCAAAATATGCTACGCGGTATTAAAATACAGCAGTAGTGCAAGTACAATGCAATATCACTGGCGAAGCAAACATCCACAAGCAATGAATGAATGAAAGGCACTTCCCAAAACTGGCCACTCTAGCGAGACGTTATCTCTGTATTCCCGGGACATCTGTGCCATCGGAGAGGCTGTTTTCTGCCGCAGCTCTAACTGTCAACAGGCTGCGCTCCAGACTAACCCCACATCATGCAGACATGTTACTTTAAAAAAAAATAAAAACTAGACAAGGTGTGGATTGAGGTAGGCCTGCTATTTTTATTTGACGAAGAAACGTAGTCTGAAGGAAAACAAATTGCCGTTTTTTCAAAGCTTCAAGCGGATTCAGTGTTTTCTTTTGGTCATCTTAATTTGTGAATTATTTAAGTAAAAATAATTCATTTTATGTCCAGACATAAAATATGCCTATTTTATGTTTTTCTCTGTGGTCACTGTCAGAAATGCTGCAGGTGAGTGAAAATGTGATGTGTTGTTGATCTGTTCTGTATGCTGCGGTTTGCACGTTAATATAAACCCTTGACATTTTATTTTTGTATTTTTAACAGACACAGACACTCGTCAATTTTATTTTTATTTAATGCCAATTCAATATTATAATCTTATCAGTTAACGGTTAATACTCGGATGACGGGCGGCGGTTGTCGGCCGGAAAAATTAACCGTAATGATGATCCCTACTATGAACAGTAGCGTATTATGAATTTGACAAAATCAAAGGATTTTTTTTTTCGAGACAGTAACTTTCTCTTTTCTAAGATTGCACTTCTTCTAAATGTGTGTGTTGAGTGCATATGTGAGCCTGTAGCGTGTGCATGTGTTAGCGTGTGTGCGTCTGCTAGTCGCACCCTCTGTTCGCTGTTTCCTGCCAGCTCGTCCTGCAGATCTTTGGCTTTGAGCTCCAGTTTGGTCCTCTGTTTGATCTGCTCCTGTCGCTCGGCGCTCAGCTGTTCCTTCTCCTCCCTCATGGCGGAGATTCGAGCCTTCAGCTCCCTCACCACACGCTCCGTCTCCTACAGAGACACAGGGAGAGAGAGGTTAGATAAGATGACCCAATGTAAGCTGCTGTATGATGCGTGAAAGCAGTTTTCAAAAGCACATTTCAGGGAATCTTCACATTTCAGTACTTTATTTTAAATTCGTGGGGCCGACACACTGGAAGAAAAGTTAACCTGAAATCAAAATTGACCCTTTACAATCATTGTTCCTGGTTTATTGCGCTCGATTCATCAGTGCATGTTAGGGGTGTAACAATATTCAAACCGAACCGAAAAACCGCGATACAGAAGCAGCGGAAAGACGTCAATAAAACAGCTTAGTTTGTCACATAGCATTATATTGACCTCAGCAGGCAAGTCACCCAGTTCCTAGAGAAATGTACTCTTTCACTAAATAAATGCACTATATTAGCCTATATATTATATTTTACTTAACCTGTTAATGATATCTTGATTATTTATGTATGTATTAGGGGTGAGCGGTATGAGCAAATTGCTGTTTCACATTATGACTAATTTTATTTCACGGTAACGATATATTTCACAATATAGTTATTTATATATGTAGTTATTCTCGAGGAATCGACAAAAAGGGCTTTGTATAATGAATAAACCCAAATAGTTTAGAAATGAAAATTATTTCACCTTGTTTGATTTTGATTTTTCTTTTATTTGGTAAATGATTTCTTTGGTAAACTATTTTGATAGCTAAATATAGTCAACAAAAGACACTCATCAACTTTTAGATGAACTTCCCCCAACTGATGGATATAACATAGTTACAACTCATAGGTGCAATTCAATGTTAAAAAATAAAGTGTTGCTGAATAATTATGTTATTGCTTTACTTCATCAATTAGTTTATAATATCTGAATATTTTATATTGAACTATTCTATAGTCATAATAAATTAGTTACTTCCTTTTAATTTTGTAGGATATTAGTAATGCTAGTTATGTTTACATGTGTTCCCCAGTACATTTTTGCCATGTCTGCTGCTTATACTGCGTTTTTAAGGGGCTTGTTTTGCTCTTTTTGTGATATCTGGCAACCCGTCACCTGGAGCTTTAATCAAGAGAAGTTCAGACGTGACAAGAAGGAGAGCAGCAATATGAAAACCGAACAGGAGCTACTGTTAGTGTTGACTAAGTAGTTTGTAACCTTGTAACTGCGTCATTAGTTGACCATAGCCCGGTGAACACACCGCGCTTCCTCTCAGTGTGTGTGCACGTGCGCATCTTTTGCATAAGTAAAATGTGATCGGTTCATATGAGTGTCAAGTTGTAATCACGTATCGAATCAAAGGAAGATTTTATCAGCTGGTTCAGTGGCCAATTGTTTGGAGTTAGAAATATATAACTCGCGCTGCATATTTAGTAATTTTGTCTCAGATACAGGATTATACATTCGCTTTAACAAGCAGGTTGTTCATTACCTCGGCAACCGCTTGAGTGTCATGCTGAATGCGATTTTCGTGTTTAAAAAGTAACTATAGGGACGTCCCGCGTGATGTCACGCCATTTTCACGGAATAGAAAATGCTATACCGCCGGTGATAATACAGCTCGTCGCGAAATATTTCTATCATGCCCGAGCGATGCAGTGCAGTTGGATGCGATCAGATATGTGATCATACAAAAGGAATATGTTTATACCGTATCCCAAAAGAAACAAAACGGAGAAAAAAGTGGTTGGCGGCAATAAACAAGCAAAACGCTGATGGCGTTATCCCCTCTAAGGCTAATGAATGATTTCTCGGAGTTTGGGATCAAATGTTATTAATCCACTGTTGGCATTGAAATCCGCAATGTTTGTGTGCACTACCATTCAGCATAACATAAGCTTGTCTTAGCCGGACACATCAGGCTCCCAATTTTACTATATATAATATATATATATATATATATATATATATATATATATATATATATATATATATATATATATATATATATGAGTTCAGATGCAAAAGCCTCTAAGTGCCATCTGAAATTTTCTTCTAAAATTATAATTTTTATCAAGCTTGTATACTTAAGTTCAGTAATTTCACTTAAATGACAGTGAAAATTACCAATTAGTTGTCATATAAGTGAAATTACTGAACTTAAATATACAACGAGCTTGATAAAAATGATCATTCTAGAAGAAAATTTCAGGTGGCACTTAGAAGCTTTTGCATCTGAACTCTTCATATATATATATATATATATATATATATATATATATATAAATAATTTTTTTTTACTTTAAACAGAAAATCATTTGTTAACCAAACGTTTAGCTGTCGCCCTTTATGAGGGAACTATTGTGCATTTTTTTCACGGTTCTAACGGTGTATGGGTTGACAAAATTTTTCTACGTTTTTTTGTAGCAGTGAAAAAAAAACCTACCACCATTAGCTAGAAACAGTATTAAAGTAGTAGTAAAGAGTAGAGAAGAGAGCCGTGGAACTGCTCATTTAACTTCAGAGTCAGTAACGTTACTGGTAAATGCATTTACCTAACACACTGTAGCCCAATGTCAAAACGTTTTTATGTAATTATATTATTAGTATAATATACTAATAATATATATTACCCACGGCAATGGATCTATTATTAGGGGTGGCCCACCCGTAATAATAGATCCATTGCCACTTGAGTAGCTGACGGATGTATTCCGTCAAAATGGCTGACAGGCGGCTAGGGGTCACGTGACTGGGAGATCCCTATACACAAGAGATGGAAAGATGCAGATAAACCATACATTATTTAAGGTTATTTCTATTCGTTACGATATTGATATATGAACTAATGTTGTCAAGTAAGCTTCATGGTTTCCCGTTCCAAAAATGCACTCCTCTAAACTGTAGCCTACGGGTGCTGCACTGCTAGTGACTGCTGCTCATTTTTCCCCCGAAAATATCACGTTAACAACCCTTAAGAAAACGTAATTCCTTTGTGGATCCTCTTGATCTGCTTTCTCCATGTTTCTTTGACAAATCTCAGTGTCTCAGTCTCACACACGCTGCACGCGAGTTAACCATGCCCACTTATCTACATGTCACAGTATACACAATAAAAAAAAATCTGTTACAGTTAATATTTTCTACCGCGGTAACTATATATACCGTTATACCGCCCAGCCCTAGTATGTATGTATGTATGTTTAAAATATCTTTCATGAAAAGGACAGCAACTGTGTAAATTATTATATTTCAATAACAAATCAGAGTCAAAACATAAGTTAATGCAAAAACTGCCTTATGTTCAGTTTACATGTTTTCATACAATGTGTTGATTAGTATATCTAAAAAATAAATAGCATCTGAATTTAGGCTAAAAGTCTAGGCTCTGTTGTTAACCTTTAATGTTATAGTAATGAGCGGGCTTCTTATATAGTTTACAGCATTAGCAGATCTTTTTATTTTAATCCTTGCGAAACATTTAAGTGTAATTTAATTAATTTAAAGACAAAGACACAATTTTTTCATTAAACCGCTGTTAAAAAAATAAAAAAGCAATTTTAGCTTTCTAAACCCCACCCCACCCCACCGAACCGAGGCGTCAAAACCGCGGGAAGAACCGAACCGTCAGTTTTGTGTATCGTTACACCCCTAGTGCATGTTAATCTAAAGGAAAAAGGAGTTTATTTTTGTATAATTCTTCCATGAAATGGCCTTTAATGTGTTTTAATTTTCATGCAAAAATCATGCATCATCATGCAAACATCACAATGTTAAGTTGTTGAGGACGGTTGCAGAACAAGAAACATAAATAAATATCAGTGATTAATGCACAGAAAAGCTCTGTTTACCTCCACTTTGTCTCGAGCATCTTGTTGCGCATCTCGCAGCTGTCTAGATTTGTCTCCACAGGTCTCTCTCTTACTGGACAACTAGAGGATGGAATTACACCTTCAATAAATTATTATGTTAATCACACATCAGCAACAAAGTACTACAGTGTGTTCAATACTAATTTATTTACTGTCATAGCCTAATTAAACTCGAGAAGTTGATGACAAGTAAGAATGGTGTGTGTGTGTACCTCATCCATTTTGGCCCGGGTCTCGTTCAGCTCCTGGTTGTAGATGGTGTACTCCAGAGCTCTCCTCATTTTGTCCCATTTCTGGTACTGAGCCAGTTCTTCTTTCTCATCCTCCAGAGTGTGCAGGCGCTCCTCGATGTACTTCAGCAGCTCATTAATCTTCTCTCGCTTTCCCTCTGCACACACACACACACACACACACACACGAGAGAACAGCATGTAACAAACCTATGACTATAAAAAGCAACAGTAAAGCATCTACTGCAGTGTTTTCTGCACTGCTTTAGTGATGCATTTAAAAGATTTGGCTCCACTAAATAAAACAAAGATAATAAATAGACAACACATTTTCATATTGCGTTGGATGCACGATTTAGGGGGAAAAAGCAAATTGCCATTTTTCTGATAAATATTGCAATTGCGTTTTAAAATAAATTCCAGGTTTGCTGTCCTTAGTTGTAGGGTCAAACAATTTGGCTTGAATTGTGTAATTATATATCAATATGGCTATAACATTATTATTATTAGTAAGTAAAAAAAATAAAATTATTCAATTAAAACAATACAACATTACTATTGTAATCATTCACCGTAAAAAATATTTAAGAAAAACAATATAGTTTTATTTTACATTATAAATAAAATTAAAACTGTAAAAATACAATTTCTGGCTGTCTTAACTTCTTAATGTTCGACCTTTAAATAATCTTTTAAACCAACATTTATTTTGACAAAACCACATTGAGCCATTAAAACGTGCGCACTATCTAGTAGAGCTGCACGATTCTAAATAAATAGAGATTCATGATTTTATTTGTTTAAAATAGAGATCACAATTCTCCCATGATTCTGAATAGATGAAAGAATGATTCAATGACTCACTCATAAACACTTGATTAATCAGCGTTTTTGAACGAATCTCTTGAATGAATGATCCAATGACAAATGCATTGTTACACCAGTAGGTGGCGACAAGTGACTGTAAAAATGTAATCGATACAATCTTTATTTGTAGCATCAAGTTACTTTCAAAAGGTGATCTGCTCTATTTTGATCGCTGATATAGACATCAGTATTTAAGAACTTTAAACTTTTATCCCAGTACTTCAGTGATAATTTGAATTATTGTGACAGAAATAATGATAATGTAAAGACTGTTTGTGAAACTGTTTCATAAGCTTACATGACAACTGCTCTCTCTGGCTCAGCGGCAGTGCCAACACAGACTTTGAATGTTCGCTGATCATACTTGTCAAAGGTTTAATAGACACATCTGAATCTTTTTCATTTAGGAATAAGATTGTAAAGGTGTTTGAATCGAGATTGCGATCTTTTAACTATTAATCGTGCGGCTCTACAATTATGTAAAGAAAAGGTGCAAATATTTTGCCTTTTATTAAAATTAGCAGAGAAATACAGACTGGAAATGAAAAATGTAATTTTCACTCTAATCATACTAGGGCTGCACGATGTATCGTTTTAGCATCAATAGCGCGATGTGCGCATCCACGATAGTCACATCGCAGGATGTGCGATGTAAGTAGCCTTAGGGATCGTAGTTGATCCGTGATCCATGATTCGCGGATTAATTGCAAAGTTTAACCATCATATAGTGAAAGTTTATCATTTGCATGTGTTTTTAAGTCCTGTCAGTTTAAACATCAAGCGTAAGAAGACTGAAACTTGCGCGTTGTTTTCTGTGAGCCGGGCAGACACAAAGATCAGTGGTCTTTCTCTTCTCTGGTATTTCTGAGCTTGAACGAACACGAGAACTCAAAATAAAGTCAGAATGCCCTTCCTGCATTGAACATTTTTTGGCGGCCGCCAAAGCGTATTTTTGTCCCGCCAAAGCCTTATTTGACAGGTGAGTGATAGATGACTGACTGCTGCGCTTGTTAAACTGAGAGAACGAGCAGAGAGCGAGAGCCCCGGTCACGCGCGCGCGCACTCTCACCGTTTTCAAACTGTCTTGCTCTCTCTCCCTCCCTCGCGCATATTAATGAATTGAGTTGACTGAATATCTTTGAGAATACACAATGGTAAAAGGTCGGAAGACCGAAGTTTCACGTGAAGCATTCGGATATATATTTTTTACTACCGCTGGTTGTGAATTGTGCTAAAAAAAAATCTTCTCTGAAAAGTGTTCCACACATTCAGAAAAAACAAACTTTCAATAAACAAAACAAAAAAAAATCTATCCAGTGATGAAATGTTTTCTGTGTTGAGACAAATCTTGTGCGATGTCCTAAACTGCCGGGATAATCACACAACGTGTGCCGTGGTCCGTTAATGACACCTCCGATTAGCGAACTAATGACTCCTTTGAACCGATTCACTTTAATGAATGGTTAAAACAACTGATCTGTCCAACACTGAACTCACGAGACATAACAAATCGGTAACACTTTACAATAAGGTTCCATTTATTAAACTCTAGTTATTCAAGTCATCTGGTGAAATTGTTTTCATATCGCGATATATATCGCAGAAAAATAAAATATCGCAATGTAATTTTTTCCCAATGTCGTGCAGCCTTAAATCATACATTTGAACAGAAAAATCTCAGAGGAGAATCTACCTGTTTCCTTCATGAGCGAGATACTCTCCTCCTTGCGCTCATCATAGACTCTGGTGCCTGCCACCTCTCTGAGCAGCTTCAAACGCTGGGAGTCCGGGGCTGTCGCCATCTGATTGATCTATTATCATGTTTGAGACAATCAAAAGGGCAAAACAAAGTGAGCAAATTCATTTAGAATGAGTAGCAACAGCATTAGCACCACCTTAATCCAAAGAGCCACATTATTTTTATAAATCCCCATTAATGTTAAAGAGAGAGATGCTGTTATTTGCTACAATCCAAGAGGGCTGGAAAACACTGTTGCAGCAGCATTTTAAGCGATAATGCGCTTTAAATAAAATCATGAATAGCTGTAAAAAATAATTTGTCATGTCAAGAGACACTAGCATACCTTTCCCTGCTTGACGATGTAATAAGGGTTACTGCGGGAGAAACCAGCACTCTCCAACAGGTTCATCACATCGTTCTTACTGAAATGCACAGAACACAATGCATTAAGTTAAAGCTATAATCATTAGCAGTCTGCTGCTTCTCTCATGCGTTACGAGAAATAAACTTACGTGACCATCTTTTTGTCCAAGAAGTACTGGTCTTTCTTTGCTCCGATAACACGGCGCAGAGACACTTCCTCTTTATCGATCTGAGAGCAATGAGGTCATGTTATTCACCTGTCTTTACTTCAGTCCACTTCACATCATTTAAGGCCCCGATATACTTCACTGGTGTGTCGAATTACAGAGCTCATGCAATCATATCCATCTCGCTATGATCAGATGCTTTCTTCACTGCGGTTTTCTCGCACATCACATATTTACATATTCAACTAAACATCACTCTCCACAGCGTGGATGGCGTTGGGATGTTGCCTACCAGTATATCTATGCAAAAGTATTTAAAACTTATTCTTTACCCCTAAACAAAGAACGAAAAAGAGCTTCGCCGTTGAGTATATCAGGGCCTTTAGGATACATTTCTTACCGGCAGCCTGTTGTCAGAGTTGTCGAATATAATTTCCACAAAGGCTGAAATGACTCGAGGACCAGTGCCTTCCTAAAAAACACATGGTTTTGCATGGTGAGTGAAAATTACTTAATGTACTAAAAAAAAAAAAGTTTTTACATAAAATAACTGATCAATTATCATAAAAAAGGGGGTTTTCAATTATTGAAACAATATATAATTTTACTCACGTGAAGCAGAGCCAGACGTTGCTCTGGTCGAAGATGACTGAACTCATCACTGAGCACAAACTGTATGGCTGATGGGGGAAAAATGGAAAGTGCTCATAACAAACTATTCACCAGCACTGACACTGTTTTGATGTATTAAATTACTAAGGGTGCTCTGTTTGATCGGGCGCCGATCTCATTATCGGCCGATAATAGTTTTATATAATTTGACCAGTGGTCTGATTCAGATGATGCAACACACAAGACTATTGTTCTATGCGCAGCTAAAATTGCTTCACTACATTCTGGAGATATTGCAACGACAGCAGCCCTACAGCAATGACAGCAAGAAACTACAGCTGTGATATTTTAGCACATTTCTTTTTTTCACAGCGGTGCGCTTTATTTCCTCCCTAAAAGCCCAAACTTAACATCAGTGATTGTCATAAAATACAGTCTAATGTTGCTAAACTGCAGGAAAATATCCTTGATAATAAATAGATATTAAAGTTTCATTAAGCCGCGAAAGAGATACTGTTCTCCAAGGGGCTTTCTGTGTGCGCGCTCTGAGACGGAGTGAAACACAAACAAGCAAACTGAACTTTGAGCTTCGGGTTCGCGCCTACATAGTCAAATACACAGGAATTTGTCAAAATGCCCAGCTTAGTGAGTATTCGCTTGAACAACGGCAGTCATGTCTTATCATGTGTAACGGTATATTGGATCTGTGCGTTCAGTCATAAAGTGACAGCAGCCTAATATTCCGGCTGCTCTCTGTGTCATTTAAAAATCACTCATTTAAGCAGATTTAGTAGAATTAATCTAATTTATATAGTGAAAACTAAGCAGTGGTTAATAAAAATACATTTACTTTCTGTTGATAAAAACTGTTGTTTAAATATTATTTACTTAGTAGGAATACTATATTTGTTCATCTCTGAGCTGTTCCTGATCTCCTCTAAGAGGGAATGGAATATGTTGCAACATGTTGCTTGCCAATAAATAAAGAGTTGTCAATTCATGATACTTCCTTTACTCTTAATTTTTTTATATTTAAATACATTGTTGTTAAGAATAGCAGTTATTTATTTTGGTGATCTATATCAGTGATCGTATCGGCCAATAAGACTCACAGCGATCGGTTATCGCCCCCCAAAAATCCTGATCGGAGCACCCTTATAAAAATAATTACTTACCATAAAAGAAGTTACTCTTTCCTGATCCATTTCTTCCAACTGTAAAAAAAAAAGTGATTTTTTTTGTAACAAATGTTAAAGAAAAGTTTTGAAAGTTTATAAATGTAATTCAAATCTGATGAAAATCATACCTATGACATTGTGTTTGGAGCTGAAGGGGTCAACCACAGTCTGATCTCTGTAGCTGCGAAACCCCTGAATAATAACCTGAAAGACAATTATATTAAATATAAAGTCAACATAGTGTTATAGCAATACAACCTGCTATAATGTTTTTCCTCCAAATACACTGAAAGTAAAACCTGCTCTCAAATAAAGAGTAATCTAAACAAAAACTTTCAGATATGTTCGTATATACAACACTTTATATATTATGAATTACATAATACACAACGGAGTTCAAGTATTTATATGAGAAATAGCTTAATTTTCTGCTAGCAGTATCCTCACATATGATGGGCAGCAGCAAATTAAAGTTAATTTCAATATGAAATATTTAAAAATATTATATATTTTATTGCAATTGTTGGTTGACAGCTAATGCTAAAGCTAACTTCACTGAAGGCCATACAGTCGCTAAAACTTACAACCTATCTAGCTCAAAATGAACAAAAACTTATTTTTGTGCACATTTGATATTTAAAAATGTAAATAGGTAGTTTAATAGTATTATTCCATCTATATATCATAATTTTACAAGCAACGCGTGAGTCGCATCTCACTCACTCACCTGTTTAATGTACATGGCGGTTTATGCACAAAACTCTCCTCAGAAACCAGCCGAACAAAGCTGAATTAAACACCCTCCTCCTCAGAGAGAAGAAGGGCTTGAGTGAAGATAAATATGTCTGCACACTGAATAAATTTGTCCGATATTTACTCTTCTGTACGATCAAATTTATTTTCCCTCCCCTCACGAAGCAGACATAACAATCAAAATGGCGACAGAGGCGGGACGAACGGCGGAGTCTATGTGACTTTTTAGGGGGATATATAAGTATAATTAAAATAAATGTTTAAAGGAGCAGTAAATGGACTACACGAGCCTCCAATCTTCAAGACAAATTAATTATATATGTACTAGTTGAATGTTTAATTAACTGATTGCTTTACTTTAGTTTTATATCTAGTTCGTCCATAACGTTACCCCTATTTTGCAAAGTTAGATTAGTCCGTCTTGGGAGAGATTGGGCGCCAAGACAGCTGCTGTAGAATAAACTCTTGATGTTATTGTATTGTTTCATTTATTTATATTTCCTTTTTCATTTTTATTACATTTCCCTTTATTTTCATTTTCTTTATTTCACAGAAAAGTATGGAAGCCCATTTCCACCACATATGAAAATTAATTATATTGATTATGATCCATAGACGGTATAAAACTAGTTGATCGTAGAGTCACAGTAATGACATAAAAAGTCAAAATTATGTATGACATACTAAGTCGAAATTATTACATACAAGTCTACATTAGGCATGAACAGTCATAATTATGGTAAAGAATTCAACCTCTCTACTTTTTAATCTCATAATTATGAACTTTCATGAAGTCTCTTTTTTTTTTCAAATAGTGGGTGAGTAATTTTCTTTATATTTTAATATTGCGTCACAAGAGCCTTTATTGCAAATGATTTTTGTTGAGGAAAATGTTTGTAAAGCGCCAAAACTACTTTCGATGTGCATCTTAAATGTGGGCTGAAATAGGCCTAAATTTGCCTCTTTTTTGTGTGGTGTGAAAAGGGGCTTATGTTCCACTAAAAGGTATATTTTAGTTGGCTATATCTAAACTGATGCAGTATTTATCACAGCAGAGGTCACTGTTGTGTCTTTTTTTTTTTTTTACTATGGCTCCTTAAAGGGAAAGTTCACTCTACTCTCACCAAAGCCTAGCTACTCCTACATATAAATCAGGCATCGGGTCAGAGGTCACTCTTCGTCCGGAACTCGACTCGCGTACGGCCGTTACCGGAAGCCAGTGATTACAGTTCATAAAGCTATAAATATGGATTTTTTTTTTTACAAAAACCCATCGCTCTGCTTCAGAAGGCCTTTATTAACCCTCTGGAGTCAAATGTTTTACTTTTATGATGGATGGATGCACTTTTTGGAGCTTTAAAAACTCTGGAACTATTCAATGCCATTACAAAGCTTTGAAGAGCCAGGATATTATTTAATATAACTTCGATTGTGTTTGTGTGAAATAATAAAGTCATATAGTACACTTAGGATGGCTTGAGGGTGAGTAAAATATGGGATAATTTTAATTTTTGGGTGAACTAACCCTGTAAAGCTCATATTTTTTCATGAGGGTATTTTAGGCCTTATCGGTCTGCATAATAACAAATGCATGGGGTGGTATATTGTTCCTTTCATGACAAAAGCATGTTGTGAATTACTGTTGACGTCCAAAATGAAAAAGACGTACTGTTAAATGTATTAAAAATGTAATTCATTATATTTGTATTGTACTAAATACATACATTTTTAATACATTTAATAGTATGTCTTTTTCACCTGGCAGTGATTTTGGGGGAATATCTGCAGAATGTGTTTAAAAAATGTGTGAAGAGGAGCGTAAATCAAACCTGCTGATAATAAGCCAACACCATGAACAAAATTTACACTGTAAAAACGTTTATTATCAGACCCACAATTCATAAAAAAGAAACTGTTTAAAAAAAAAACAATAATTTAATTTGCCCATAGGCGCTGTTGATAGGCAGAACATCATCAAGCTAAGGCAGGTATTGCAGTGTAATCATTGTGCAGTGGTTTTCTCTAAGGCAAAAAAATCAAAAAGCTAACACTGTCTTCCATGATTTTTTTTTTAAATATGAAATTTTTTTTTCCCTGTGATAGTCCATTGCTTTGTTCTGTTCGTCCTTTTATTTTTCAAGTACACTGAGACTGCAGTGAGTCGGCAGCCACTTTAAGGCAGCGCAGTTATTGGACTCAGTTTGAACTGGTGAACCGACGGTTGGATGGGCATTGGTGTCAGGAAGGAGGTAGGGAAGGTGAAAACAGAGGACTTGAAGCTCTCACTTTCGAGTGTGAAGTCACCACTAAAGAAGGTGGGCGTCTCCTGAGCGGCAGGAGTGATGGATGGAGGCGTGGAAGAAACCACCTCCGACTCGAACTGCAGTAGTTGACCCATGAAGCTAAAATTGGGCGAGATGATGGCACGCCGCTTTCGGATGACCTCAAAAGCCTGCTCCAGCTGCAACCGTTGGGTTTTCATGATGTACGCCATGCAGATGGTGGGAGAACGAGAGATTCCAGCCTCGCAGTGGACCAGCACTTTACCTCCCTTTTCTTTCACACGTTCTGTGGAGAGAAAAGAACAGGAATTCATTATGAAAACTCTTGAAATAACAGCATGTTTTTTTAAGTCAAGCTTCTAGACAGACTTTTTTCAAGTCAAAAGAGCTAATTGCAGAATAGCAATTACTGTTTTCACTTTACTATCCCATGAGGCCTCGGGAGAGGATTTATGAATGACAGTGAAGCGACTTAACTGATGCTGGTAGGTCACATGATAATGACAACATGGTGAATGTAGTATGTCCACATAACATTCTAATAGTCTAATATTTTTTAATAATTATTAAAAAATAAGTACATACTCAAGAGAGTATGCGATTTCGGATGCAGCCAATGTTTTGAATACGCCGAAGACAAAAATTTTCAGACTTTTCGGGGTAAACAACCTAGCAGGCTTTGAGAACATCTGAGCATATTTGATCGTGGGAAGGAGTAAAATAATCATCCGGTTATCTTTTCACAGTTATTTTCTGATATACAGTCCATTATCGCTCAGCTAATTCATTTCCTCCCTGACCCTTTTTTATGATAATGTCATATCAGTTTCAGTTCCACTTAGGTTCTGACTCATAAATCCATAAATTCACACACTCACACCATTATGGAAAGCTTAGATTGCGTGTATATTTCTAATTCAATACTGCTAAGCAGATTCCAGACTTATTTCTCTCAACGACACACAGCCACACACACCGGGAAGTGTTGTGCGTGTTCATGTGAGATCCCTCGCTGCTGGTCTCTTTAAAACAAAACCTGCTGGTGTGAATCACGCCTGAAGCCCATCTGGAGCGGAGCGGGGCCGAGCTGTGGGCGTCATAATGACTATCACACTCGCTAATGCGCCTAAATATTACCACACACTCAATAGCCGACGCTTTCAATGGATTGTTCTTTCATTTCACTCCTACCGCTTTCCTGCGAGAGACCAAACGATTTGTTTATATTCAGGTAAATGTAAAATAAATTTAGCTATATGACACTGGATGACATGGTTAAAGCCCCAGCGGAGGAGCAGCAATATGAATATTTCTACATGGAGAAATATCAATATCAGTATGAGGTCACACTGGGAGCTTTAGTTTTACGTTACTCGTGTGTGACGACTTTAAGAGTGAGTCTCACAAAACCAATGTCTAGAGAATTATTCACCCCAAAATCAGCTTATTTTAGGACCATTAAGATATTTTCAATTGTGTCCAATATTTCCCTCATTACTGGAATGCATTACGTATTAATTCATTTATAATTTAATATTATACTTATTACAATATACAGTAAAAATGACTGTAATACAATTATTTTTTTATTCAAATCAGCGTAAATGTAAGGCAGTATAGCAATCATTACCATTATGCATATTATATAATGTAATTATTTTTTATTATTTATCAAATTAAGTATATCATTTAATATATATATATATATAATACATTATTATGGTGAACCTGGACATGTTTCGACAGGTTTCCTGAGAATCACCCATAAATCGCCTTAAAATCCCCATGAAATCAAAACGGGCAATTCTTGTCTTTATTTATTGGAATATTGCGATATTTATTATAAATGGTTTATCCGTGCACATCATTATTTTTTTAATTCATGCGCCCTCATAATCTACAATCAAAATAACTTCCCCTTCCTCTTTCATAAATAAAATTTGCTTGGTTGCTTGCTTTCAGCGACATCTTTTTTTCCCTGATGATGCGTTTACTGGCGCAAGGGCGGGGCTACGTGTCACTCACATGATATCGACCAATAGCAAACCACAACCGTCCAACCATATCCCAATGGACAAAATCCAGTCCCATCCTAAATTTTTTCTTGTTTGAGAAGCCAAATCACTCATATATACGTCACAAAGGGAAGAAAAGACTATCGCAACTTCCATTTAATTCCGATTCTGAATGCTGTCAAATCATTGTGTAAACACATTTACCTGACAATAAAGCAGTGCACAACCTACAAAACACATTTCAGTCCATTCATATTGAACACACACACACCTAACACCACTAATCATCGACTCATACACTGACACACTGGCCACGCCTATGATACGTAATATCTTGGATTAGTCTAACCCGTGACTCACAGTGACATGTCCATTTATCACTGTACATCTTTCACCTTATTTGTTTCTACATGAGTTGCTCTTGGTTGCATTTCCCAGAACACAAGTATATCATGGAATTTGTAGGTGTAAGTAAAGGTACAGTCCGGTCAGATTATGGAAATGATGTGTTAGTGAGGCAGAGGAAGTCTTATTTTTAAACGACCTGAAATAAGCTGCCCTATCTATAGGTCAGTGCAGAGTTCTGGGAATGGTTTTACGTGTGACGTTACATAACATTAAAGATGTTGACTCTCTCTCTCTCTCTCTCTCTCTCTCTCTCTCTCTGTCTCTCTCTCTCTCTCTCTCTCTCTCTCTCTCTCTATATATATATATATATATATATATATATAAAATAGTACATATACAATATTTACCAATAAAATCTATGGCTTCCTGGAAGTGTGAGCTGATGTCTGCCGTGTGACTGTCCTCCACCGGGATCCATTTGTAGTCGAACTGTCCTTTGGCGGGCCGAGAGTCCCTGCGTGAGACGTTCAGCAGCGCTGTTATGCGGAGGTCACTGAGATAGTCCTGTCTACAGGCGTGATAGGCACTGCCCAGGTACAGGAAAGGCAAGATCTCCACCGGCCGGCCCTGAACAATGATAATAAAACACAGATATCAGAACTCAAACTCTCTCAGGGAAGACCAACAGGTGGTGCACAGGCACTGTTTGAATTGCATGAGCAAAGGTCAGACATAAAAGGACCTCAGATGTCCGCTGGGTGTCTTTGAAACTTTGACTTTTGGGTGACAGATGGTTGTCAATAGCTATAACAACCTCATTTATATGTAATATATATTGTATAAAGCATTATCATTGACAGCGTGGCCTGTTCTTTGTATTTCGACTCAGATTTGAGGGGGAGTTGTTGCAGAAATTCCCACAGTTATGGGGAAGTGGTTTCGGTGGAAGTGGGTTAAAATGAGGAAACAACAGTTTGCTTTCTTCTCTCTTACCTGATCATAGTCTGGTTTGTGGTGAGAAGCCAATTTGTCACAGTGACTGCTGACGCCTCTTTCGCTTTTGTCTTCACTCAGGTCCACAGACTTGGTTTCAGTGCAAAGCTCGGGGTAATGGGAATGGAAGTTCTCGTAGCCTCCTGCAATGAGAAATACGCAGTTATTATGAGTGTTCAAGGATTGTTGAGTCGTCCGCCTTATCAAGAGCTTCACGTGTATCAGATCAAGCTGATCAGAGTGTGAGAGGCAAAAAGCAAATCCCACCAACAAAGGGAGCGTGTTCATGAGCTCTTTTCATTCTTCAAAATCTCCTAGTTTAAACTGCACGTTGTTTAATAAGCCAATTTGAAAATCCGAGTACGTTTGAATAACTGAAAGTTATTAGTAATAATATGGTATGGTATAGTTATAAATATTACTGTGTTGGTTCTCATACTTCTCTCTCTGACTCATCCGTCCTTTGACGCAGAACGAGAATTTATCTCTTGAAAACCAAACAAAAGCTTGATCTGCTATATCAATCTACCTATTAATTCAACAGCATACCATGGTGAATGTTGAACTTTAATGTACAATTATAAGTGTTGTATGATAATATAGCCTATATCATAAAAATGTATAATTTAAATTTCACAGTCACTTTCATCATTATTTATTGTATATAATTTTACTTTATAAATATATATGTAATTCTTTATTTACTTTTAGAATGCCAGGATTCTAAATTGATTTATTTGATCTAAATGCTTTCATTTAAATCAGAAACAGATACATCTATAGGCTAAATATAAACGTGTATATAGGTGTGTGTGTGTGTGTGTGTGTGTGTGTGTATAGGCTATATAAATAAATAAATAAATATATCCAAAAAGGGCATAGCCTATTAGTTTCGGTATTAAAATGTAATTATTTCCATACAATTCATAGCATATTTAAGAATTATAAAAAAAATTGAATTTTTTATTTTAGTTTTTTATTTATTGTATATAATTGTACTTTATCAATATATATATATATATATATATATATATATATATATATATATATATATATATATATATATATATGTAGGCTAATTCTTTTTTTTTACTTTTAGAATGTCAGGATTCTAAATTAATTTATTTGATCTAAATGCTTTCATTTAAATCAGAAACAGAGACTTCTATAGGCTATATATAAACGTGTATATATGTGTGTGTGTGTGTGTGTGTGTGTGTGTGTGTGTGTGTGTGTGTGTGTGTGTGTGTGTGTGTGTGTGTGTGTTTAGGCTATATAAATAAATATATATATCCAAAAGTGCATAGCCTATTAGTTTCGGTATTAAAATGTAATTATTTCCGTACAATTCAGAGCATATTTAAGAATTATAAAAAAAATATATTGAGTTTTTTATTTTTTAATAATTGGTTTTGCTTTGCTCTGACATCGTCAGTCTAAATGTATACATAACAATTAAATGAAAGTTCTACAAATTGTAACACGTCCTCTTGAGAAAACTTTAAACAACACAATCGACCATCGGACATTCTTCACTCACCTTTAAGGAAGCAGATGTTCGCGCTACTCGCCAAGTGCGACAAAGAATTAATGACAATCTGAGTGATACTGTCTTTCTTCAGTTTTTGTAAATGAGGTGTGCGGTCATCCAGAGCCACGACCGCGGAGATGCTGCCCTCCCGGAGCCGAAACAAAGCTTCCTCGTCCGGGATGACGAACTGTAGCGGTACCGGACCGCCGCGGGACCTCCGGACCACCACCGAATTCAAGTTCACATTGACGGATCCTCTGATGCTCGAGCTGGAGAAGGAGAAGTACGGTCTACAGTCCACAATTAGACAACTTCCACTCTCTTTCCGTATGATCTTCCGCAGGCGTCGGCAGTCTATGCTGGAGACCTTCATGTTGAAGCGATAAAGTGAAATGTGGAGGACTGCTTTTATTTGGGATGTGATTGTTTCAGGGGTGTAGGTTGCCTACTAAACCCTGCGTACTGTGCCTGAGTCTACATTTCCTCCAAGGGGATTCCGTGGGATCGCTTTTATATGAACGGAACCTCCGGCGCTTGACGTCACGAACCATATATGGACACACCGACACGGGAGCGCGCCTACGTTCTGTTGACTAAGCCCGCCCTTAGTTGAAACTGTGATAGAACCGAATTCCGAACATTTATCATCAGTTCATCACGGCACTTCTCCACACATTGTGTCATTTTCTTTTAATTCCAATCCATTTTCCTTTAAATATCCTTGAAAATATATAAAAGTGGTCAGCTATGTGGGCTCATGGCCCTTTCAAATAAATAGCTATAGGCTACACTGTAAAAAAGTATATGATCTATAAATTATGACAGCATATGTTTTTACATTGCTTTAATGCATCAAAATAAGTTTAGCAACTTTTTTAATAAGTTTTAAAAGATACAGCTCATTTTTTTAAAGCCAATTTATTTGCAATGTAAGTTGAAATGACTTAAACATCCAAGTTGATTGTACTTAAAAATTTAAGGCTGCAACTTTTTTTTTTCTTTAGCGATATGTATAGTGTCAACACTATAAAAAGTGATCAGTTGAATTAACTTTTAAAAAAATGTGAGTAAACCCTTTGCCTTGAAGTTATAATAATAAAACTTCATGCATAATTGAAAAAACTTAGTTATGTGAAAATAAAGTAAAGCAGAATGATTCTGATTGAAAAAAAATCAATACATCCAATTATTATTCTTTGTCGTTATCGTTACAGTTGTGGGGTGGACTTTCCTATTCCCATAATGCTTATTAAAACTTTAGTTATTGTCATAGTTATCGTCCTTTTCGGCACTTCATTGGTTGGATTTGTATTTGATCTCTACCAGTTTGTGTATATAGGCCTACACTAAATTAAGTATTAAAACAGCCTACAGTGAAAAACAATTTCTTGGCAGCGCAGGTGAATGGCAAATTACACGTAATAAACTTCTGCTTCACTCTATCTACCTGGCCTATATTCGTTCTTCATAATCCCACACTAATGCGATTATACATCATTCACCAGCCTAGGAAATATACAACAGACCTTTGTTTTCACTCACCATGTACATGTACACTGCATCAGGTTACGCAACATAATCAAAATATTGTTTTATTAGCTTATGAGTAATGGTTGTCACGAGGGCCCATCATTTCCCAGAATGCATCCCACAGCAAGGAGATTGTGTGTGTGTGTGTGTGTGTGTGTGTGTGTGTGTGTGTGTGTGTGTGTGTGTGTGTGTGTGTGACAGGAAGAGCAGGCGGTTGGAGGATTACTGTGGCAGGCCATCACCCATATGGCCCTGTGTAATCTTTCGGCTGATGACATCACAGTGTGTTGGGGTAACACACGGCCCGCTCTCACTCACAGTCGAAAATGAATGGCAATAAAGGCTGGGAGGCTAAAATCTCGAGTAATTGCATGTAACTGTGCGTGTACATGAGTGAGTGTGTGTTAATGAGGAGGATCAATAGAGTCTGAATGCCCTGAAACAGGTCATTTTAGTACTTTTTTCAGTTAGTTGCCAAAGCAACGACAGCCATCAGCACTGATCCTCAACCCGTCTCCGTACCGGCGTGATGACTCCGATCTTCAACCAGTTGGAACTGGATAATATTCTGAATGTTTTGATCCAATCTGACTTCTGAGCTATGATACTCATAATCATACATACATGTTCATTGGTCAGAGGAGAACTGGCTCCCGACTGAGCCTGGTTTCTCCCAAGGTTTTTTTTCTCCATTCTGTCACTGATGGAGTTTTGGCTCCTTGCCACTATCGGCTTTGGCTGTTGTCTTGCTTAGTTGGGGACATTATATTGGGAATATTACTGACCTGCCTGCATTGACACCATTATATGAGAACTGAACTGAGCTGGACGATGACATCACTGTTTTCTCCAGAGCGGCTATATATATATATATATATATATATATATATATATATATATATATTTGAACTAAATTAATAACTTTTTTACAACATAAATAACCCTCACTGAACTTACTTAAGCTGGCCATTTACTTCTAGATCTTGCTTTTGAAACAATCTGTATTGTAAAAAGCGCTATATAAATAAAGGTGACTTGACTTGACTATGAGATAATATTATGAGATAATGTTGAAATTGACATACTAAGTCATATTTGTGAGATAAAAAAGTCAACATTACAACATGTCATAATTATGAGACATGCTAAGGTATAATTATGAAATTCTAAATTATATGAGATTAAATTTGAGATTGAAGTTGAAATTATGACGCACTAAATCATAATTTTGTCATTATGTCAAAATGTCCGAATTATAAGATAAAGTTGAAATTGTGACATATTAAATCATAATTATGAGATAAATTCATTCTTATGAGACATACTAAGTCATAATTATGAAATTCTAAATTTGAAAATGAGATTAAAAAATAACATTATGAATTACATAATTTTGAGTTGAAATTGAAGTCATTTTTGTAAGATAAAAGCCAAAATTATGTCTTCATAACTAAGTCAATTATGAAATACTAAGTTATATTATAAAATTAAAAAACTGCAATTATGACAGAAAGTCATAATTATGAGATAAAGTCGAAATTGACATACTAAGTAATTTTTGTGAGATACTCAAAATTACGACATAAGTCAATTATTTGATTTGAATTATGAAATACTAATTTTTATCATAAGATTAAAAAATTATGACAGAAAATCTAAATTCCGAGATAAAAAGTCGAAAAGATTCTATGCCATAATTACGATTCAAATATTGTTGTAATTCAAAATACCATGGTAAGTTATTGTACCATGTAAGGGTCTGTTCATTTTAGAAGGCCCTGACACAACATTCCTGTACATTAATTATCTTCTCCCTGTGTGAGTCATTCCCTTTCTTCCCTATTCTATCCACAGCATGAGTGTGTGCGTGTAAATACTGTCTTCCTGATGTATGCATTTTGTAGGATAAAAAAAAAAATCACAATGGAACCCACATGGGTTTTGTGCTCTAGACACAGATGCAGGTGCTTCCTGGAGTCCTGACAGAAATTCCTCGCTGACCGATGCATTTCTTAATATATACTGTCAATGATGTACCATGCAGCGCACACACACTCTTCCATCATGACTCTTTACCATTAAGAGGCTTCACACTAATCTAATATATGTGCACTAAGGGGAACCTGGTATAAGCCCCGCCCCCACGCTGATGATGATGATGGCGATGATGATGATGTTGACAGTGCTAAATATTCCTAGACTCCCAGCTGTGTGCCGGTAATACAGTGGGTCACATTATGACACACGCAGTAAACCATACATCTTAGCTGATCAATAACAGACACTCAAGAACAGTCGGAGATGAAAAGGCACAGGCGTTAAAAGACTTTCTGAACATGGAAACGTTCCAGGAGCTGGAACCAGTGTTCCAGGAACACCACGTAATACATTTTTTCGATTAAAACGGCTGGTTGCTTTTAATGCCTCATATGTTTGAAATTTCGCACATTGTGTCAGGTCAAACCGAAACCTTTGAATTTATGGGACAATGCTTAGTGCCAATCAATCATGTTCATTTGTGTTTCTTAAAGTAGGGCTCATTCCTAAAGCGCACACACACACACACACAAACACACACACACACACACAGGCCTGAGTCACACAACACACCCCTCTGACTGTAGTCATTCTAATGTTACAGTGCTACAGGGCATGGAAAGATATATATATATATATAAATGTACCTCGCCTTCTCTATTCAGAAGAACAAAGCATCTCTAAGTCAGGAGCAGTAAAAATAGCACAGACTCCAGGTGCTCGCAGGCGCTGTCTGATTGAACGAGAAACCACATCGCGGTCTGCGCCTCAGCGCGTGTCTATTTTCTGTCACATGTGAGGGAAATATTCAGTTTACAGCCAGACTTTGAAAGCTGTGTCTTCTCACATGGATTTAGGTGGACAGTTTCAGAATTATTTTATATTACTATTATTTTAACATAGTCGCTCTGTTTTAAGACCTAGCTAGTTAGCTAACAGGGAACATTTTCATTTTTGGCTAACATTCTGACAAGGTTTTCTCAAAGTTATAAACAAATGTTTTACTAATAACGTTAATGGAATGTTCGTTCAAAGTGTTCTGTTCTTTGATAATGTTTGAATGTCAGCAAAACCTTCTTATATTAGAACATCTTTTGTATCAGCTGTGTAGACAGCATTTTTAGGGAACAACATCCTGACCAATATTCTAAGATACCGTGTTTTTGCATCATTTTGAAGAACCATGTACTGCGTCATTTATAGAGAATGGAAAATGATGAATGGAAAATCCAAGATGGCGGACAAGTCCAAAGAAATGTTGAGTGTAAATCTGCTTATATTTTATTTATTAAAGTATTTATAAAATATCCAAATGTACTATTTTGGACCAAATCGACTCAATATTTGTGTGAGATATATATATTTTTTTACTTATTAGTGTTGTGTTGTTAGCTTAGCAACATGCTAACATCAAATTCTATTGGAATTGACTGAAATCGTAGCTAAAGTCGTTCTCTCAGTCAGGATCTCTCTGTGTCTGAGTGAGGGAGGGTGGAAAATGACTCGTTGCGGTAAATGGATCGACGTCAAGATGAGTAAGTGGCACAAACTCAACCTCCACCTCAGTAGAGAAGATGCAGTCACAAGATTCTTCACAGGCTCTCACTAATATTTCTTCATTAAGGCCAAGAGCTGGATCATATAAGTCAGAATAAGAGCTTCAGTTGTTTATTTTTACATGCACAAGCAGATAACCATAAGTAACGGTTTAAGAATGAAACATGAGGCAGCCAGCAGAGCTTAAGAATTACACATAATCAGATCACGTTGTTGTGAGTGTATGGCACAGTGGGTCAAGTCGGTGTCAACAGTGGAGAACTGTGTCTTGTTATGTCGCAGTTAAAATTATAGTTCACATAACCTAAATAAAAATTCAGTCAAATACCTTCATGTTGTTCCAAACCTGTATGACTTTATTTGAGCTTCACTCATGCAATATGAGCAGAATGAATTAAGACCATTTTTAAAGTAAAACTTTGCACTCAATTTAAAGCAACAAATTTTTTTATTATTATTATTTATACCTAAACAACTTTTAAGAGCAAGAGTGGAGGGGAAGAATTTTGAAGAAGTAAATTTTGGTCTGATCATCAAACAAAGTTATCATATGGCCTGAAATTTAATGGTCTGGACCACTTTAATAATACTTTTAATCTCAACTGCCATTTTGCTTTTGCGATCTGTTCGACCCCGGAAACTGTGACGCGTGACGTCAGACTTGCGTTGTTGCATGCTAACATCAAACTCTACTGGATTCAATTGTGTTTGGAGCACAAACAAAAGTTGACTTTGAGTGATGGAACATATGTAGGCTACATTATATCATTATATTTCAATCAATGCCAAAAAATATTTCAAGACTTAAAACGAGACCTTAGAATAGATCCTCATTGTTGTTTCTGTATTCCCTCACTTCAATCTTCTATTTAAGTCCGTTCTTTTGTTTACGGAAGCACATTCTCATACCTTATTGTAAATGTATGAGCATCTGAAACAATCATCTAGATGCAGACAACAAAGACATTCAGCTGGAAAGTTTCGAGGGTTCCAGGGGTTTCCCTGAGCAAACTCTAGATGTAAAAAAAAATACCCTTGTTTAACCTGTTATGAACTTATTGTCCAGTTTAAATGTGATGACAGCTGTTCTCATTACAGACATACTGACCTCAGACACTTGGATTGTCATGCTTATATTCACTTGTCTAGAAAGCCAGTATTGCCAATGTCACTTAAAACAGAATTCTTGGTCATTCACTGTTGAATTCACTTATTTAATCAGCAATCCGATTAAAGTCGGCACAAAGCGGAAGTTGCGATCTTTTCTTCCCTATTGTGACATATATCTGAGTGAAACTGCTTCTCGAACAAGAACAAATGTAGGACGGGACTTGATTTTCTCCATTGGGAATTGATTGGATGGTTGTTGTTTGCTATTGGTCGATCTCATGTGAGTGACAGGTAGCCCCGCCCTCACGCCAGTAAACACATCATCAGAGAACAGATGTCGCTGCTAGAGTGAGCTGAGTTATTTAGACTAAAGATTGTGAGGGCGCATGAATAAAAACAAAAAAACGATTTGAACGGATTATTCATTTATAATAAATGCTGCAATATCCCATTAAAAAAAGAATTGTCCATTTTGATTTCATGGTGACAATAAATACTTAATTCCTTCATTAGCCTGTTATTTTTCTACCTACAGTTGCGATAGAAAGCAGACAGCTATAAGATTTTGATGATTCTGGCACAGATGAAGCTGATTCAGTCTTCTGTTTCCTCCTCGTCCGTCTCTGCATGTCACTGCCTTTAATTCTAGCTGAGTGGATTTGGCTTTCTGACTCCCACACATACGGGAGGGGGAAAGAGAAAGAGGAAAACAGGCGGGGGGATTTCAGATCTCACCCCATGCCGCGGGAGATTGCTGCAGGCCAGGGCTGAACGGCCCTCCTACTTTCTCCACCCTGAAGACCCTTGTTATGACAACCATTTACAATCCTTCATGAAATGTTTTCACAGGGAATGACGCTTCTTGAAGGAATGTTTTGGGTTCAATGGAAGTTAAGCTTTATTGACATCATCCGTGTCTTAATTTCATTTACCACAGAAACTATTTCATCGTTTCAGTCAAGTCATGTTTACAGTATAGGCTTATGTATGTATAATGAAAGTCAATGGGGCACAACACTGCAGTCAGATAACTATTGGAAAACAATGTTTTGAAAGTATATACCAACATAATTCTACATTATATGTGTTCGTATTAGACTATGATGAAAGCTACATGTTTACTAGCAAAGTTATCAAGTCTTCAACTCATGAATGACCATTTAAAGCCAGGAAACCTGCTTCAATGTGCAAAATGATACCAGAAATGGCAAATAGAGATGCGCGGTTGGCGGTTATAGCAGCGGACTCCGCGGATAAACCGCGGATCGGGCGGATGACGTGACGGAAAAAAAATATTTGAATTAAATTCGGGCGGGTGGCGGGCGGTTTCTAGTCTCGCGCCCGTCATCAGCAGCGCCTTGTATCAGCGGATGGCGGGCGGGAAAATTGGTCAAAAACGTTGGTGCGGATGGATGGCGGACGGATGATGAGTTTTTTGAGTTTGAAATAATAGCCCATCCGCGCATCTCTAATGGCAAAGTTGTGTTTGTATGGTAGTGATGGACAGTAGCATCGCTAAAAATAGTGAAGTATTAGCCATTAGTTTAGTTATTTCCCAGTAGTGACGTGGTAGAATTAGCATTTTAGCATTAGCATTGTTGATTATGTGTTTTACCTCATGATTGGAAAACTTTGACCGTTTGGCCGTTCATTTACACGACAACAGCGCAAACTTTTGAAAACGGGTTTCAAGTTCAAGTTTTTGAAAATGATATCATTATGGTCTCTGTGTAAACTACAAATCCAGTGACGTCATGTGCATGCGAATTAAGTGTTGCGTATGTTTCTTTAAAACTGACATTGCCAACTACTGGCCTGGCAGCAAAATACAGCGGTTTTTAGTAGCTTTCGCGGATCGATGTTAACGGGGATGGTTTTGACAAGGCTGTCATCTGTACAAAGAAAACACTTTTCCAGTTTTTTGTACATTTTTGTTGTGTAAACTTGCTCTAAGATACTTTTTAGTTAGTAGCTTAGCTAGCTAATCTGAATTCTTTGCTCAATCCCATTGTTATATTCTGAATAACCAAACGTTCATCCGCCCGGAAGAATAGTCCCACCACTAAGCTACTTTTGCTAAAGCTGTCAGCTAATCTTAGCTAATTTTTCATTGTTAGTAACTTAGTTAGCTAATCTGAATAGCTTGCCCAATAGCATTCTTATGTTCTGAATAACAAATATTTATCCACCCAGAAAAGTAGCTCCACCACTAAAAAAAACGATGTAGACGATGTCTTTAAAATGCAGTTGGTAGCAAAATTTTCTGAATAGCCCAATTCTGTTGTTATATAGGCTAATAAATAACCAAACGTCCATCCGTCCTGGAAAAGTAGTTCCAACACTTGGATGATTTAGACAACTATACACACATTTTTGTATTGTAGAATGAATATTTCTGCTTTTCAAGCCTTCAGAATGTCTTTCCCCATTGCCTTCTTTGTAAGCGCATTACCGTAACCATGATTTTTATTTATTTTGACATGCCGAGGGACAAGATGCCACAGATGCCGACGACAGTGTTTTAAACTTGTTTTGAACACTGAACATATGCAAGTTTCTGTGTATATTTAGAAAGCCTGATATGAATTGTATACTTCATATTTTCAGTTGGGATCCCACATATTCACCGGAGAACGATATGAAGCGAATGACTCATTTTTCTATATTCTTGATCTGAGATCCCTTGGGAGGGAAGAAGGGATGAAGAATCAGAGGAAGGAGGGCTGGAGTGGGTGTTGTGGAGAAACAGACGAGTGACATCTCTTAGCTGGAGGTTTTCTCCCCTTCTCTGTGGCAGAATCTAAAAATATCTTAACCTAGTGCCTTCATTAGGCCAGACAGGGCTCTCCATACACACAAACACACTCTTCACCCACAGCGTGCGATACAGTTTTACCAAACACAACATGCATCGACCATTACCTACATGAGATGAAGAGAAAAGGAAGTTGCTCGTCTGCATGTCCTTGCTATGACTCACTGTGTGTGTGATAAGCGCGTGGGCGCACACATGTGTGTTTGTGTGCGAGTGTGTCTGGATGTGTTTCTGGGTGACGATGACATTCTGCAAGACGAGTTTGGTGGCTCTGACAAACTGTAAACTTTCAAATGTGTGTCGCAGAGAAAAACATTAATTACGCTGTGACAGGCTGTGTGTGTGGTGATTTTAAACCAGTAGGGAATAATATTGAATAACTGGATTGGGTTCATTTTTGAGCACTCTTAAGAAAAGCCTGTATGCATAAGGCACAATTTCAAATTACTCACTGGATTGTGTTGCGTTTTAGGTTTGAAGAAATTGTCTGTAAGCTTAACAGAAATGGTTCTGGTAATGACATTATCTGTTTTTTTACAGAATTTTGTCTTACAGTGTATTACTATATATTAAACACACACACACACACACACACACACACACACACACATAATAAATAAATGAATAAAATAATATATATACATATATATATATATATATAGCCTATATATACATATATATACTGTATTTAAACACATGTACATGTCTACATACACGTATACATATACTGTATATACACATGTACG
This sequence comes from Siphateles boraxobius, assembly GCF_051911475.1. Taxonomy (NCBI): domain Eukaryota; kingdom Metazoa; phylum Chordata; class Actinopteri; order Cypriniformes; family Leuciscidae; genus Siphateles; species Siphateles boraxobius. The sequence continues at coordinate 27,846,827 of NW_027508733.1, forward strand.
TCTACATACACTCACACACACACACACGCATATATATATATATATATATATATATATATATATATATATATATATATATATAATATATATAATATAATTTATATATATATATATATATTAGGGCTGGGAAAAGATTAATCGCGATAAATCGCATTCAAAATAAAAGTTTGTGTTTACATAATATATGTGTGTGCACTGTGTATAATCATTTTGTATATATAAATACATACACATGCATGTATGCATATAAGATTTTTTATTTATTTATATATAAAATATTTACATTTATATATAATATAAATTATAAATAAATATATACAGTATATACATGAAAATATTTCTTAAATATATACATGCATGTGTGTGTATTTATATATATACAAAATAATTATACACAGTGCACACACATATATTATGTAAACACAAACTTTTATTTTGGATGCGATTAATCGCGATTAATCTTTTCCCAGCCCTAATATATATATATATTCTCCTCACTCCTGGTTCTCCACACTCCTGGTTCTCCTCACTCCTGGTTCTCCTCACTCCTGGTTCTCCACACTCCTGGTTCTCCACACTCCTGGTTCTCCACACTCCTGGTTCTCCTCACTCCTGGTTCTCCTCACTCCTGGTTCTCCACACTCCTGGTTCTCCTCACTCCTGGTTCTCCTCACTCCTGGTTCTCCACACTCCTGGTTCTCCACACTCCTGGTTCTCCTCACTCCTGGTTCTCCTCACTCCTGGTTCTCCACACTCCTGGTTCTCCACACTCCTGGTTCTCCACACTCCTGGTTCTCCACACTCCTGGTTCTCCTCACTCCTGGTTCTCCTCACTCCTGGTTCTCCACACTCCTGGTTCTCCACACTCCTGGTTCTCCTCACTCCTGGTTCTCCACACTCCTGGTTCTCCTCACTCCTGGTTCTCCTCACTCCTGGTTCTCCACACTCCTGGTTCTCCACACTCCTGGTTCTCCTCACTCCTGGTTCTCCTCACTCCTGGTTCTCCACACTCCTGGTTCTCCTCACTCCTGGTTCTCCTCACTCCTGGTTCTCCACACTCCTGGTTCTCCACACTCCTGGTTCTACTCACTCCTGGTTCTCCACACTCCTGGTTCTCCACACTCCTGGTTCTCCTCACTTCTGGTTCTCCACACTCCTGGTTCTCCACACTCCTGGTTCTCCTCACTCCTGGTTCTCCTCACTCCTGGTTCTCCACACTCCTGGTTCTCCACACTCCTGGTTCTCCACACTCCTGGTTCTCCACACTCCTGGTTCTCCACACTCCTGGTTCTCCTCACTCCTGGTTCTCCACACTCCTGGTTCTCCACACTCCTGGTTCTCCACACTCCTGGTTCTCCTCACTCCTGGTTCTCCACACTCCTGGTTCTCCACACTCCTGGTTCTCTACACTCCTGGTTCTCCACACACCTGGTTCTCCACACACCTGGTTCTCCACACTCCTGGTTCTCCACACTCCTGGTTCTCCTCACTCCTGGTTCTCCACACTCCTGGTTCTCCACACTCCTGGTTCTCCACACTCCTGGTTCTCCTCACTCCTGGTTCTCCACACTCCTGGTTCTCCACACTCCTGGTTCTCCACACTCCTGGTTCACCACACTCATGGTTCTCCACACTCCTGGTTCACCACACTCCTGGTTCTCCACACTCCTGGTTCTCCACACTCCTGGTTCTAAAACGCTTACATGCGGGGGGAGTACTCTGGGTTCGGGCTGAATTCAGAGCTCGGAGCCCTCCCTCCGGACAGCACGCCAAATACGCATTAAATCTTACTCCCTCAAAATTATATGTAAGTGTGAACTCGTGAGCTCTTCCTTTAATAAATTAAAATCGTAAGTCAAATGGACCCACTTAAAATAGCATTTTTAGTGCAGTTTGTGGTGCTCAAGTCATGTATGATTATATAACTGTATTATTGTTTTGGTGCTAATTAATATCACAGGACAGCACTGTCTGAAAATGCCAGATGAACAGTCTCGGTGCAGACAGACCCGTCGAGTGGGAGGACTGCTGGTGAAGTGCTAAAATCCGCCATCTTATTAAAACTATGCAAGTATGATTACAATGAGTCAACCACTTAAAAGTAAATACCAAACATAAGTCACACAAGCTATATGAGTAAAGTACCACTGGAATAACGAAGCTGGTGTTTGAGACCTGATAGGCCTGTCGTATACACAAATACCCCCCCCCCCCCCCCCCCCCCCTCATTTATAGAGAATTTATTTTTACAATATACACCATGGTGTGTTTGACCACACTGTTTTTGCAGCATTTAAATATTTTTTCTGGAAGTACCATGCCGATGACTCATGAGACTGTCAAAACGCAAAGACACACACACGCACACACACACACACACACACACACACACACACACACACACACACACACACACACACACACACACACACACACACACACACACACACACACACCCACAGCCTATTTGAAGATTCGTTTCTCTGAAACAAAGGAAAGGGTGCTGACGTACGATAACGCTTGAGATATTCAAATCTCAAAAATACCATGGGGAAGTAGTATTAATAGTATTGTATATAATACCACAAATATATCAGATATAAATCTGTACAATAATTGATCATAATTAAATAGGAGGCTATTTGTGGTAAACCATATAAACATCTTGAATAGCTAAATGTGTTTTGCTGTGCAGTAACAGAAACTGATGATACTACTGTCGATTTTGATAAAGGATATCAGTGAATTCCCGTCATTTTAATAACGCTTCCTTATTTTTAAATGTCGAGAACAAATGTTGATGATCCATTTTTGGCATTTGGTTTGAGGAGTTTCAATTATAGTCTCTGTCCTCACACACAATGACGCAGAAACAACCTTCGTTTCTCCCTCAGTATCACTTTCAAGATCAAAATGGGGATGTGGATATGAAAACTAAACACGAACACCCTCTCTCACAGTTCAGAAACGGCTGCCGGCGCAGTGGAGGGCTGTGAGAGCAGTGTGTGCCGATGGGGGTTAGTGTTGGGTGCGTCAGTCACAGATGTGTGCCCATGTGAATTTCTTTCTGGTCAGATTGTGGTGACACTGCACCTGTGTTACTTCCCTTTAGAAAGAATCGATGACAGTATACAAATTACAGAAACATTACAACATGCAGTCAGTGGGTGCCCTGAACTCTTGTTACGTACTATGTATACGTTTCTGAACAATAGTCTTCAAATAAAACGTTTTTTTTTTCTAGTCTTTTTTTATTTCTCATTTTGTACAAGGTCATACTAAATATATATATATATATATATATTGTTTTTGCATGTGTTCATACTTTCTTTTTGTGTCATCCTGGCCTAAAATTATATCTGCATAATTTGGCATGTTTCATTGCATAATCACAAATAAAGCAACTGACTCCAAGCAAAACTACGCAATATGCTTATAAAATCACTTTTGGCCACTACTGCATCATTACTGCTCGTTAGCACAAATATATAATCAGCCAATCACATGCCAGCAACTCAGTGCATATATGCGTGCAGACATGGCCAAGACGATCTGCTGAAGTTCAAACTGAGCATCATAATGGAGAAGAAAGGTGAATTAAACGACTGAATGTGGCCTGGTTGTTGGTGCCAGACGGGCTGGTCTGAGTATTTCAGAAACTGTTGATCTACTGGGATTTTCATGCACAACCATCTCTAGGGTTTACAGAGAATGGTCTGAATAAGAGAAAATACCCAGTGGGTGGCAGTTCTGTGGGTGAAAATGCCTTGTTGATGCAAGAGGTCAGAGGTCAGAGGAAAATGACCGGACTGGTTCTGCTGATAGAAAGGCAACATTAACTCAAATAACCACTTGTTACAACTGAGGACTGCAGAAGAGCATCTCTGAATGAACAACATGAAGATCAAACCTGAAGGCATTCAGGCTACAGCAGCAGAAGACACACACCAGATGCCACTGCTCTCAGCTGAGAAGAGGATACAATTAACACAAACTCACCAAAACTAGAAAAACATTGCCTGGTCTGATGAGTGTTGATTTCTGCTGCAACATTCAGATGGTAGAGTCAGAGTATGGCGTAAACAACTCGAAAACATGGATCCATCCTGCCTTGTATCAACGGTTCAGGCTGCTGGTGGTGGTGTAGTCAAGTTTCAAGTTTTTAAGTTTGGTTTATTTATATAGCACGGTTAAAACAGCAGCATCGGATAAAATAAACTCATCAAAGGTGTAATGATGGTGGGATATTTGCTTGGCACACTTTGGGCCTCTTAGTACCAACTGAGCATTGTTTAAACACCACAGTCTACCTGAGTATTGTTGCTGACCATATCCATCGCTTTATGACCCCAGTGTATCTTCTGATGGATACTTCCAGCAGGATAATGTCACAAAGCTCAACCTCAAAAACCTCAAACTGGCTTTTTGAACATGACAATGAGTTCACTAAGCTCAAACAGCCTCCAGAGCAGATTTGGGATGTGCTGGACGGGATGTACGAGAGATTCACATCATGGATGAGCAGCCGACAGATCTGCAGCAACTGCGTGATGGTATCATGTCAATATTGACCAGAATCAATATGGTTTCCAGCACCTTGTTGAATCTGGGCCATGACGAATTAAGGAAGTTCTGAAAGGGGTCCAACCCGATACTAGCAAGGTGTACTTAATAAAGTGGCCAGTGAGTGTATAATGAACAGAATATTTGTTTATTTATTTGTTTATGCCCTATAGGTAGAGGCTACTCGTCCTGGGGTCCCAAAAAGAAAAAATACAAAACTACATTAATCAACAACAATAAAATACATATAAGTGTCAGGGTTATGTTTAGCTTTCATTGTGTTTTGGTTTCGTTTTCATTGTTCCCTGTCATTTTCTTCCTGAGTTCTTGTAACATGTCTATATTGATGTGGTTTTGTTTCTAATTTGGTTGCCCCTGCGAATCTGAGCATTATTGTTAATAAACTGTTTGTGTTGAGTTCTCTGTCGTCGTGCCCTTGCTGCAGCCACAGATGTCTGACAATGAATATATTTAATTAAATAACTGTCCTTATTTTTTCTTAAAGTATATATATATATATATATATATATATATATATATATATATATATATATATATATATACACACACACACAGTACATATATATATATATACACACATTTTTCCACTATTCATACAACATTTTAGTTTCAGATGTTGCTACATTGACGTTAAATTAATTGCTTTAATTCAAGTCAAACTAATACTTTAATATGACTAAATCATCCTGATTGCATTGTGTTACAGCAATGAAAGTATTTCCAGAAGCTCTATACACTTCACTTTCACAGTGTATTTTACCATTGGGCAACTGGCTGAGGACGCTTTGTGCATGTAAGTTCATGTAGCGAACAGCGGGATGATTCGGAGCAAGTTGGGGAGCCGTTTCCTGTGGGCCGTTTCCTCTTCCTGTCTCTATGAGTGACAAAGACCAGGGGGGAGGGGGGTTGGCTTTTCCTGTTTAACAGGAAATAGGAACAGCTCTCAGCAGATCTGGACTGGCAATGATGGGCTGCTATGCGAAACCAGGCATCAGAAACAATGCACATCCTCAAGGCATGTAAACAACGCTAGCCCATCCCATACCTCGAGGACTCAACAAAAACAGAGATCGTTTTAACTGTACATGCATTCTACTGGTCATGTCACACTTTGTGGATATCTTACACAAAATAGGTTGTGTGATTATAAAAGGGGGAGTCCACTCACACTTTCCATTAAGAGTGAGAATGAAACCAGCGTGGCGTAAAACCCCCATTCCACTGCATGGGTGCGCAGGGATGGGCTGAGGTGTGTCTGTGAGTGGCTATTACTAATGAACCACTGACTAATCTTCTCATCTGTTGCTCGAAGTGTGTGTGTGTGTGTGTGATGTGGGAAGCTTTTACTCAGCTGTCTGTTTCTCTGACAAAGCTGTGACATGTTAGCACATGTTCCTAATACTGCAGTTGTTGCAGGCTAATGACCTCAAATATTATGCTAGCATTCAAATGCTTTGTTAACATAAGCACATCTTTGGAAAACAAATTCATTTTGAATGTTTAGCTAATGTTCATATGAAGTTATTAAAATATTATTTCTGAATGTTCCCTGAATGTTTTTTTGCTTGTAGTATGCATAGCCTTACTGTTATCTATGAGCTAGTCTGCTCCAAAACAATGACAAAATTGGCATTGAGAAGATATATAAGCATTCAAAACTGCAGTCTCTCACTTCCTCCAATATGGATCAATGATTTTGATGACATCACTCTGCACTTAAGCGTCTCATCAGATTTTATTTCCAATCAAATGCACTCTAGAATCTTAAGCCCCGCCCCCTATATAGACGCTGAAGCTGCGGCTGAAATCAGTCACTTGTTCCACATTTACTATTTTCTACGTGGTGAATGGCACATAGTGCACTATATAGGGGACAGTGAAAGATTCAGACAGTGTAAATATACTTTCCATTGGGCCGAATGAAGTCTGGTTTCACGTTAGTGTCACACGAACCCCCGCAGCTCCGGTGCAGAGACATGATACACAGAGCGGATCATATGATCGAGTCGCCGCAGAACAGAAAACGTATCGGACTCATTTGAATTCTGCACAGAATGCTATATTATAAAGCAATATGGAGGAGATTAGAAGGAGAAACAGTTAGAGATTAGAAGGAAACTGCAGCTTTATCAAGCTCAACGGCTCTGGCTGAGCTGTGATATAAACTTAACGCTATTGACTATTTTTAAAAAGGGGAGGAGCTGATCGATATGTCCCTCCCTGTCTTCCTGTTTCAGTGGAAATGACCTCAACACATTGAATAATGCTGTGCATTTAAAGGCACTTCAGTGGGCCTTTAATGTCTTTCTTGGTTAAAAAAACCTTACCAGAATGTTCCCTGTTAGGTGGGATCTTCAGAGGGGTTTTAATGTGTTCTGAGTGGTTGCCAGGGTGTTGTTAGGGGGTGATTTTAGTGATTTTAGCATGTTACATGAATGTTAGGGTGTTCTGGATAGTGCTATGGTGTACTGGTTGGTCAAAAGAGCAAAAGAGTCCCCCGGCAACACCACCCAGCCAGGGAAGGAAACGCAAGAGAGACGGCTCGGCTCGGCAGCCCACTGTTTATGCAGCAGCATCCTGCCCATCGCCCCGCTACCCACCGAGAACACACACACACACACACACACACACACACACACACACATGCACACGCACATACACACGCACATACACACACACACACACATACACGCACATACACACGCACACACGTGTGTAAAATAAAATAACTTTAGAAAAGTTCAGTGGTTAGCTTACCAGCTGCGTTCTGTTTTCGCTATCACTTTTCATAAAAGTGGCAAAAAGGTTCATATGTTTCTCTGAAACGTTGTAACGTATTTATTTCGACGTCTGTCCATTGTTGTTACATTGAGTTACATTGAGCTACACAGGACCCTGCCCCATTGTGTGTGGGTCCCTTCACACTGTGGCGTCATCTAGGTTTCTCCTCCTATCCAGTATTTGTGTATCCGAACACGTTGTCCTGCATGAGTGACTCTGCTCTGCGAGCTGCCCTGCTGTCTACACCTTCGGCAGCGGCTTCTAAGGCAGCATCGTAACGGAAATGGAACATGAAAAGTGAACTGGAACACTCTACATCAGGGCCGACCCCATATAGGTCACTGATGATACAAACATAAGTGGTTCAAATAATAATAATAAATTGGTGAAAACGTAAACCTGACAAAAATGTGTGCAAAATATAGAAACGTTTCTTCAAATATATGCTCATTATGAGATCATAGTTATTGCTTATATTTATAAAAAAAATGTGTGTTCTATTTTTTAGTACATTAATTTATACATATAATTAATTTATAATTTTGCTGCTTATTTTTATAACATTAATAATGAATAATATGTTAGATATCTTCACTCGGAACTTCATTTCGGTTGCCAAAGCCACATTAAAATATTTATGTTTTCTTTTTTCTCAGCTTTATTAAAATTATTTATGATAGTTTTTGTTTATATATTTGTTATATATATATATATATATATATATATATATATATATATATACTAATCTAAAATCTTGATTTTGTACAAAAAATTTATTGATGTTATTTGTAAACTATCCAAGTACTTTAATAATGTATTAAATATTTGCGTCATCCGCCATCTTGAATATTTTCACTGACCATGTGGGATTACTGTCCATGTTGATGCGAAGCTGCTTTAAAATACTGGTCAAAATCAGGTATCTTTAATATGCTGCATACTTTTCATTGTGTCGAGAGCGTCAATGATGCCTTAAAGTGATAGTTCACCCAAAAATGAAAATTCTGTCAGTATTTACTCTCCCTCATGTTGTTCCAACTTCGTAAGACCTTCGTTCGTCTTCGGAACACAAATTAAGATATTTTTGATGAAATCTGAGAGCTGGATCACTCCTCCATAGGCTTCTAAAGGATTGAAACTTGCCAGCCTCGAAAAGTTATTAAAGACATTGTTAAAATAGTCCAAGTGACTACAGTGCCGCTCAATCTTAAGTTTCTTAAGCGACGAGAATACTTTTTCTACGCAAAAACAAACAAAAATAACGACTTCATTTCAACTATTCATTTCCTTCTCTGTGGGCCTCTAGTCAGTTAACTTAGTGTGATAGTGTAGAGCTACGTCACACGTAGGCTCACTATTGGCCGACGCTGGTCATGTGGGTGATGAGTGTGACGTACAGCAACAGAAGCTTACGCTTTTACACTAGTGAACTGACTCGAGGCCCACAGAGAAGGACATGAATAGTTGAAATAAAGTTGTTGTTTTTGTTTTTTTGCGCACAAAAAGTCTCTACGCTTGATAAACTTAAAGGTATAGCGGAGGATCTTTCCGAATTTTAGAGAAGACCCGCCCTCTCCAATTTTTTAAAAAATGCACATATGCGCAACACTCTATTTGCTCCCGAGAGGGAACGCCTATTAAACGTGTTGAGTGACCGAGGACTCAAGACATGATATGCAATGGAGAAGTAGCTTGTTGCATTTGTGTAATAAATACTATGGTGAACACATTGTAATTATCGAAGATGAACACACAAGGTTTTAGAATATTTCAGCGTGATACCATTTACCATTTGGTCATAAGGCTACTTTAGACAAATTGAGATGTTTACCGTGTCTACGCGGTGCATGACTTGTGCCAGGGCTAGCATCGCTAATCATAGCTTACATTAACTTTTACTAGCAGTGATTTTAAATGAATTTCTCCAAATAGCATGACAAACTTTACCTGTCTAGTAGAATCTTCGTGACTGCGGCATCAGTGGGAAGCCCAACCTGTGCTTTTAGCGCACGCCAGCGTGTGAAATATTCACCCAAAATCACTCTGGTCTTGTTTCTATATTCTGCGGCCTTTCTCTTCTTATCATACACTTCGTATACAGTTTTTCTCTTTCGACCATCAGCCATTTTCAAAGGAATGGCTGAAACCGTAACTCATCACACATAATACACCTGAAAGTGCGCATGCGCAGAAAGCGAAAACTACATAGGGACGAGCACGTACCGTATCACCAGAATGATTGACACTTATGTGGACCAATAGTATAGGCTACCCACCCGGAAAAAGAAAATCCTCCGCTACACCTTTAAGATTAAGCCACTGTAGTCACTTGGACTATTTTAACGCTATCTTTAATAACTTTTCGGGGCCTGCAAGTTCAATCCCTGAAGAAGCCTATGGAGGAGTGATCCAGCTCTCAGATTTCATCAAAAATATCTTAAGTTGTGTTCCGAAGATGAACGAAGGTCTTACGGGGTTGGAACAACATGAGGGAGAGTAAATACTGACAGAATTTTCATTTTTGGGTGAACTATCCCTTTAAAATGCTGGCAGCTGCTGGAACAGAGCCAGCGTATTTGTGACTCACACTGCCTGCATTCTCCAGGTAAAACACTTGAAAAGCATCAGTACCTGGATGTGAGGTGAATAATGGAGGATCAAAATACACACACTTTCTCACACAGTATGGCTAAACGGCAATGAAAGGGCCTCTATTTCCATGGTCCCGCTTGCCGATCAAACAGTTACGTGTGTTGGGGACATGTGTGAATTTTCAAAAATGATGACGCACACCCCATAACAGCATTGTGTCATCTCATAAAGTGTTATATGTGTGTGTGTGTGTTTGAGAGAGAGAGAGAGCTACATTGTGGGACGGCTAGTGATTGAAATGAACGAAAATGCGTACGAACTTCAAATTTGGACCAACGGTCTAGTTAAAACTACAGAAAATAATCAATTTCCAGTCAGTTTGCTGAGGCTTTTTTCCCCAGATACATAAACATATACGCACGCAAGAACAATGATTCACAAAGACATACTACACACACAAATACACAAACCCACTTTCTAGAAGATTACAGTGAAATGGACGTGGAAATTGAAGCCTGTGTGATGACAACAAGAGAACTGATTTGACAACAGCAATTACGGAGGCATTAAAGGACAATACACACACACACACACACACACACACACACACACACACACACACACACACACACACACACACACATACACGCACACACACACACACACAAACACACACACACACACACACACACACACACACACACACACACACACACACACACACAAACACACACACACAAACACACACACACACACACACACACACACACACACACACGCACACACACACAAACACACACACACAAACACACACACACCTACACACACACACACACACACACACACACACACACACACACACACACACACACACACACACACACACACACACAAACACACACACAAACACACACAAACACACACACACACACACACACACACACATTGGGACAGTACCCTTCAAAAGGTTTCTAATATGTACTCTTTGCGTACACTTTTTATGTACCTTTGAGGGACTAATATGCACTCTTTATGTACAAAGGTGTAGCTTTTGAAAAGGTAACGCCACAATGACAGCTTTTGTACCTTTTTTTCTTAGAGTGCATAAGCGCTGACCCAAAACCTAGTGAGCTGCTTTGCAGTTGGGCTGGTAAAAAGTTCATAAAGCTACTTGAGACTTGACAGTTGATTTCAGTGGAGTTTGATGTTAGCATGTTGCTAAGCTAGCTAACAGTGTGATATTGTGATAAGTATAAAAATACACGGCACACACAAATTTCAGACTTTCTGAGAATCTCTGGAGATGTGATATAAAATCTGTGAAGAAAGCACTAGCTATGTGCCCTCCAAAGTCCCATGTGTTCAAGAGAACAAAACTGTCACTTCCTTAGATTTTTTTTAACGTTTTTTATTTGCATTTTTAGAATAAATGCGCATCTTGGCATTTATATGCAATGTTTTTGATGCGATATCCCGCAATTTGCATAAAAGTAGGTGAATAGAAACAGTGACTCACTCTGCACTTCCTGTTGGCCGAATTGAGAGGAAAGTGAGTAAAATGAGACAGAAAAACAAGCAAAACAATAATTTATTTCAAAAGAAATTCGTATGATTTATGCAAAATAAATATCCCGCTCACATTGCGTTTCCCCTATCTGTCAGGCCATTACACTGGTTATTTTGGATATCTTATGAATAAAAATGAGTCAGCAGGGGAGGGCGAAGAGATGGAGGAAATAAAAATGTAGCATTTTTCAAAAGTACAGTATAAAGTATCATTAATTTTACTTTTGCTGATGATCAAGATGTTTTATGTATCATGTAACATATCAACGTAAAGCTATCTGTGATAGCACACACTTAAAAATAAAGGTTCTTTAGATTCTTAAGTTCTTCAATGGTTCTTCTAAGCCATCGCTGTGAAGGAACCTTTATTTATAATAGTGTAAATGATGAGACTCTTTCAGTTTTGAGTGATCCTGTGAACCTAAACCTCTGATTGGTGTAGAAGATGTAAAGCTCACACTGATTCCCTGAAGCGTTTCAGATGTGTGTGAGTGTGTGTTGACAGTATCATGGCACAGCCTGTTGTGTGAGATGAGCTCGATGAGTCTGTATCCTGTTAGACTGTAATGACTCAACACAGAGTTCCACATCAAACATGTTCTGATCCTGTATGTATCTATCATTCATTCATCATCAAAATATCAAAAAACGACTGGCTATAATAAGATATATTAAAAAAAGTACATTTGTATTTCTGATTACAAAACAATTATCTTACATCCAGTCCCTGCTGCCTTCTAACACAGTGCATTCAAGGCATGTAATTGTCATGTGTTTTCTGTGAATCAGACCCACGATCTTGCTATTGCTAACCTCATCTGCTAGTGGTTGAGCTTCAAAAAGGGTTGCAATTATGCTAAATTCGTAAAACATTGCATGAAATAATAACAAAAATAGTTTTGTTTATTTAATATACAACATATATTCAAATCTTATGCGTTTCTTACGTACATAATGGTATGTATTTTAGCTATTCGTTTTTTTTTCTAATAAAATTGAGCATGTTGAAATCCATTTCTTGATCCAAAAAATGTGTCAATCATGTGTTGTCCTTGAGACATGATTTTTTTAAATTGATATTTGCAACCACTCGAGAGAAAAAAAACAGCTGAAATATCACAGAAAGATGAATATATTAAAGATATATGCTTTTACTTTAACCCTTACTGTAGTGGTTAAGAAAAGTAACTGTAAATTGGCCAGTAAATTACTGTAATATACATTGCATCATGGGTAATATGACTTGGCATGAAATGTGCTGCGTTCAAAATCGCACGCTTCCCTACTATATAGTATGCAAAAAACAGTACGCCTACAGTATGTCCGAATACATAGTATTTGAAAACGGGGGCGTTTGTTTAAGGCATGCATGTTGTATATCTACGAGATACAAACAATATGCGGTCGCGAAGTGTTGTATACTTCCCTATTGTATATCTGAGTGAAACGGCTTCTTGGACAAAATTTTTTTTTTTCATTTTTTTATTTTGTCCATGGGAAATTGATGGGATGGATGTGGTTTTCTATTGGTGGATCTCATGTGATTGTCAATTTGGCGTAACAGGAAACCATTTTGTTGTCATGTGACCCTCATGGCCGAGTATCACGGTCATGGTTACACCACTTGACTTAGAGTCACAAAATCCAAATTGTAGTTTAAAACCAGCAACATTGGTATCAATGTTTTTCAAAAACAAACATGAAGACGTTTTTTTGAGTTTGAATTGGAAAAGATTTCTAATTTTGACTATCTATTTTGTCCTTTAAAGGATGCCGTCTGAACTGTTACTGGATCCCAGAAAGGGCTATTTTCCACAAACACGACACGTCATGTTCTGCATCACATGGGCAGATAGATATGATGGAGAGGAAATGTGTCTGTGAGCTTTTTTGCATTCAACGCACGAACCAGCCTCACACATAAACTGAGCATTTGACGTCACAAGCCGAGACAGCAGTCAGCACATTCATGTTGTAAAAAAAAAAAAAAAAAAAAACCCTCAAAAACACCTTGTTCGCTTCTCTTGGTGTTTTTCCAGTTCATCAGGGACATCTTGCTAATGTGTGAAGAGAAAGTGTGACTGAAAACCTAAAAACTACACCCAGTCTCGGCACACCGTTCTTAGACCAAACGAGAGAGGAACGTCTTTAGCTTTGTGTGAATGTGTTCGTTTGGATCTGTAGAATGGGATTTGTGACTGTCACCCATCTGTCCCATTATGCAGCAAACAGGAAGTGACCCGTTTGCTTCATCATTACTCACAAACACACACACACACAAACTGCCATTACTCAGCTCTGAGACCTACATTACATTTGAGGCTATAACAAGTATGTGACTAAACCCCTAAAAGTTTATTGGTGAATCTCACAAAATCTATATTTTGCTTAAAGCTTTTTGTTGTTGTTGTTGTTGTTGTTGTTTTGCATAAGGACATAATTAAAAACTAGCAAATTATTTGTTATTACCATAATGCTGAAAAAATATGTTTGGGATTGTAAGTCTATTAATCTCACCAAGTGATTTATTAAACTGATTTGTGATTGTGTGATTTGATAAACTGTAATATGTGAAATATTATTGGAATTTAAAAAAACTCTTTTCTATTTGAATATATTTTTAAAACTGTAATTTAATACTGTGATCAAAGCTGAATTTTCAGCATCATTACTCCAGTCTTCAGGTCACATGATCCTCCAGAAATCAGTATAATATGATGATTTGCTGCTCAAGAAACATTTCAGATTTTTATTTTTGAATATGCTTTTTCGTTTTTTCAGGCTTCTTTGATGAACAGAACATTTGAAAAGGACAGCGTTTATTTGAAGTAGAAATCTTCTGTAACATTATGAATGTCCTTATCCTTACTGTCACTTCTGATCAATTTAATGTGTCCTTGCTGAATAAGAGTGCTAATTTATTATTTTTTTTATACTGAAATTAAAATTATATATTTGTTTTGGTTACACTTTATTTTAAGGTATCCGTGTTAATTTTATTTATTTTTTTGCTTCAATGAGCACATGACCTCATCTGTCAGTCAATGCAAGTATAGGCTAAATTGATTTTTCTGTGGAACACAAAAGGAGATATTGTGCAAAGTGTCTACAAAACAATAGTATTATTATAAATAGCCAAATAATAACAATAATATTATATATTTATACATATAGCCTATAGCTTCCTGCTTTGTCATTTATCAGCAGTCTTGTCCTTCAAAGTATGTCTCAACCACAAACACATATATGACTCACAGGACGTGTGCTTTACTGACATATGCATGTTATTTTAAGGTATCCTTGTTACGGTGTACGTATACATTTAAAGTGAAGGTTAGTTGCATGCAATCATGCATACTTTACTGTTTTTACTACAGTAAGTACATGTAATGTGTAACAAGCACATTGTAACATAAAGTGTTACATTTGTTTATTTTATTGTGGTGCAGTGTTACCTGTTCACATTTTCATGAGCTTATTATGACAAAATAAATAAGATATGTGCATTTAAAGTTTACAGTCTGAGTAAAAAGAAACCAAGATATACATTATTGCAGTGTGTGTGCGTGTGCGTGTGCGTGTGTGTGTGTGTGTGTGTGTGTGTGTGTGTTTGTTCACCACTCACTGTCACTGCTCCTAAAGTGTGTGCACTAACTTGGATCACTGTAAAAAAAAAAGTTTCTGCCTTAATTTTTTTAAGTCAACTTGGCTGTTTAAGTCATTTCAACTTAAATTAAATTAAACTGATTTTAAAAGCTGAAAACTGCTCAACTTATAGTGTTGACTTAACGTGATATGTGTTCATAACTTATTGATCACATCAGATTTTACAGTGTACTTGGCCTTCAGGTCATGTCATGTCACACACATCTTCACTGCGGGTGAGTCAGGGCTGGGCTGGCTTTAATGGCTGGTCCAGGATCAGTGGTATTGATTCTTTCTTGTAGACTGAGAAAATTGCTGTCTACTTGATCTCAGATGAGCTCTTCAAAGAAGAGCAAACCGTTTTTTTTTCGTTTTTTTTTTCTTTCTTTCTTTGCAAGCACGCAAGTGTGTCTCTAGACCACAAACACGCACGCGTGCGCTGAATTGTCAATGCCTGTAAATGACTCACAGGATGCGTGCATTAGGCTACTGATTTTTTTGTGTGCATTAGGCCTACTGATATATGATTAGTGCGCCGCGCACAATCTCACGTCTGAATATTAAACTCATATTCGCGGTGAGTCACCACACTAGAGCTCTGTAGGAAGTGTTACGTCACGCGGGGAGCTGTCAATTAATTCCAGTCTATTATTGCGGTGACAGAAAGCACGCAACCCTGAATTTCAAATGCATGTATAAATATGCTTTATGAAAATCGTACAGCAGCATCTGTTGGACTGTAGGTTCAAATCAACTGTGCTAAAAAAAACTTGAGCCGTCCGGAGGTGTTATTCAGTGATGGGTAAACGACCGTGAATCTAATTTAATAGAGCTGGGCCGCCATCTAGTGGTGGGCACATGGCAACTTTTGGCTCTTATAAACCTTCATGGAAATTTTTCCACCTTTTCTGTGAATGTTTGTGACTTTCGCGGAGCGGGGAAAGTCACAATTTTCCCCGGAACAGGTTATTTAACCATCCAAATTTGAAATAGTTGCCAAGTTCCCCTTTAAAATAAGGCCGTGAAATGGCCTATAATTTGATATGCCTGGCTGGGCGATGTCTATCACACACGCTATGACAACAACTAGCCTATCAATATGCTCAGCTAATTTGCATCAAGACAAGATTAATACTAGTCGTAACTCACTCTTTGAAGTCTGATTTCGATCACATGTGGATTAATATTCCTATTTTTGTTATAAATATATCAATATTCCTTATTGATGCTATTTGTAGCATTTTATAAGCAGTTAATCAAAAAAGCACCTGCTTTTCTCATCGAAAAATCACATAGGCTACAATCATATATGTCTAGTAGCATCATGTTTCACGTATATAAACGTTTCTTTGGGTTAGTTACGCAGACCGAAAGCGAAAGTCATGGGAGGCAGGGCGGGTTATGAACACGTGATATGAGTTGAAGACGTGCAGGGAATGAGTTACAACAGCGATCGCGATAGAGAAGCACTGCGCTGGAATGCCCATTACATTACCATTAGCCGGTAATGCCCATTACATCGCGTAAAATCAGTGGAAAATAAATAGAAATGATGATTCTGTCTAAAGAAATATGAAACATGTAAGTATATTAATATTTCTCTAAATATACACACTTAATTTGGACTAAATAATGGATGCAGTTTAGTGAAGAACTTTTAAACCTCAGCTGACGTGACTGAATCTGAATTCTATTCAGAATGCCAATTTTGCACGCCTGACATAAATTAAGAAATTACTGTGACCCTAACAGAGTTTTATCATAAGACAGTGGTCTAATATCAAAGCTTTCTAATGATAGCCTACAGTTTCTCAAGATCAAATAGGCTAAGTGTGATGGCAATAAAATCTGGTTTCTGTTTAGGTAGTCTAGCTCCTATTACGCTGATGTTTGTTCAAGTGTTAGTTTTTCTAATAGGCTTGGTTTTAGTTAGGCTACAGTATTTCATGCAATAAAAATGAGGTGTGGCGCAGGGACAGACTGACAATCTGTGCGTTCGGGAAAATTCCAGAACGGCCGTCCAACCGAGGGCCGTCGGCACAAAAAAAAGAGTCTAATAAAACGATATGAACAGCCAACAACAGGGGCAATAATACGATCACTTACTTTATTGTAAAACAAAGAGTCGGCCTAGCCACTGACAGAAAGTTAGTTTTATAAGGCTTGCCTATACTGCAGTGCACTTTTCGCTCAAAAACAGAGCCGCGCGATCCACTGTGAAGCATTTTATTCAGCGCATAATTTTCTATCTCTATTATAAACCCACAGATGACTATGTGATTTAAGCTAGTTAAAAGCCGGATGAAACAGCGCTGACATGTCAACATATTGACGCAAAAAACAGGCGAAACATTGTTCCAAGAACAAACTAGTTAGAAGACATTTCACTCCACAACTTATGAATTAACTGTTGTGAAACTGTAGTAAAACAAACTTTTTTTGGCAGAAATGTGCCTGTATATATTCATATTAAAAATGCTGTTATATTAATAGTCATGTAGGCCTATACATGTAATGTAATGCAGTAATGTTTTTCTTTAGAAGTTATGGCAGTTTATTTATTTATTTTGCATTTATATTTATAATAAATGTTTGGGCTACTGTTTTTGATAACACATACAATAGGTTTATAGAGAATAAAAAAAAAATCAATATATATTTCCCAAAATTGGATATGATGGTAAAAAGTTAAAGTTAAAAGTAAAGGTTAGGTAAAAAAAAGCACCACCATGTTATATGTATAATAAATATTTTTGAGTAAAGCCCTACTAGATTATTTTATCCTTTGAGGTAGCCCTCGCACACAAAAAGGTTCGAGACCCCTGGTATATAGTATCTATAAGTTTTATAATTACAAGTTTGTGTAATTTGGGGTTTTTGTAGCCAGTGACATTTCATTATTTGTAATTTATTTTCAATGCAGATGTAATGTCATTGTACATTTTTTGTTTTTATTTGAAGGCTGAGGCTTAATTCATAAACAACCCCAATTATCATAATTGGTTTTGAGATATTACTTGTTGTGAATACTTTGTCTGATATAGGCTACAGTATTGTGACATAGTATCAGGACATCCTGGCTAGTGTCTGAGCATGGCTAGGGGCGAATGGCCGGATGATGGGCCTACATTTGGGAGAAAGTCCGGGGCTGTTTTTTAGCTCCAGTCCGTCCCTGGTGTGGTGTCATGATTGACAGCTGTGATTGACAGCTTATCTGAGTGAAGTATAGTCACAAAGGCACCAGCAGACTTTTTTGAGAGGAGATTGAAGCTTTAACTTTTGATTTTCCACAACTGTGCGTGACTACAATCTACACACAACAAAATTGTAGCAGCCAGGCTGCTTAAAAAATACAGGGGGGTTTGCAAAAAAAAAATTTGCATTTGAGTCTATGGGAGTATGGGTGGGACCTTGATACCATGGCTCCACCACACGTTCTCTACCAGGCAGACTCTGGGTCCAAATTACGTTATTAGTGCAAGATGGCAGCGGCCATCTTGGGACATTTTGACTTCACTTTTCTTTAGTGGAAGAAAAGGAAGTGGAGACACATTGTCCATCTTTTTTTACAGACTAGGCATAAAAAAATTTTTGGTTCCGGTTTCCGACCGACCCTGTCAATTTATGTGCGACCCAAATTTATTTTATGAGCTTGGGGAAGAAACAATACAAATTAGATAAATACACAAATAAAAAACTTTGAGGAGAACTATAATTTATGTTTTTGTACAGCACCGTATTTGTATAGCCTGTTGTCCTCCAGCAATGCGAACAAATGAGGCAGCCACGGGCGTTCACACATGTTTGTTGTCATGTAGATGCACTGCTGCGCTTGTGACGGCGCATGAGCTGAACGAGCAGAGATAGAGAGAGAGCCCCGGTCGCGCGCGCGCACTCTCTCTGCGGAGCCAGGCGAGAGTATAGGCTTCACCGTCTTCAAACTAAGCACTGTCTTGCTCTCTCTCCCTCGCACATATTAATGAAAATAAATCGACACGATGGCAATGTCGGAAGACTAAACTTTAATGTGGAGCATTCGGAGATTTATTTTTTCCTGAATTACCGCTGGGTGAGAATTGTGCTAAAATACGTTGCCTTATCTTCTCTGAAAAGCGTTCCACACATTCAGCTGACATATAAACCACACTTTAAATAAACGAAAAAACGATCCAGTGATGAAATGTTTTCTGTGATGACACAAATCTTGTGGTATGTCCTAACCGCCGGGATAATCACACAACGCGCACACGTCCGATTATGACACGTCTAATTCGCGAACTAATGACTCATTTGAACCGATTCGTTTTAATGAATGGTTAAAACAACTGATCTTTCCAACACTGAACTCACGAGACGTCTGAATCGGTGTATAACTAATCGGTAACACTTTACAATAAGGCAACCCCGATTGCCCCCGCGCACACACAAGGTGGTAGAGTACATGTACATGTAGGCTATGTTATGAAAAAATAGAGTAGCTTATCAATCGCTACTGTAAAAAAAAAAAAAAAAAAAAAAAATATTTCCTTCCTATCCCTTGCTGCCACTGAAAAAAAAAAAGTCCCTACCGACCCATGACCTCAACTGACAACCAACCGGAACCAAACTTTTTTTGTTTTACGCCCTATGGTAATAACTTGCTGTGAATGGCAACAATAATCGGGCAAAAGGTGCACAAAGTCAGGCTTCTTGAGTTCTGTACTCTCAGCGGGTTATGATTAGTTTAATGATAAGCTGGCATCTGACTGGCTGAAGAGCATGATGTACCCACGTCAAAATTGAGAGCTGTCAGGAAAACCTGAAAATACACAGAAATACAAGGCGATTCACACACGGATGACGATTTGCTAATTCAGATTTAATAATAAACTTGTTTAACTGAAAGTCATACAAGTTCTGCTTGCAATGTTTTGTAAAGCATCAATAACCAGAGGGTGCAGTGCTTAGATAAGGGTCAATTATGTATAATAAAAGTATTTGGACTTTAGAGTCCAAACTACCAACTGGAGAAGCTGAGGTAATCTTTTATATATATAAGAACCTAAGATCATAAGACATTTTCCTCTATTTTTTTAAGTCTCCATAGGTTTTAATCATGTTACAGAGCGTAATTATTTTTTAATAAAAGAAACAACTGATAAAATGTCACAATTCATTTTAGCCCAAGTAAGAATAATATCCGAAAACCACTTTATAAACACTTTTTACTGAGAGTCACACTGTTTACTGAAAGCTCTGCTTAATTCTTAAGCAATTTTTTGGGAAGCATTAGTAACCAATGGTGTGGTGTTTACATAAAGGTCAATTAATAATAATTAATAATATAATAAAGTAAAATAATTAATAATATACTGTTCTATTTCAGATTGTCCATCTGTAAGTTCACTGATCAGTGTTGTGAAAGTGTGGCTTCAGCTCTACAGTCATCAAACTCCTGTCTAAAGGAACTGGACCTGAGTAACAATAACTTGAAAGATTCAGGAGTGAAGCGGATGCACTGAAGAGTCCAAAGTGCCAACTCGAGATAGCTGAGGTAATTTTAAAATAGTAACATTTTAAAACTATAATATTGTCTCTTTCAGATGGAAACCTTGTATGTCCAAATCTGCTACTTTTCAGAAACCCCCCCCCTGTAGCTTTTAAATAATTAAACACTGCGTTATCAAAGTTGGTATTGTGGCTTTACATATGGTCAGACAAATTATGTTTTATAAACAATGTTCGGGAGGAGCACGTTGTCTATCTAATCAGCTCGAGAGGAGGTATACACAGCCGAGAGCCGAACTCATCCAGTTACCTTGTCGGTTTTCTTCATCCCTCCGTCACTCCGTTCCTCACACTCAGCTGGGAATACGGAGGAAATACTCTGGGTTTGGGCTAAATTCCAAGCTTGGAGCCCTTCATCCCCTCAGACAGCACGCCAAATACACTTATAATATATTTTTACTCTATTCGATCATAAGTATGAACTCGTGAAAACAACTGCCACAGGACATTATTTATTTGTTTATTTAATAAAGATTTCTTTTTTGGCGTTTTATCGTAGATTAAAATCTATAAATGAAAATATGTGTTTTTGGGCGGATTGCAGAGGAAGATTGCCAGCAACAACCATTTTAGGATTGTTTGTGATTTTGTCTTAGGGACTTAGGATTCCTCTTGACTTCTCCTAACGTTTCACAGATTTAGGAGCTAGTTTTAGTGCTAAAATGCTTTTTGAAATACTCTTAGAACAAAACATTTGGAGTCCTAAAATTAGAACTGACATGACCATTATTTTGTTTCTTTAGTTTCTCCAAAATTGGCAAGTTAGGAGCAACTTCTAGCCTTTAGATGCTTTGTGAATGCAGCCCCATATTTTCATCTGAATGAAATTTGAATGTGCCATGGATGTCATTACACACACCAAGTCTGGTCTGAATATACTAAGGCATTGCAGAGATGTAGCTTTACATCCATTTTTGTGTGCTCTTCGTCTAGTTTGTTGATACAGTTTATGAG
The DNA here is from genome assembly GCF_051911475.1 of Siphateles boraxobius. Classification (NCBI taxonomy): domain Eukaryota; kingdom Metazoa; phylum Chordata; class Actinopteri; order Cypriniformes; family Leuciscidae; genus Siphateles; species Siphateles boraxobius. The sequence goes on from NW_027508733.1 coordinate 27,868,496, forward strand.
AACAGTTTGGTCTATTGAAAATTTTTAATACGTTTTTGCCAGCATGGTTTGAACATGATATGAGCCAATGTTGGTGAAAATGGACCAACCATCTAGGAAGATTTTGATAAAAAAAAAATTATGGATAATGATGCCATATGGTGCAAAACCTTACAGTTCAAAAGTTATTAGCACAAGCATAAGAGCAAATTTGGACATTTGATGGCGCTAGAGGGTTTGACTTAAAGACCCAAAATTTGGTGTGGTTTATGTTCAGACTGTCCTCTGTCTGTTTGCCAAATTTCATAACTTTCCCACACTAACTTTATGGGCTGCTCAAGAGCAAGTGCAACAGCAGCAGCAGAAGAAGAAATCTAACGTATACAATTGGTGCCTTTGTACCTTCGGTGCTTGGCCATTAATACACTACAAAAAAAGTCTATTAAAGGATGGACAGAAAAATATTATTTATTATATTTAACGATTAGTTACTGTATTTTGTTTGTTGTGTTGTGTTTTTAAGACTTTTATTTCCATTACTTCAACATTTTTGGTGAGTCATAGAATAAATAGAACATTGCACATTATGCTTCTTTTTTTTCTTTGACAGTCTGGATCATGTCTTTGATTATGGATTATATCGGAGAGACCACGAGTAAAGCAGAACTACAAAAATGTAGGTCTACACACTCATACTTTTTCTTCACAGGACACCATTTTACATTTGACCAAGGTCTATTAGGGTCATTATTTACAATACGGTCTAAAATGTTTTGACTGTACATGTGGTCAAAATATTTATGTGGAACCGAAAAGTAGATCCAAGGGCAATCTGATTCTTGAACATATTTTGGGGTTGTTAACATATTAATGTTGTTTTCTTTTGTGCAGATTTCTTTGATCTCACACTGGATCCAAACACGGTACACAATTGTCTCTCTGTTGTAGAGGGCAACAAAAAGTTGGTATGTAATCCAGAACCGATGTCACATCCTGATCATCCAGAGAGATTTGACGGCCTTCCGCAGGTTCTGTGTAAAGAGCGTCTGACTGGACGCTGTTACTGGGAGGCTGAATGGAGTGGGTTGGGGGATATGGTAGTGTCATATAAAGGAATCAACAGGAAAGGAGAAAGTACTGACTGTAGGTTCGGAGCCAATGAAAAATCCTGGATTCTGAGCTGCTTTGGGGAGAAACTGATCGCCTGGCATGATAATATGGGAACACACATACCTCCCCCATCACCTCCCTTAAACAGAGTAGGAGTGTATGTGGACGAGCCGGCCGGCATTCTGTCCTTCTACAGCATCTCTGACACACACGCACTCAGACACTTACACACATTCAACACCACATTCACTGAACCCCTCTATGCTGGATTTGTGCTTTATACTCATTCAGTGTCTCTGTGTGATGTTGAACCAGAGGTTGACCGATAGTGGATCTGAACGATAACTAGGTTGGACCTCACTGGCCTATTACTGATTAAGTAAAAGTTACTGCTAAATGTATCTAATGCAGTGTAATTCAGACATTTTTAAGTGCATTCTTAAGTATCCAAAAGCCTTCTTGGACAGATGTATGCTATTACGTTTTTTTAAATGTATTATTCATTAGTTATGATGACAACTTAATAACATGAACACAACCTGCTCACAGATATGTAATGCTGGTGTCTCATTATATGATTTTCAGTCGATTTTCAGTAGTTGGCTCCATATACAGTCGCTGTCGGGCTGGTGTAACCACTGTTGTGCCAAATGAAAAGGGTCTTTTTACTCTTAAAGGTGAAGGATCCAAGGATTCTTCACAACCATTCATTTGTGTTGTTTTATTTTCTTTCTTTTTATGTTCATTAATTATTCAATTTATCGTAATCATTTATAATAATCATTTAAACCATTTTTTTTTAGTTTCAAGGTCTTCGTCAGTAAGTGATAAGATAACGTCTCCAGTTCAAGGGTTTAACGTCATGGAATGATGCCGTGAAGCAGTGATATACACCACAATTGCTTGTGTGATAATAACACTTGTTGTATTTGTGCTGCTCAGATGAAGTCTTAGGATTGAAACACATGCAACTAAGATTATTCAATAAACTCCATCACTTTTTCTCTGCTTTCTGCTCTTCCCTGCTTCCTCAATTTTGCCTCTTGGGCTGATAAAAGACTGTTAATACAGTTTTGGGTACTAGACCTGTAGGAGCCATTTTCATGCAATTATATATTTGTTCATTGGGTGGTGCTCTGACATCGTATATTAAGGCCCCTTATGTAACTAGACAACAGGTTATAATAGAGAGTGAGGGGAAGGAACACTAGATAGCTTGGAAAAAAGCTATAATAATTCTTATAAGAATGCAGGGAAAAGACCCTTCAAAGCCCTCTAATTATAGACCATTTCCTGCTCTTACATTGAATGTTTGTAAAATTATGGAAAGGATGATTACGGAACGGTTAAGAGAAAAGAGAAGAATGATATATAAATATCAAAGTGGTTTTAGAAAAGGAAGAGCAAAAATGTATCCCATTGTATGTTTGGAAAATAAACTTAGAAAAGCGCAGATGAATAAAGAATCTGTAACAGCAGCATTCTTCGACGTCGAGAAGGCTTATGATATGATGTGAAGAGAGGGACTTTTGATCAAACTAAAAATAATGAATATAGGTGGAAGAATATAATATTGGATAACAGATTTAATGGCAAACAGAAATATCCAGGTAAGAATAGGGAATGAAGTGTCAAATAGATTCCAGAAAATGAAACTCCACGAGGGAGTGTAATAAGTCCATAATTTTGTTCTATAATGATCAATGATGTTTTTACAAGTACAACAAGATATAGGTAGAATTTTTTTTTTTTTTTTTTTTTTTTTGCAGATGACGGGGCTCTCTGGAAAAGAGGAAGGGATACTTTGTATATTAATTGGGAAGATGCAAGGAACAATTAGAAAGGTAGAATAATGGGCATATGATTGGGGATTCAAATTCTCAGTGGAGAAAACTAAGACAGTATTCTCTCTAGAAAGAGGGTTGTTCCAGGCCCACAGAGAAGGACATATATAGTTGAAATAAAGTCGTTATTTTAGTTTTTTTTTGTGCACAAAAAGTATTCTCGTCGTTTGATAAACTTAAGATTGAGCCACTGTAGTCACTTGGACTATTTTAACGATGTCTTTAATAACTTTTCGGGGCCTGCAAGTTCAATCCCTGAAGAAGCCTATGGAGGAGTGATCCAGCTCTCAGATTTCATCAAAAATATCTTAATTCGTGTTCCGAAGATGAACGAAGGTCTTACGGGGAAGGAACAACATGAGGGTGAGTAAATACTAACAGAATTTTCATTTTTGGGTGAACTATCCCTTTAAGAATTATGCTCTTAAAGCAACATGGAGTCTAAGTGCGCAGGCGCTTCACAATGAAAAGTTAAAGGTGCATGTTTTTTAGGCCAAAATATTTTTTGTCACATACAGCAAACATCTCCTCATCAGGGCTGGACTGGGACTAAAAATCGGCCCAGGCATTTTGGCCCAGACTGGCCCACTACATATAATCATAAACAAAACCGATATTTTCACGTCCCTGAATATGTATACTAACTCCTATTAAAACCACTAATGCCATGTAATGAGTGAGTAGGAATGAGTAAGAGTTAATAGATGAAATAACTACTAATTGTAAAATACAATCGAACTACTCCACAATGATGAATCATTGTAAAACAAATGCACTGAAAAATAAAAGCAACTTTCATAATTAGTTTTGTACTAATTTCTATGCTTGAAAGAGATAAACACATGATATTTTATTTTGGCGGAAAACATGGTTTACAAACGCGTCTCATTACAATTCTAGTAAAATGCATAATCGTCAACTATGCAGATGTGTAAATAATGCGTAACTGGGTGATGGGTTCCTACACTTAGCCTCAGTGTTCTGAAAGTTCCCTAGTTCTGCTTACCACAGTTCTCTACACTCACTCATTCTCTCCTTATCCTCCTCAATATCCTCATCAGACACTTGAAGGGCCCGTCTCTTTTATTCACGCTATTTCTATGCACATTCCTTGAGTTTCTTCTCCATCACTGACTATTTTGACAGATACACCCTGCACGCTCGCTCAGAGCCCAAAGGGGGAGGAGTTTATAGATGTGATTGGACCAGCCCAGTGTCAAACAAGAAAAGAACCAATGGTCCGCTGATCTATGTGTTTCATGGGCCGATCTGTAAAAATAAAAAAAACCTACGCTAACTTTTTTTGTGCAATGCATTACACCGGCACAAAGATCCCAGCACCGCAAATTAAGCAAAACTAAACGAATGGGCCGCCGATGTACGAGTATTATGGGCCGTTTAGACAAAAACGGCCCAAACGGTCCAATAAGCACGTCGGCCCACCGGGAAAGTGCCCGGTATGCACGATGGCCAGTCCAGCCCTGCTCCTCACTATCCGCTAGCTGCCTGTCCCCTGAAGGCACTGTAAAAATACACGGTCTCTGCAGACACCCCAGGCTCCACAAATGGCAACAAAAACAAACTGGGCTAACCCGCACCATGAAACATAACCAAGAAGGATTGGGGGGGTAAGTGCGCGGATGAGGATGAAGGAGGGTCTAACTAGCCTCCGTTTTGTTTGACAATGCTTTAAATGTCAACAAGAAGTGACGTCACCCGACATCGCATAGAGCACCTTTAAAAGCAAAAAGGGAAGAGATATTGATGCGTACTATATTATATCAAAGCAATAGTTTATTGAGCCTTTTGTTTTAACAGTTATAAATTTCATTTAGTCTACAAGATACCCAGGAGAAAGTTGAACAGCAATAAACTCAAGCAAGATAAAGTAATTTTATGCGAAACCAGACCTTTATCTACAAATCAAGTATAATAATAGGAATACTGAATAATCTTCGAGAGTTTTGTCTTGTTGACTGTCGTAACCGAACACGACGCGCTGTTTGAGTGGTGAGTGGAGAATGACTGACAGCTGCAGCAGAGGGAAGCACTTTGGCCTACTTGAATTTAACAACTTCTATATTCATCTCTACATCACATTAAATTATCGAATGGATTTAGAACAGTTATAAAATAGTGCACGAAAAGTTGATGGTGCTTTATAATGTTCTTGTGCCTTTTATGAGGCTTAACAATAACACAGAAGAATATTGGATTTGGATTGTCCCGGTCTGGGGTGCGTTTCCAAAAAACATAGTTGCTATCTAAGTTAACAACTTTGTTCGTTGCAATGCAATTTCCCTTTGCCAACCAACTAAGTTGTTAACAGGTTAGCAGCTATGGTTTTGGGAAATGCACCCCTGATCGATACTCGATCCGGCAAGAATGGTGATTTCGGAGCTTACTTCCAATGGTCTGGCGGCCATCCGGCGAAACAGAAGCCTTATATCCTTTTCAGCTTCTTCTGTGTGTTCGCTGTCGTGACACTCTAGAAGCTGAAAGAGCAAATGTTCCAAACGGCATTGTTGCCGCGTGTCCAAATGCCGCGTTCCGTTGTACAATTGCTGTTGTACAATTTTCAAACCAATGAGTTTCACTTTATTTTGATGGTCACTTTAACACATATTTATTGACTATATATATTGTTGCCCCTAAATGTCTACTAACTCTCATTAGAATGTTAGTTGAGTATTATAGACTGGTAGGAGAAGGGTTAGAATAAGTTGACATTCATAAGTTGACATAATTGCCAAGTTACTAATAGTCAGTAGAATATCTGTTGGGGGACCAACGATAAAGAGTTAGCAGATATTCCACAGACAGTCAACTAATACTCAAATGAGAGTTGATATATATATATGTATATATAGTTAAACATTATATATATATATATATATATATATATATATATACAGTATATATATATATATATATATATATATATATATATATATATATATATATATATATATATATAAGTTGCAAAGTTAGTCAACAGCACGTTCAAAAGGGACTATCAAAATAAAGTGTTACCAACAGGTGAGCCGTCTAGGTTGTACTCTTTTGGGGTGTGCAATGCGTTTAATGAAACAAGTCTGGAAAATCATTAATCTTGTCAAAAGGGGTGGAGTCTCTTTAATTCCCTGCTCTAGAAAAAGGCACAGCAGAAGACCAACAGGTATTCTGAAGGTTTCAGAGTTTTTTAGCGATGGAGTTGGTGGTTTTCAGTCTTTCTGGATTGTTGCTGCTTATAGCAATTGACTTGTCTTTTGCGCAGGGGTCACAATTTCAACAAGGCCAGGATCCAGTAAGATTTCAGCAGCAACAGCCACCAGTTTTAGTTCCTCCGCAAGCTCTCCAAGGCTCAACATCTTTTAGGCCTCCAAGGCCTGCAGTGAACTCTGTTGAAGCAGATCCATGGAAGTTTCTTCAAGAACCTGGAAATACTCAGTCCAAACAACTAATGCAGAGTCCTGTTGTGCCTTTGACGTGGCGTTTTCCGATAATGCCAGAAGAACCCCAACAGCCAGATGTGCCTTTTGAGCTGCGTGTACCTATAGCTACTGAGAGTATTGCAGTAGAGTGTGGGGAGAGCTTTGTGCATGTGGAGGTTAAGGAGGATTTATTTGGTACTGGTCAGCTGGTAAATCCTTCATTCCTCACTTTAGGAGGCTGTGCAGCTGTAGGGAAGGATCCAGAAGCTCAAGTCCTTATCTTTGAATATGAGCTCCAGACATGTGGCAGCTCTCTGATGGTAAGTGGCTGCTAATGGGTCAACCATAGAAACTGTAAAAGCCAGGTCTGTCCAGTAACCTGCTACTTGTGCTACTTTCAGATGACTAATGATGAGCTTGTTTACACCTTCACCGTCCTCTACACTCCTGAGGCTTTAGTAGGAACTCCCATTGTAAGGGCTGATGCAGCAGCTGTTGGAATTGAGTGTCATTATTCAAGGTAAAAAAACAAAACTTGTCACAGCATTTTTGCCAAATGCTACATTCTTCTTAATCTTGTTTTACTGCTTCCACTAGGCTGCAAAATGTAAGCAGCAATGTGCTGATGCCCAGCTGGGTTCCTTTTGCTGCTACAAAAATTGGAGAGGAAGTTTTGGTGTTTTCCTTGAAGCTCATGACTGGTAATATGCAATGTTAGAATTTCAGAAGTGACTAGGGAATGTTGCCAACCTAAGTTTCATTTCAGATGACTGGATGTTTGAAAGGCCATCCAATCAGTACTTCCTAGGGCAGTTCCTAAATCTTGAAGCTTCTGTGAAGCAGTACAACCACATCCCTCTGCGTATCTTTGTGGGAGACTGTGTGGCTACTGCAGTCCCTGATGTGAACTCCTCTCCAAGATATTCCTTTATTGAGAACTATGGGTTAGTAGGGAATCTCTCATTAAACACCCATTTGCAAATGGTGCCTAAAGTTTTAAACCACATCCCTCTCTTCAGGTGCCTGGTTGATGGAAAGCTCACAGGCTCCACTTCCAGTTTCAAGCACAGGGTTCAGAATGACAAGCTGCAGTTTCAGTTGGAGGCTTTCAGGTTCCTGCGAGCTGATAGTGGCTTGGTATGCATTTTGGGCTTTAGATCTGTGGGTTCGTTCTCTTGCTGGTCATGTTAACTGTGTCCTCCTCTTTAGTTGTACATCACATGTTCTCTAAAAGCTGTCATGGCTTCTACCCCGACAAGTCCAGAGAACAAGGCTTGCTCCTTCAATAATGGGTATTGCATACTATTTTAGATCTCTAATGATTGAGTTGTTAAACATGGGCAACCAGTTTTCTTTCCTCTCTATAGATGGACTTCTGTAGATGACAATGACCAGGTGTGCATGTGCTGTGACTCCAATTGTGGTTCCAGCAGAAAAGGACGAGCACTACCTGATTCAGGTAATGTATGAAATCTTGGTATTGCACTTGTGGAAGAACTTTCAATTTCTCATCTATTCTTCGTTTTTCAGGCCTGGTATCAGAAGGGAAAGCAACCATCGGCCCCATTGTAATTGCTAACTGATGTATTGTGAATGGTGAGAAGTACCAATAAAAGTATTTATATATTAGTGATTTTGCTTGTCTTTTTGTATTTTCTGGTGACTTCAATGCATTTTGGACCACCACTAAATTGCTTTACTGTAGTTACCCTTTTCCACAACTCTTCAGTGTGCAGGAATGCTAAGTTTCACTGAATAGGAACTGGTGTGCATGCTTTCAGTTGAGAGCTTACTTTAAGTCAAAAGCCTGCATGCCCTACCTTATACGCAAGTTTGGGAAAGAAGAGACCCAACCGTGCACAGCACTTTGTACAGATCCCATAATCTGGTTTATTTATGCAAAAGTAATTCATTCTGTGGAGAAATTAATTCCAAGTATCAAGTGATTTTACAATTGTGACTGTACAAGTGAGCTGTACAGTGTTACTGTTTATGCCAAACTTCTAGACTGCAGTTTCAATTCTGTTTCTGTAGATGAGTGCTTGCCAGCTAAAATTACCTCACAACAGGTCTGTGCTTTTTGTAATTGCCAACATGCATGTTGGCTACAGCAACATGAGGGTCCACTTATGAAAGTGTGCTGTTAGTATACTTACACTAGGCTTTAGTCTATGTACTTGCCAGACGTGTATTGAAAATTGCACTTTAATGTGCTTGATTTATAATGACAAAGGTCGAAGTATATTTGGCCTATAGTTAAGACGCCAGATAAAGTGCTTTTAACAGTATGGATTGTTTTAGAGGCAGCTTTACAGTTATAATAGTTACTGTAACAGATTTACCACAGCTCTAGGACAAAGTTATTGTCCAGTTAAAAAGGGTCTTGATTGATTCACTTCAGTTGCAAAGATCATTAGTTATTAACTTAGGGGCCGCTAACACAACACAGTTCTGACAGGGAAAAAAACCCTAACGCGCTCCAGCCGCCCATCCACACAAAACAGTACCTGGTTTATCGAATGCACTCTTTGAAATAGGTTTGAAGGTGAAAAACGATTATCTGTTTTCTCTGCACAAACCTGCCAAAAAACAGACTGCATGTATCGTGTTCAGTCAATAGATATGCCTGGTAATATATGTGCACAGGCGTGTAGTCCTTCAAAAATGAACCCCAAACTACTTGTCTGGCCTTAATTTATAATGCATAAATTAATTTATAATACATAAATTAAGTGGCACAAAGCACTTAAGAATTATGCTCTTAAAGCAACATGGAGTCTCAGCGCACAGCACTTCGCATTGAGTTAAAAGCAAAAAGGGAAGAGATATTGATGCGCAGTATATATCAATGCAATAGTTTATTGAGCCTTTTCTTTTAACAGTTATACATTATATTTCGTCTACAAGATACACAGGAGAAAGTTGAACAGCAATAAACTCAAGCAAGATACAGTAGGGATGGGGAAACGAAGCCACATGAAGCAATGAGGTTTTCCCCTGACTGTTCCGGGAAAAGATTCAAAGCTTCGAGAGTGTCGAGAACAGCGCCATCTAGTGCTTACTTTAAATAAAGCAGCCAGAAGCCTGTGTAAGAAGCTCTGTCAGATGAAGCAACCACAACACACTCCATTGTTTCAATGTTATGTGCACAAATAAAAGCCTTACACGTTTGTGTTTGATTTGTCCATTAAATAAATTCCATTACCCATTAAATTGTGACAAAATATAAAATGAGCTTATATGATTCAATAAGACCTAATAAGGCCTACTATCTCTCTCTCTACGCGCACGCACGCACACGCACACACACACGTACGCACACACACACACGTACGTGCTTATGACACTTGGCAGTGATAGTGATTATGTAACTGTAGGAATGACAGAAAAGTTTTTTATTATTTTTATTAGGAAATAAAAGCTGTTTCCCAGTGTTGGGGCTGAGTCTATTTCTCCTGTTAGACAGTACTTCCCCAGCCTTAGAAAACACTCTTTCACATGTATAGAGGAGCCCAGGGGACACAGAAACTGTAATGCCAGTGTTTATAGATAGGGTTTCTGCATTCTCCAGTATTCAAGTGGATCTTCAGCTCTTTATGTTTGTCTCTGTAAGGTATTTATCCACTTCTACGATCGCATCAGAAGTAGCTTTTGAGCTTTGTTTGTGCTGGTCTACAGCACTGTCCAACAGAAGACAAACGTTTCCACCTCAGAAGTGTGAGGAGAGAAAAAATTGATTGGGAGTGACTGTACATGTACATTGACTGAATATAAGACACATCAACGGTTAACAATAAAATACAACAATAAAATAAGTAAAATTTGAAATAATAAATAAATAAATAATAATTTTTTCTTCTTCTTTTTTTAGAAATGCATACATACATTGGAATCCAAAAGCTCAAAATATTCCCAGATAGGGGAAGTCTTGTTTTTTTGGCTGTTGCCATTGCTCTAAATACAAACCCTTCACCAAACACCAACACCCTATCCCCTCTCCACTAAGCCCACCCTAACCCCAAATAACAATAATAATACCTAAAAAACACCAAAAGTGCAAAGATTTTACAAAAACAAAAAGACAATAACAAAAAAAAAAAAGAATAAGTAGTTTTGGTTATTTAAACACTCTTCTCACAAACCCATCAACAACACTGAGCCAAAAAGGACTCGTTAAGTAAGATCTGGGGTTCGAGCCTTCTGACACCCAAAGCGAAACGCGCACGTGATTGGACAGAAAGTGAGGCTTCATTTGTCATCGATCACGTGACTCTGGGAAATCAATACACACCCCGATACGGGGCTTCAATAGAAATTGCGTCGAATTTGCGATACACACATCGAAGCTTCAGTGTCATACGTAACATCACTAAGATACAGTAATTTTATGCGAAACCAGACCTTTATCTACAAATCAAGTATAAGAATAGGAATACTGAATAATCTTGGAGAGTTTTGTCTTGTTGACTGTCGTAACCGAACACGACGCGCTGTTTGAGTGGTGAGTGGAGAATGACTGACAGCTGCAGCAGAGGGAAGCACTTTGGCCTACTTGAATTTAACAACGTCAATATTCATCTCTACATCACATTAAATTATGGAATGGATTTAGAACAGTTATAAAATAGTGCACAAAAAGTTGATGGTGCTTTATAATGTTCTTGTGCCTTTTATGAGGCTTAACAATAACACAGAACAATATTGGATTAGGATTGTCCCGGTCTGGGGTGCGTTTCCAAAAACCATAGTTGCTAGCTAAGTTAACAACTTTGTTCGTTGCAATGCAATTTCCCATTGCCAACCAACTGAGTTGTTAACAGGTTAGCAACTATGGTTTTGGGAAATGCACCCCTGATCGATACTCGATCCGGCAAGAATGGTGATTTCGGAGGCATGTGGCATGTGATTGGCTAAGGACAAAAAAGCAGGAAAATATACTGATATAATATACTATATTTGAACTATTATGCGATATTGTCTAATTCCATATCACATTTAAAAACATATCGATATATTTTTTACATCGATATATCGCCCATCCCTACTGGTGGCCTAACGGCGATGTTCTTGTCAACTGACAACGATACCACTGTAGCGCGAGAGCGACTTATGTACGAAATTGAGCAGGTGAAAAGCTGAACGCAAATATGTCCTTGTTGATACTTGGAAGGAAGGAAAAAATCTATACGCATGTCAGCATGTTATGCCCTCATATCCTATTCTTTTCACTCCGACAGCTTTTGCAGATTTTATTTTTACAGATCTGCATGATTCACATAGGTCACATTTTCAGGTCGGAAAATCCGGAATTCCGGATTAATCCGGAAAAATCACATCCCTGATATATATATATATATATATATATATATATATAGTTGCAAAGTTATTTATAGTCAACAGCACGTTCAAAAGGGACTATCAAAATAAAGTGTTACCAACAGGTGAGCCGTCTAGGTTGTACTCTTTTGGGGTGTGCAATGCGTTTAATGAAACAAGTCTGGAAAATCATTAATCTTGTCAAAAGGGGTGGAGTCTCTTTAATTCCCTGCTCTAGAAAAAGGCACAGCAGAAGACCAACAAGTATTCTGAAGGTTTCAGAGTTTTTTTTAGCAATGGGGTTGGTGGTTTTCAGTCTTTCTGGATTGTTGCTGCTTATAGCAATTGACTTGTCTTTTGCGCAGGGGTCACACTTTCAACAAGGCCAGGATCCAGTAAGATTTCAGCAGCAACAGCCACCAGTTTTAGTTTCTCGGCAAGCTCTCCAAGGCTCAACATCTTTTAGGCCTCCAAGGCCTGCAGTGAACTCTGTTGAAGCAGATCCATGGAAGTTTCTTCAAGAACCTGGAAATACTCAGTCCAAACAACTAATGCAGGGTCCTGTTGTGCCTTTGACGTGGCGTTTTCCGATAATGCCAGAAGAGCCCCAACAGCCAGATGTGCCTTTTGAGCTGCGTGTACCTATAGCTACTGAGAGTATTGCAGTAGAGTGTGGGGAGAGCTTTGTGCATGTGGAGGTTAAGGAGGATTTATTTGGTACTGGTCAGCTGGTAAATCCTTCATTCCTCACTTTAGGAGGCTGTGCAGCTGTAGGGAAGGATCCAGAAGCTCAAGTCCTTATCTTTGAATATGAGCTCCAGACATGTGGCAGCTCTCTGATGGTAAGTGGCTGCTAATGGGTCAACCATAGAAACTGTAAAAGCCAGGTCTGTCCAGTAACCTGCTACTTGTGCTACTTTCAGATGACTAATGATGAGCTTGTTTACACCTTCACCGTCCTCTACACTCCTGAGGCTTTAGTAGGAACTCCCATTGTAAGGGCTGATGCAGCAGCTGTTGGAATTGAGTGTCATTATTCAAGGTAAAAAAACAAAACTTGTCACAGCATTTTTGCCAAATGCTACATTCTTCTTAATCTTGTTTTACTGCTTCCCCTAGGCTGCAAAATGTAAGCAGCAATGTGCTGATGCCCAGCTGGGTTCCTTTTGCTGCTACAAAAATTGGAGAGGAAGTTTTGGTGTTTTCCTTGAAGCTCATGACTGGTAATATGCAATGTTAGAATTTCAGAAGTGACTAGGGAATGTTGCCAACCTAAGTTTCATTTCAGATGACTGGATGTTTGAAAGGCCATCCAATCAGTACTTCCTAGGGCAGTTCCTAAATCTTGAAGCTTCTGTGAAGCAGTACAACCACATCCCTCTGCGTATATTTGTGGGAGACTGTGTGGCTACTGCAGTCCCTGATGTGAACTCCTCTCCAAGATATTCCTTTATTGAGAACTATGGGTTAGTAGGGAATCTCTCCTTAAACACCCATTTGCAAATGGTGCCTAAAGTTTTAAACCACATCCCTCTCTTCAGGTGCCTGGTTGATGGAAAGCTCACAGGCTCCACTTCCAGTTTCAGGCACAGGATTCAGAATGACAAGCTGCAGTTTCAGTTGGAGGCTTTCAGGTTCCTGCGAGCTGATAGTGGCTTGGTATGCATTTTGGGCTTTAGATTTGTGGGTTCGTTCTCTTGCTGGTCATGTTAACTGTGTCCTCCTCTTTAGTTGTACATCACATGTTCTCTAAAAGCTGTCATGGCTTCTACCCCGACAAGTCCAGAGAACAAGGCTTGCTCCTTCAATAATGGGTATTGCATACTATTTTAGATCTCTAATGATTTTGAGTTGTTAAACATGGGCAACCAGTTTTCTTTCCTCTCTATAGATGGACTTCTGTAGATGACAATGATCAGGTGTGCATGTGCTGTGACTCCAATTGTGGTTCCAGCAGAAAAGGACGAGCACTACCTGATTCAGGTAATGTATGAAATCTTGGTATTGCACTTGTGGAAGAACTTTCAATTTCTCATCTATTCTTCGTTTTTCAGGCCTGGTATCAGAAGGGAAAGCAACCATCGGCCCCATTGTAATTGCTAACTGATGTATTGTGAATGGTGAGAAGTGCCAATAAAAGTCTTTATATATTAGTGATTTTGCTTGTCTTTTTGTATTTTCTGGTGACTTCAATGCATTTTGGACCACCAGTAAATTGCTTTACTGTAGTTACCCTTTTCCACAACTCTTCAGTGCGCAGGACTGCTAACAGTTTAACTGAATGGGAACTGGTGTGCATGCTTTCAGTTGAGAAGTCAAAAGCCTGCATGCCCTACCTTATACGCATGTTTGGGAAAGAAGAGGCCCAACCGTGCGTAGCACTTTGTACAGATGAAATAATCTGTGGTTTATGCACAAGCAATGCATTCTGTGGAGAAATTAATTCCAAGTATCAAGTGATTTTACAATTGTGACTGTATAAGTGAGCAGTACAGTGTTACTGTTTATGCCAAACTTCTAGACTGCAGTTTCAATTCTGTTTCTGTAGATGAGTGCTTGCCAGCTTAAATGACATCACAACAGGTCTATGCTGATGAGTTGAATCAGGTGTGTTTGATTAGGGAGACAAAGAAAAGTGCAGTGTTGGTGGTCCTCCAGGACAGGTTTGAGAACCACTGATTTATTCTGACAAAGAAAAGTCGCAGTATATTGGGCCTATAGTCAAGACACCATATAAAGCGCTTTTAAACGTATGGAGTGTTTTAAAGCAGCTTTACAGTGATAGAAGTTACTGTAACAGATTAAGCTTTACCATAGCTCCTGGACAAAGTTATTGTCCAGTTAAAGAGTCTTGATTCACTTCAGTTGCGAAGATCATTAGTTATTAACTTCGGGGCTGCTAACACGAGACAGTTCTAACAGGAAAAAAAAACCTGATGTGCTCCGGTCGCCCATCTGCACAAAACTGTACCTAGTGTATCGAATGCACTCCTTGAAATAGGTTTGAAGGTGCAAACGATTATCCGTTTTCTCTGCACAAACCTGCGAAAACGCAGACGGCGCGTATCGTGTTCAGTCAATAGGTATGCTTGTTGAATATATATGCACAGGCGTGTAGTCCTTAAATCAACCCTCAAACTACTTGTCTGGCCTTTATAATACATAAATTAAAGGGAGAGTTCACCCAAAAATGAAAATTCTGTCAGTATTTACTCACCCTCATGTTGTTCCAACCCCGTAAGACCTTCGTTCATCTTCGGAACACAAATTAAGATATTTTTGATTAAATCTGAGAGCTGGATCACTTTTTCAGGGATTGAACCTTTCCAGCCCTGAAAAGTTCTTAAAGACATCGTTAAAATAGTCCAAGTGACTACAGTGGCTTAATTTTAAGTTTATCAAGCGACAAGAATACTTTTTCTCTTAGTCTCTTCGTTGAGCATTATAGACTGGTAGGAGAAGGGTTAGAATAAGTTGACATTCATAAATTGACATAATTGCCAAGTAACTTATAGTCAATAGAATATCTGTTGGGAGACCAACGATAAAGAGTTGGCAGATATTCCGCAGACAGTCAACTAATACTCAAATGAGAGTTTATATATATAGTTGAACTATATATTGATATATATATATATATATATTAGGCATGTGATTGGCTAAGGACAAAAAAGCAGGATAATATACTGATATAATATACTATATTTGAAATATTATGCGATATGGTCTAATTCAATATCACATTTAAAAACATATCGATATTTTTTTATATCTATATATCACTCAGCCCTACTGGTGGCCTAACGGCGATGTTCTTGTCAACTGACAACGATACCACTGTAGCACGAGAGCGACTGATGTACGAAATTGAGCAGGTGAACATGTAGTTGCAAAGTTATTTATAGTCAACAGCACGTTCATAAGGGACTATCAAAATAAAGTGTTACCAACAGGTGAGCCCTGAGCCGTCTAGGTTGTACTCTTTTGGGGTGTGCAATGCGTTTAATGAAACAAGTCTGGAAAATCATTAATCTTGTCAAAAGGGGTGGAGTCTCTTTAATTCCCTGCTCTAGAAAAAGGCACAGCAGAAGACCAACAGGTATTCTGAAGGTTTCAGAGTTTTTTAGTGATGGGGTTGGTGGTTTTGAGTCTTTCTGGATTGTTGCTATTTATAGCAATTGACTTGTCTTTTGCGCAGGGGTCACAATTTCAACAAGGCCAGGATCCAGTAAGATTTCAGCAGCAACAGCCACCAGTTTTAGTTTCTCAGCAAGCTCTCCAAGGCTCAACATCTTTTAGGCCTCCAAGGCCTGCAGTGAACTCTGTTGAGGCAGATCCATGGAAGCTTCAAGAACCTGGAAATACTCAGTCCAAACAACTAATGCAGAGTCCTGTTGTGCCTTTGACGTGGCGTTTTCCGATAATGCCAGAAGAACCCCAACAGCCAGATGTGCCTTTTGAGCTGCGTGTACCTATAGCTACTGAGAGTATTGCAGTAGAGTGTGGGGAGAGCTTTGTGCATGTGGAGGTTAAGGAGGATTTATTTGGTACTGGTCAGCTGGTAAATCCTTCATTCCTCACTTTAGGAGGCTGTGCAGCTGTAGGGAAGGATCCAGAAGCTCAAGTCCTTATCTTTGAATATGAGCTCCAGACATGTGGCAGCTCTCTGATGGTAAGTGGCTGCTAATGGGTCAACCATAGAAACTGTAAAAGCCAGGTCTGTCCAGTAACCTGCTACTTGTGCTACTTTCAGATGACTAATGATGAGCTTGTTTACACCTTCACCGTCCTCTACACTCCTGAGGCTTTAGTAGGAACTCCCATTGTAAGGGCTGATGCAGCAGCTGTTGGAATTGAGTGTCATTATTCAAGGTAAAAAAACAAAACTTGTCACAGCATTTTTGCCAAATGCTACATTCTTCTTAATCTTGTTTTACTGCTTCCACTAGGCTGCAAAATGTAAGCAGCAATGTGCTGATGCCCAGCTGGGTTCCTTTTGCTGCTACAAAAATTGGAGAGGAAGTTTTGGTGTTTTCCTTGAAGCTCATGACTGGTAATATGCAATGTTAGAATTTCAGAAGTGACTAGGGAATGTTGCCAACCTAAGTTTCATTTCAGATGACTGGATGTTTGAAAGGCCATCCAATCAGTACTTCCTAGGGCAGTTCCTAAATCTTGAAGCTTCTGTGAAGCAGTACAACCACATCCCTCTGCGTATCTTTGTGGGAGACTGTGTGGCTACTGCAGTCCCTGATGTGAACTCCTCTCCAAGATATTCCTTTATTGAGAACTATGGGTTAGTAAGGAATCTCTCATTAAACACCCATTTGCAAATGGTGCCTAAAGTTTTAAACCATAATCCCTCTCTTCAGGTGCCTGGTTGATGGAAAGCTCACAGGCTCCACTTCCAGTTTCAGGCACAGGGTTCAGAATGACAAGCTGCAGTTTCAGTTGGAGGCTTTCAGGTTCCTGCGAGCTGATAGTGGCTTGGTATGCATTTTGGGCTTTAGATCTTTGGTTTCCTTCTCTTGCTGGTCATGTTAACTGTGTCCTCTTTAGTTGTACATCACATGTGCTCTAAAGGCTGTCATGGCTTCTACCCCGACAAGTCCAGAGAAC
This sequence comes from Siphateles boraxobius, assembly GCF_051911475.1. NCBI lineage: Eukaryota > Metazoa > Chordata > Actinopteri > Cypriniformes > Leuciscidae > Siphateles > Siphateles boraxobius. The sequence goes on from NW_027508733.1 coordinate 27,885,798, forward strand.
AAGGCTTGCTCCTTCAATAATGGGTATTGCATACTATTTTAGATCTCTAATGATTTTGAGTTGTTAAACATGGGCAACCAGTTTTCTTTCCTCTCTATAGATGGACTTCTGTAGATGAAAATGACCAGGTGTGCATGTGCTGTGACTCCAATTGTGGTTCCAGCAGAAAAGGACGAGCACTACCTGATTCAGGTAATGTATGAAATCTTGGTATTGCACTTGTGGAAGAACTTTCAATTTCTCATCTATTCTTCGTTTTTCAGGCCTGGTATCAGAAGGGAAAGCAACCATCGGCCCCATTGTAATTGCTAACTGATGTATTGTGAATGGTGAGAAGTGTCAATAAAAGTATTTATATATTAGTGATTTTGCTTGTCTTTTTGTATTTTCTGGTGACTTCAATGCACTTTGGACCACCAGTAAATTGCTTTACTGTAGTTACCTTTTTCCACAACTCTTCAGTGTGCAGGAATGCTAACAGTTTCACTGAATAGGAACTGGTGTGCATGCTTTCAGTTGAGAGCTTACTTTAAGTCAAAAGCCTGCATGCCCTACCTTATACGCAAGTTTGGGAAAGAAGAGACCCAACCGTGCACAGCACTTTGTACAGATCCCATAATCTGGTTTATTTATGCAAAAGTAATTCATTCTGTTGAGAAATTAATTCCAAGTATCAAGTGATTTTACAATTGTGACTGTACAACTGAGCTGTACAGTGTTACTGTTTATGCCAAACTTATAGACTGCAGTTTCAATTCTGTTTCTGTAGATGAGTGCTTGCCAGCTAAAATTACCTCACAACAGGTCTGTGCTTTTTGTAATTGCCAACATGCATGTTGGCTGCAGCAACATGAGGGTCCACTTATGAAAGTGTGCTGTTAGTATACTTACACTAGGCTTTAGTCTATGTACTTGCCAGACGTTTATTGAAAATTGCACTTTAGTGTGCTTGATTTATAATGACAAAGGTCGAATTATATTTGGCCTATAGTCAAGACGCCAGATAAAGTGCTTTTAACAGTATGGATTGTTTTAAAGGCAGCTTTACAGTTATAATAGTTACTGTAACAGATTTACCACAGCTCTAGGACAAAGTTATTGTCCAGTTAAAAAGGGTCTTGACTGATTCACTTCAGTTGCAAAGATCATTAGTTATTAACTTAGGGGCCGCTAACACAACACAGTTCTGACAGGGAAAAAAAACCCTAACGTGCTCCAGCCGCCCATCCACACAAAACAGTACCTGGTGTATTGAATGCACTCTTTGAAATAGGTTTGAAGGTGCAAACGATTATCTGTTTTCTCTGCACAAACCTGCCAAAAAACAGACGGCATGTATAGTGTTCAGTCAATAGGTATGCCTGGTAATATATGTGCACAGGCGTGTAGTCCTTCAAAAATCAACCCCAAACTACTTGTCTGGCCTTAATTTATAATGCATAAATTAATTTATTATACATAAATTAAGTGGCACAAAGCACTTAAGAATTATGCTCTTAAAGCAACATGGAGTCTCAGCGCACAGCACTTCGCATTGAGTTAAAAGCAAAAAGGGAAGAGATATTGATGCGCAGTATATATCAATGCAATAGTTTATTGAGCCTTTTCTTTTAACAGTTATACATTTTATTTCGTCTACAAGATACACAGGAGAAAGTTGAACAGCAATAAACTCAAGCAAGATACAGTAGGGATGGGGAAACGAAGCCACATGAAGCAATGAGGTTTTCCCCTGACTGTTCCGGGAAAAGATTCAAAGCTTCGAGAGTGTCGAGAACAGCGCCATCTAGTGCTTACTTTAAATAAAGCAGCCAGAAGCCTGTGTAAGAAGCTCTGTCAGATGAAGCAACCACAACACACTCCATTGTTTCAATGTTATGTGCACAAATAAAAGCCTTACATGTTTGTGTTTGATTTGTCCATTAAATAAATTCCATTACCCATTAAATTGTGACAAAATATAAAATGAGCTTATATGATTCAATAAGACCTAATAAGGCCTACTATCTCTCTCTCTACGCGCACGCACGCACACGCACACACACACGTACGCACACACACACACGTACGTGCTTATGACACTTGGCAGTGATAGTGATTATGTAACTGTAGGAATGACAGAAAAGTTTTTTATTATTTTTATTAGGAAATAAAAGCTGTTTCCCAGTGTTGGGGCTGAGTCTATTTCTCCTGTTAGACAGTACTTCCCCAGCCTTAGAAAACACTCTTTCACATGTATAGAGGAGCCCAGGGGACACAGAAACTGTAATGCCAGTGTTTATAGATAGGGTTTCTGCATTCTCCAGTATTCAAGTGGATCTTCAGCTCTTTATGTTTGTCTCTGTAAGGTATTTATCCACTTCTACGATCGCATCAGAAGTAGCTTTTGAGCTTTGTTTGTGCTGGTCTACAGCACTGTCCAACAGAAGACAAACGTTTCCACCTCAGAAGTGTGAGGAGAGAAAAAATTGATTGGGAGTGACTGTACATGTACATTGACTGAATATAAGACACATCAACGGTTAACAATAAAATACAACAATAAAATAAGTAAAATTTGAAATAATAAATAAATAAATAATAATTTTTTCTTCTTCTTTTTTTAGAAATGCATACATACATTGGAATCCAAAAGCTCAAAATATTCCCAGATAGGGGAAGTCTTGTTTTTTTGGCTGTTGCCATTGCTCTAAATACAAACCCTTCACCAAACACCAACACCCTATCCCCTCTCCACTAAGCCCACCCTAACCCCAAATAACAATAATAATACCTAAAAAACACCAAAAGTGCAAAGATTTTACAAAAACAAAAAGACAATAAAAAAAATAAAAAAAGAATAAGTAGTTTTGGTTATTTAAATGTAACTTTCAAAATACAGCACTCTTCTCACAAACCCATCAACAACACTGAGCCAAAAAGGACTCGTTAAGTAAGATCTGGGGTTCGAGCCTTCTGACACCCAAAGCGAAACGCGCACGTGATTGGACAGAAAGTGAGGCTTCATTTGTCATCGATCACGTGACTCTGGGAAATCAATACACACCCCGATACGGGGCTTCAATAGAAATTGCGTCGAATTTGCGATACACACATCGAAGCTTCAGTGTCATACGTAACATCACTAAGATACAGTAATTTTATGCGAAACCAGACCTTTATCTACAAATCAAGTATAAGAATAGGAATACTGAATAATCTTCGAGAGTTTTGTCTTGTTGACTGTCGTAACCGAACACGACGCGCTGTTTGAGTGGTGAGTGGAGAATGACTGACAGCTGCAGCAGAGGGAAGCACTTTGGCCTACTTGAATTTAACAACGTCAATATTCATCTCTACATCACATTAAATTATGGAATGGATTTAGAACAGTTATAAAATAGTGCACAAAAAGTTGATGGTGCTTTATAATGTTCTTGTGCCTTTTATGAGGCTTAACAATAACACAGAACAATATTGGATTTGGATTGTCCCGGTCTGGGGTGCGTTTCCAAAAACCATAGTTGCTAGCGAATGTAGCGTGGTGGCGAGAATAAACGGTTGACTAATACCAAATTGTATAGTGGTAAATAAATAACAAGCTGACTACGCCACCCCTCTTCAAAGAGAGGGGAAATAACTTACCCAAAGTAAATAGGGCACACAGGTTCGTTACCATGGAGGGCAAAGAGACGTGGATATCAGTACAAAAGTAAATGTATTAAGTTCACATCAATAGGTAAAACCTTCTGGTCACTGTAAGGCAGAATGTCACACACACTTGACTCGTACCACACTGTTCATCCACACACACGATAAACGAGAAAATAAAATAAAATAATTAACTGTTAAGATGGCTGAGGCTCACCCGCAGTGGGGTAGGCCAGCTAAGTACCTAATTCAAAAGCCGCACGCACACACACACGCACGCCCAGTGATGTATAAGTGGTTACAAGCGGCAAACCACACTAAGTGCTTGAAGTACCACCACCACCAGAAGACAAGGAAAGCTAGCCTCCCAAGCCGGGGTCCATCAGCCTAAAATAAACAAAAACAAGATTAATGAATACACTAAACAAATGATACTAGACACAACTAATAACAAAATTCTGAGTGGTTGGTGATACCAAACACTCACCACAAGGGAACACTAACTTGTAGATAAAAAGAAGTTCACAAATCACAGGGCAACAAAGTTACAACTTAACACATTGCACAATAATCAACATCCAAACTAACCAAAAACAAAGTAAAGAAACATACAACTTAAAACACAGGCAGCCAATAATAAGATGACTGAAGGGCGAGCCCACGTACACAACTTCGGCACCTGCAGCGGTGAACAGATCGATGGTTGTAGCGATGAAGACATAAAACAAAAACAGAAACACAGCAGCACAGCAGCAAGACAGCAGCGCAGTCTAAATGGATTTTATGCAGAAAACGATCAGCCCAACGTCCGCATTAAGACGGAGCATCTTCAAAAGAATCAATATCCTGCAGTTGATCATCACGGAATTGTATAAGCGTGCGGTTGCTCACAGCAGCGTACACATAAAAGCAAACCAACTGGGGGAACGGAACAGCCTGCACATCAGCGCGGCGCTGCCAACCAAACACGGCCAGCATTGATTGGCGGCGCGCCTGCAACAAGGGGCGGAGCAAACAATGACGCATCACCAGGTGGCATAGACAGTCTTTAAATAGGCCAGGGACAGCGGCCGATAGGCTGCCACATCTATCACTCATGTGACAGCCACAAATAACAGGGCGGGGTCTAACCCGCTCTGCCACAATCTAACCCTAGCTTTTGAATCGTCGTCCCGACGATAGACCGACTGCCACTACAGCCAAGAAATTACCTAGTGCCAGGGCAAAAGAGGGGGGAAAGACAGAATTAGACCCCAGGAGCCACCATAGTGACACCATACTTAAAATCATTTTACAGGTGCCGTTATCTAAACAGAACCTCATGCCTCTATAATAAAATGAACTTCAAGGTTAATTACCCGCCGAACAGAACAGAGCCATATTGTCCAATCCCAAATAACCAACATAAGGAATTACAGGCCCATACACAGCCGGCAGCTACAACCACTAGCACGACTGAAGTCTGTCCAGCCCCCATAGTTCAAAGTTTACAAAAACAACTCTCAGTAACAGTAGATACTATAGAGCTAGTGTCGACCACGCACTGTACTTAAAAGCCGCCTATCTATATGACAAGATGGGGATATGACAACACTAAACGGGACATATTTAAAAGACCCCAACCAGTCACTTGCCTACCCACGCATTGACTCGACCGGAACTAGTCTGCAGACAATGCAGATGGGCCAGGCTGCAAACCCCAGCGGAGGACGAAACAAACAGAGGGCGGTGGGAAACGCACTCCGGGAGGCCTATGAGGGCAAGGGAGAACTCCAATATTGACTCCCCCTCCCATTACTTCATGGAATGTCTCCTGTAACGAGACATGTGACTGGGCAACCATACAACTTCCGCAATACAGAAAATTACATTATCCAGATTATTCCACTCAAACTCTAGACGGTACTTAATCCCTCCTCTTACCTCCTACTCTCAATGGTCAAAGAAAGCTGCGTCAAAACAAACAAATGGCGGGCCTGTATACAAGCTTAAATCTCCTCAACCCACTCATCAATATCAAAGCCAGCCCTACCACCAAAATACCACTTCCTGTCTCAGGGAAAAAAACAGCTATTTCTGGTAGGGCAGCTAGTCATTACTTAATTGAAAAGTGGTAACCGAAAGCCCAGGCCCAATAGGAGGTGCCTCATGGGAACTAGGTCGCGAGGATAGACATGCTTGACGCAATCTCCTATTATCGGCCCTCAGTTGAGCTAACCTTTTCTTATAATTCCTGCAGCACCTCCATTACTTCAACCACAATGACACTTACCAATAAGAGAAGGGAGTAGACCCACATTGAAAATCGGAATCAAGGCCACGGAATAAATAACAAGCTGACTACGCCACCCCTCTTCAAAGAGAGGGGAAATAACTTACCCAAAGTAAATAGGGCACACAGGTTCGTTACCATGGAGGGCAAAGAGACGTGGATATCAGTACAAACGTAAATTTATTAAGTTCACATCAATAGGTAAAACCTTCTGGTCACTGTAAGGCAGAATGTCACACACACATGACTCGTACCACACTGTTCATCCACACACACGATAAACGAGAAAATAAAATAAAATAATTAACTGTTAAGATGGCTGAGGCTGAGGGGGCGCTGTTGGACACCGAGTATGTAGGACGTGTCTCCCTTTTGCTCCGCGAGTTTGTGTTTATTTTAACACTTTAACACAGTTTCTTTTCATTAATTTGGCTGGTGTACATTTGTGACAAGTACTTGGTCAGTTTTGGTGTGTTTTGGGGGAATTTCATTCGATAATGTCAACTTCACGTGGAAACGCGGCTCGCACAGGCCGTGCTAAGGCTTCTCCCTCGACTGAGCCCGCATCTCCGCCGAAGGTGATCATGGACCCGGAGTGTGCGCCCAATTTGGATCACCTCCGGGCTATGTTAGACCAGTTGAAAGGGGACATTTGCGGAAAAATAGACTCGCTGTCTTGCGAGCTTCGAGCGGACATTTCTTCGGTAAGAGAGGAGCTAAGATACGCAATTGAACCGATGCAACAAAAACTTAGCTCTCATGATCAAGCTATCACGGAGTTGCAGCGCGCGTGCACTGACCATAGTGACCTGCTATCTTCACTGGATTCAACAGTTTCCATGCTGAAAGCCGAGGTTAAACTGCTGGCCGAGAAATGTGAGGACTTGGAGGGTAGAGCGAGAAGGAACAACATTCGGCTGGTAGGTGTGCCGGAGGGGGCCGAAGGTGGGTGCCCAACCGAATTTATTGCCCAGCTGCTGATGGACTCCCTCGGTCTGGAGGAGTTACCCCTACTCGATCGTGCACATCGCACTCTCCGATCCAAGCCCAGTGATGGTAAACCACCCCGACCCTTTGTGATTCGTGTGCACTTTTTTCACGTGAGGAATGACATTTTACGCCGGGCTAGCGAGGCTCCTCTTCTCCATCAAGGCAAGAAACTGTTTCTTTTTCCTGACTACACTTCGTCAGTTGCGAAGAAACGCGCTGCATTCACGGACGTTAAACGTCTGTTACATTCGTGTTCTGGAGTGAAGTTTGGATTGAGGTTTCCCGCGACTTTAAAGATCACTCTTCCCGGTGGAGTTACACACACCTTTGAGGACCCAGCCACTGCGATGGACTTTGTCAAGGTGAACTTAAAGTCTGGTGTCTCTTCTGGGGCTACAGTTTGAAAGCGGCTGGCAGTTCGTTTGGTAAATTGGGGGTTAATTTAACCCGGTTTCTGAAGCTGTCCTGTAAAAGTTCGTGTCACTTGGACTTGAGTCACTTTTCATATTTTGCTACTGTGTTTGTTTATATTTTTTTATGCTTTATTACAAACTCGCATGAGCACTACTGGTTTGTGCTGTTAACGGAGCGTGTTAGGATGTTTTTGGTAGTTTGTGGGATTTGCGCTCGTCTTATTTGGGAAGATGCTTCAGCTCGTGGGGTGGTGGGTGGGTGTGTGAGGAGTTCTCCCTTTTTCTCTCATTGTGTGTTTTATGTTTTGTTTAGTCAGGTCGCCCATGTTTTAATTTATTTCTGTGACTGTTATACATTCTATGCTGCAGTGTACACTAATACTTGACTGGCATGCAGCAGTCTAGGATGCCTCGACAATCAGGGACAGGACTCAAATTTGTTAGCTGGAATTGTAATGGTCTAAATCAGCCTATTAAACGTTGCAAAGTTCTTCACCATCTTCAACAATTAGGAGCCCATATTGTTTTCCTTCAAGAAACTCACTTAAAATCTTCCAGCCATATCAGATTAAAGGGGAGGTGGGTCAGTCAAGTTTTTCATTCTAGTTTTAATTGTAAATCTAGGGGTGTTGCAATTTTGATTCACAAATCGGTTCCTTTTGTGTGCTCTAATGTAATAGCTGACCCCAATGGAAGGTTTGTGTTTGTAACGGGTAAGCTATATAGTAATTCTGTGATTCTGGATAATGTGTATGGTCCAAACTGGGATGCTGAAAATTTTTTCACTCAATTGATCGCCAAATTACCTGACATGTCCACACATCTACTTATTATGGGGGGTGACTACAACTGTTGGCTTAATCCGTTATTAGATCGTTCTTCTACTAGACCAGGTGTGCCCTCAAAGTCTTCTAAGACCATTTTGTCCTTTATGGATGAGTTCTCGGTCTCTGATCCATGGCGCTTTCTTAATCCGTCTGGTAAAATATATTCTTTTTTCTCTCATGTACATCACTCCTTTTCTCGTATTGATTATTTTCTCCTGGACAACCGCTTTCTCCATTCTGTTCAATCTTGCTCTTATGATACTATTCTAATATCAGATCATGCCCCGACTACACTGGAGTTATTTATACAGGAGCGCGAACATACCTGCCCCCCCTGGCGTTTCAATACGCGCCTGCTATCTAATGAGGATTTTGTTAAGTTTCTTTCTAATCAAATTTACTTTTTTCTTACTACCAACAGTACTCCAGGGATCTCAGCCTCCCTTCTTTGGGAGACTTTGAAAGCATACATTAGAGGTGAAATTATTTCATACAGCAGCTATGAAAACAAACAAAGGAAAAAAAAATTAAAGGAATTGAGGTTACGAATCTCCCAGCTTGATAATATCTATGCGTCCTCCCCATCCCCTAACCTATATAAGGATCGTCTCTCTCTTCAGGCTGAGTTTGATGTTCTCTCTACTAAAGAGGTTGAGGAGCTCTTATTTAAGGCTAAATATTGTTATTATGAATCTGGGGATAAGGCGACCAAACTTTTGGCCCATCAGCTTCGACAGGCTTCCTCCTCTCAGCAGATTTCACAATTAATACTCCTTCTGGCGTCACTACCGATCCTAAAAAAATGAATGATCAGTTTAAACAGTTTTACTCTTCTTTATATACTTCTGAGGTTGGGTCTGATCTGTCTGCCCTGGATAGTTTTTTTGACTCACTGGAGTTGGTTAAGGTAGATGCTGATATTGCTGAGCAGTTAGGGGCCCAATCACCATAGATGACTTAAAACGGGCAACATTTTCTATGCAGTCTGGAAAATGTCCAGGCCCGGATGGTTTTCCAACGGAGTTTTACAAGAACTTTTTTGACAAATTAGCACCAGTTTTAATAGAAATGTTCAATGAATCTCTTACTCTTTCTAAATTACCTCAGACTCTAAATCAGGCATCTATATCATTACTCTTAAAAAAGAATAAGGACCCTCTGTCCTGCTCAAGTTATCGCCCAATTAGTCTTTTATCTGTAGATGTAAAACTTCTGTCAAAATTATTAGCTATGCGACTGGAATCAGTTTTGCCTTTAATAATTTCTCCTGATCAGACAGGTTTTTTCCAGAACAGACATGGGTTCTTTAATCTCAGACGACTTCTCAATGTTGTTTATAATCCCTCTACGTCAATGGGGTCGGAAGCCATAATCTCCTTAGACGCGGAGAAGGCTTTTGACAGAGTGGAGTGGAACTACCTTTTCTTCGCTTTGGAGAAATTTGGTTTTGGCCAAGAGTTCATTTCTTGGATTAACTTGCTCTATTCATCCCCTATGGCTTCAGTCAGAACTAATGACACCCATTCAGAGTATTTCCCTTTGCATCGCTCCACTCGTCAAGGCTGTCCTCTGAGTCCTCTTTTATTTGCGGTTGCTATTGAACCTCTGGCTATTGCGCTTCGTTTAGAGCCACGAATCACTGGAATTACAAGATATGGTTTTGAACAGAAGGTCTCCCTCTATGCCGATGACTTATTACTATATGTGTCCAATCTCTCTATCTCAGTTCCAGCTGCTCTTGACATCCTTAGTTCATTTGGTCAGATTTCAGGCTATAAACTAAATTTGGACAAGAGTGAGCTGTTTCCTTTAAATCAAGGTGCCCAGAATGCTGCTCAGGGTTTCACATTCAAAATTGTTCCATTTGGCTTTAAATACCTTGGTATCCGGATTTGTGACCGATTTAAAGATTTGTTTGATTATAATTTTGCCCCTTTGTTAGATCAGATACGGATGGACTTTCAACGGTGGTCACTGTTGCCTCTTTCCCTAGTGGCCAGGGTCAATTCGGTTAAGATGAATATCCTTCCCAAATTGTCTTATCTCTTCCAATGCATACCTATCTTTCTCCCTCAGTCTTTTTTTCACAAATTAGACAAATCAATCACTGAGTTTATCTGGAAGAGGAAGGTCCCTCGTTTGCGAAAGGAGCTGTTGCAGAGACCTAAGACCCTTGGGGGCTTGGCCCTTCCTAACTTGAGGTTTTATTACTGGGCTTCCATCCTTAGAGTAATTCAGCTTTGAATTTCGCTGGAGGGGGCACCCGTTTCTCCTACATGGCTGAGTATGGAGTTGTTTTCTGTTAAACCTGCTTCGTTGACTGCTCTCGTCCACGCTCCTCTTAGCTTTTCTCCCTCCCCATTTTGCAATAATATCTTAGTTAAATCCACTTTTAAAATTTGGAAGCAATTTCGACGCTATTTTGGTCTACAGAGTTTCTCTTTTCTAGCACCTTAATCAGCTAATCCTGTTTTTCACCCTTCCTTAATCGATGGGGCCTTTTCTTTGTGGTCTGACTACGGCATCAAGGCATTTAGGGACTTGTATATTGCTGGTACATTTGCATCCTTCCAGCAACTCTCAGAGAAATTCCATTTGCCTAGGCAGCATTTTTTTAGATATCTTCAAGTTTCGAAGTTTCACTCGCAATCTTAGCCCCAACTTCCCAAATCCCCCAGATGCCTCTCTAATTGACTCCTTTTTAACCCCATTGCCTACCATTAAGGGTGCTATTTCATGTTTATACAATCTTATCTATTCTTTGCAGCTTACCCCGCAGCATACAATTAAAACCCAATGGGAGGAGGATCTAGGGGAAGGGATCTCGGAGGATCTGTGGGAGGCCATTTTGCGTCGGGTTCACTCCTCTTCAATTTGTGCTAGACATGGTTTGACCCAGTGCAAAATTCTACATCGTACCCATCTCACTCGAGTTAGGCTTTCTAAAATCTATAATGATGTCGATCCCTTGTGCATTAGATGTCGTCAGGCTCCAGCTACCCATGCCCATATGTTCTGGTCTTGCCCTTCACTACATAATTTTTGGACGCAGATATTTAATTATATTTCTGTATGTACAGGGGTTCAATTTGACCCAACAGCATGTACCGCTTTGTTTGGTGTTTTGCCTCCCATGTTGCAGCTTTCTAAATATAAAACTGACTTTGTAGCCTTAATCTCCTTATTGGCTAGACGTTTGATTTCATTGAGGTGGAAGTCTCCTGCACCGCCTTCTCACTCGTCTTGGATCAGGGTCCTTCAGTTTGTGAAGTTGGAGAAAGTTAGGTGCTCGATACATGGTTCTCTTGCAAAGTTTAATAAAACCTGGGGTCCATTTTTTGCACATGTTGAGGGATTGACTTTTACAGCTATTCCAGAGTAGCCACCCTGATTGTCTTCTAATTGTGAGCTTTTTCTTTTGAAATTTGTAGCATGCTGGGATGTTTTTTATTTATCTCTCTGTAAGTGAACATATTGGGCTTTTATTTAGCAGTGGGTAACTGCTTTTTGTGTTTTTGTGTTTTTTGTTTTGTTCTGTTCTGTTTATTTGTTTTTGGGGGTTGTTTTTTATTTTTTTATTTTATTTCTTTATTTTATTTTAATTTTTTGTTAGTTGTATTGGACACTATTTTGATTCCCGAATTGTTACCTCTTGATTTTGTTATGTCACTGAACAAAATCAATAAACAAATGTAAAAAAAAAAAAAAAAAGATGGCTGAGGCTCACCCGCAGTGGGGTAGGCTAGCTAAGTACCTAATTCAAAAGCCACACGCACACACACATGCACGCCCAGTGAGGTATAAGTGGTTACAAGCGGCAAACCACACTAAGTGCTTGAAGTACCACCACCACCAGAAGACAAGGAAAGCTAGCCTCCCAACCCGGGGTCCATCAGCCTAAAATAAACAAAAACAAGATTAATGAATACACTAAACAAATGATACTAGACACAACTAATAACAAAATTCAGAGTGGTTGGTGATACCAAACACTCACCACAAGGGAACACTAACTTGTAGAAAAAAAGAAGTTCACAAATCACAGGGCAACAAAGTTACAACTTAACACATTGCACAATAATCAACATCCAAACTAACCAAAAACAAAGTAAAGAAACATACAACTTAACACACAGGCAGCCAATAATAAGATGACTGAAGGGCGAGCCCACGTACACAACTTCGGCACCTGCAGCGGTGAACAGATCGATGGTTGTAGCGATGAAGACATACAACAAAAACAGAAACACAGCAGCACAGCAGCAAGACAGCAGCGCAGTCTAAATGGATTTTATGCAGAAAACGATCAGCCCAACGTCCGCATTAAGACGGAGCATCTTCAAAAGAATCAATATCCTGCAGTTGATCATCACGGAATTGTATAAGCGTGCGGTTGCTCACAGCAGCGTACACATAAAAGCAAACCAACTGGGGGAACGGAACAGCCTGCACATCAGCGCGGCGCTGCCAACCAAACACGGCCAGCATTGAATGGCGGCGCGCCTGCAACAAGGAGCGGAGCTAACAATGACGCATCACCAGGTGGCATAGACATAGGCTGCGTTCCAAACCGCATACTCAATGAGTAGGTACTTAATTTCAATGAGTACTTACTTAACGAGAGCTAAAAGAGTAGGTACTTTATAGCCAAATCTCGTTGAGTATGAATGCGATCCGGACATCATCCGCCATGTTGACGTTATCATGTGACCTACGACACGTTATCACAAGCGCAACAACTTAAAAGATGAACGACACGTTTAATTCATCTATCTGTAAAGATCTTGATATTGATGAAACTTGCTCATTTTGTGGTATTGTTGAAGAAACAGCTGCCAATTTATTTTGTGAATACATTTAGGGTTGATTTAAGTTGTTATATTTTAAACCCTTCTAATGTGACCCACAGTTCCTTATAACGATTTTTTAAGAAACCCCAAAATCGTTATCTCTTGAATATGTTGTTAATTTCTTTATTTTATACCCAAAAAGTTTCTCAAGTTTCAAGTTTCCTCTTTTCTTGATGAATTTACCTCTCGTTTCATCCCTCAGACAATAACAACAAAACTATTTTTTAATGTATTATGAAGAACTATTTATATTTAATGATATTTAGCCTTGTTATTGTTCTTTTTTCCTGTGTATAAATATCATATTATGATGTACACAAACCAATGATCTTTATGTTTTCTGTTTTGTCATTATGATTGTTCATTGTTAGATACAACTAGTATCTTTCCATGATCTTTATGTAATAAGTTTATAAGTTTAAATTATATGAGCGACAGGTGCACTAACACTTCATAACATCAGTAACTCGACAGCACAACCTAGAACAGTTTTCCTCTGCGTTTACTGTCTGCAGTGCACAAGGAGACGGGCCGCTGCTCGAAGATCTCCTTTGGAGAAACTGTTGACTTTATACTCGAAAAATGCAAGTATCGCTCATAAAAAATTAATATTACCTCAGAATGAATTGCATTGTTAGCCCACCCCAAAACTTAAACAAAATAATATTAAATGCTGACCAATACTTAATTATATTACTTGTTTTTATATACTAAAAATGATATAATTTAATAAAACAAGCAAAATGTAATTTCTTTTGTCATATGAGTTATGCATGAATACACGTGAACATCTCAATTGTCAGTCAAGCAATGAATAACAACAATAAGAAACATGAATAAATGAGTAAAAGAACAAATAAAAGTAACCATCACACAATAAACAAATGCATGCACATGAAACAAATCTTTATTCAAACTACAAGCATGTATTTGGGCGCTGAAGCCCACATCCTACTGCCATCTCAACACAGCGGTTCCCATTCTGCGGCTTTATTCTGATGAATTCACCAGAGGTGACCGTGCCTTCGTGCCGGAGCTTGTTGCTGTGTTGCGCTTCACAATCTGAGACGATAAGGGCAGATGGAGAGATCTTATTACAGTCTCATCCATGGCACCGTTTCCAGGATTCAGCTCTGGGCTCCTCATCCTCAGTGCTCACACCAGTCTGAATAAAAACATGTTTAGTTACTTTATAGATTTGTTTATTTACCTTATTTACAGCACATTAGTCTAATGTCAACAATGTTGACAACAGTGAATTAACGTTATCCTATCCTATGATAATGCCACACATACATCACTCAGATGTCTTTTTCATGTTGTGATGTGCTCATCTGCAATATGTCAATACTTACAATATTTTCCTTTCAGATGTAAATAGACATTTTAAATAAGCGTGTTTAAGATGCATATGGTTATATAAATCCACTTTAGAGACGTTACGTGTGCTTAGAGCTCCCCTGTTAGCTAGCTATACAAAACATGTTTTTACAGCAAAATCACAACTATACTATACTGTCTAACTACTTTACACCTTCAACAGTTAAAACGTCTACTCTATTGTAGTTTAACACATAAGGAACCGTGTTTACTCACATTTGAAAACCCCCGGCGTCGCTGATCTCCGTGATGTCTGATAATGACGTATGCTCTCGCGTGGCCTCCTGGGATAGAGGAGTACAAGCTGAAAAGCACTCAAATGTCTGGGCGAAAGCAGGAGATCATCCGGGAACTTCTCGCCTACTCTTTTAGGAATACTGATGTTTCGAACGTAATGCTTCTTTCACGTACTGTTTTCGCCTACTATATAGTAGGAAAGTAGGCATATTGGAACGCACTATCGTCCAAATCTCGCGATAATTAGTATGTCAACCAGGTAATTCTCGCCAACTCTTTTATGAATACTGAGGATTCGAACGTACTTTTTTGCTCGCCTACTCTTTTTCCCATACTATATAGTAGGGAAGTATGTGGTTTGGAACGCAGCCAGTCTTTAAATAGGCCAGGGACAGCGGCCGATAGGCTGCCACATCTATCACTCATGTGACAGCCACAAATAACAGGGCGGGGTCTAACCCGCTCTGCCACACTAAGTTAACAACTTTGTTCATTGCAATGCAATTTCCCATTGCCAACCAACTGAGTTGTTAACAGGTTAGCAACTATGGTTTTGGGAAATGCACCCCTGATCGATACTCGATCCGGCAAGAATGGTGATTTCGGAGGCATGTGGCATGTGATTGGCTAAGGACAAAAAAGCAGGAAAATATACTGATATAATATACTATTTGAACTATTATGCGATATTGTCTAATTCCATATCACATTTAAAAACATATCGATATATTTTTTACATCGATATATCGCCCATCCCTACTGGTGGCCTAACGGCGATGTTCTTGTCAACTGACAACGATACCACTGTAGCGCGAGAGCGACTTATGTACGAAATTAAGCAGGTGAAAAGCTGAACGCAAATATGTCCTTGTTGATACTTGGAAAGAAGGAAAAAAATCTGTACGCATGTCAGCATGTTATGCCCTCATATCCTATTCTTTTCACTCCGACAGCTTTTGCAGATTTTATTTTTACAGATCTGCATGATTCACATAGGTCACATTTTCAGGTCGGAAAATCCGGAATTCCGGATTAATCCGGAAAAATCACATCCCTGATATATATATATATATATATATATATAGTTGCAAAGTTATTTATAGTCAACAGCACGTTCAAAAGGGACTATCAAAATAAAGTGTTACCAACAGGTGAGCCGTCTAGGTTGTACTCTTTTGGGGTGTGCAATGCGTTTAATGAAACAAGTCTGGAAAATCATTAATCTTGTCAAAAGGGGTGGAGTCTCTTTAATTCCCTGCTCTAGAAAAAGGCACAGCAGAAGACCAACAAGTA
This sequence comes from Siphateles boraxobius, assembly GCF_051911475.1. Classification (NCBI taxonomy): domain Eukaryota; kingdom Metazoa; phylum Chordata; class Actinopteri; order Cypriniformes; family Leuciscidae; genus Siphateles; species Siphateles boraxobius. The sequence continues at coordinate 27,901,690 of NW_027508733.1, forward strand.
TTCTGAAGGTTTCAGAGTTTTTTAGCGATGGGGTTGGTGGTTTTCAGTCTTTCTGGATTGTTGGTGCTGCTTATAGCAATTGACTTGTCTTTTGCGCAGGGGTCACAATTTCAACAAGGCCAGGATCCAGTAAGATTTCAGCAGCAACAGCCACCAGTTTTAGTTTCTCAGCAAGCTCTCCAAGGCTCAACATCTTTTAGGCCTCCAAGGCCTGCAGTGAACTCTGTTGAAGCAGATCCATGGAAGCTTCTTCAAGAACCTGGAAATACTCAGTCCAAACAACTAATGCAGGGTCCTGTTGTGCCTTTGACGTGGCGTTTTCCAATAATGCCAGAAGAACCCCAACAGCCAGATGTGCCTTTTGAGCTGCGTGTACCTATAGCTACTGAGAGTATTGCAGTAGAATGTGGGGAGAGCTTTGTGCATGTGGAGGTTAAGGAGGATTTATTTGGTACTGGTCAGCTGGTAAATCCTTCATTCCTCACTTTAGGAGGCTGTGCAGCTGTAGGGAAGGATCCAGAAGCTCAAGTCCTTATCTTTGAATATGAGCTCCAGACATGTGGCAGCTCTCTGATGGTAAGTGGCTGCTAATGGGTCAACCAGAGAAAATGTAAAAGCCAGGTCTGTCCAGTAACCTGCTACTTGTGCTACTTTCAGATGACTAATGATGAGCTTGTTTACACCTTCACCGTCCTCTACACTCCTGAGGCTTTAGTAGGAACTCCCATTGTAAGGGCTGATGCAGCAGCTGTTGGAATTGAGTGTCATTATTCAAGGTAAAAAAACAAAACTTGTCACAGCATTTTTGCCAAATGCTACATTCTTCTTAATCTTGTTTTACTGCTTCCACTAGGCTGCAAAATGTAAGCAGCAATGTGCTGATGCCCAGCTGGGTTCCTTTTGCTGCTACAAAAATTGGAGAGGAAGTTTTGGTGTTTTCCTTGAAGCTCATGACTGGTAATATGCAATGTTAGAATTTCAGAAGTGACTTGGGAATGTTGCCAACCTAAGTTTCATTTCAGATGACTGGATGTTTGAAAGGCCATCCAATCAGTACTTCCTAGGGCAGTTCCTAAATCTTGAAGCTTCTGTGAAGCAGTACAACCACATCCCTCTGCGTATCTTTGTGGGAGACTGTGTGGCTACTGCAGTCCCTGATGTGAACTCCTCTCCAAGATATTCCTTTATTGAGAACTATGGGTTAGTAGGGAATCTCTCATTAAACACCATTTGCAAATGGTGCCTAAAGTTTTAAACCACATCTCTCTCTTCAGGTGCCTGGTTGATGGAAAGCTCACAGGCTCCACTTCCAGTTTCAGGCACAGGGTTCAGAATGACAAGCTGCAGTTTCAGTTGGAGGCTTTCAGGTTCCTGCGAGCTGATAGTGGCTTGGTATGCATTTTGGGCTTTAGATCTGTGGGTTCGTTCTCTTGCTGGTCATGTTAACTGTGTCCTCCTCTTTAGTTGTACATCACATGTTCTCTAAAAGCTGTCATGGCTTCTACCCCGACAAGTCCAGAGAACAAGGCTTGCTCCTTCAATAATGGGTATTGCATACTATTTTAGATCTCTAATGATTTTGAGTTGTTAAACATGGGCAACCAGTTTTCTTTCCTCTCTATAGATGGACTTCTGTAGATGACAATGACCAGGTGTGCATGTGCTGTGACTCCAATTGTGGTTCCAGCAGAAAAGGACGAGCACTACCTGATTCAGGTAATGTATGAAATCTTGGGTTTGCACTTGTGGAAGAACTTTCAATTTCTCATCTATTCTTCGTTTTCAGGCCTGGTATCAGAAGGGAAAGCAACCATCGGCCCCATTGTAATTGCTAACTGATGTATTGTGAATGGTGAGAAGTGCCAATAAAAGTATTTATATATTAGTGATTTTTGCTTGTCTTTTTGTATTTTCTGGTGACTTCAATGCTCTTTGGACCACCAGTAAATTGCTTTACTGTAGTTACCTTTTTCCACAGCTCTTCAGTGTGCAGGAATGCTAACAGTTTCACTGAATGGGAACTGGTTTGCATGTTTTCAGTTGAGAGCTTACTTTAAGTCAAAAGCCTGCATGCCCTACCTTATACGCATGTTTGGGAAAGAAGAGACCCAACCGTGCACAGCACTTTGTACAGATCACATAATCTGTGGTTTATTTATGCAAAAGTAATTCATTCTGTGGAGAAATTAATTCCAAGTATCAAGTGATTTTCCAGTTGTGACTGTATAAGTGAGCTGTACAGTGTTACTGTTTATGCCAAACTTATAGACTGCAGTTTCAATTCTGTTTCTGTAGATGAGTGCTTGCCAGCTAAAATTACCTCACAACAGGTCTGTGCTTTTTGTAATTGCCAACATGCATGTTGGCTACAGCAACATGAGGGTCCCCTTATGAAAGTGTGCTGTTAGTATACTTACACTAGGCTTTAGTCTATGTACTTGCCAGACGTGTATTGAAAATTGCACTTTAGTGTGCTTGATTTATACTGACAAAGGTCGACGTATATTTGGCCTATAGTCAAGATGCCAGATAAAGTGCTTTTAACAGCATGGATTGTTTTAAAGGCAGCTTTACAGTTATAATAGTTACTGTAACAGATTTACCATAGCTCTAGGACAAAGTTATTGTCCAGTTAAAAAGAGTCTTGATTGATTCACTTCAGTTGCAAAGATCATTAGTTATTAACTTAGGGGCCGCTAACACAACACGGTTCTGACAGAGAAAAAAAACCCTAACGCGCTCCAGCCGCCCATCCACACAAAACAGTACCTGGTGTATTGAATGCACTCTTTGAAATAGGTTTGAAGGTGCAAACGATTATCTGTTTTCTCTGCACAAACCTGCCAAAAAACAGACGGCATGTATCGTGTTCAGTCAATAGGTATGCCTGGTAATATATGTGCACAGGCGTGTAGTCCTTCAAAAATGAACCCCAAACTACTTGTCTGGCCTTAATTTATAATGCATAAATTAATTTATAATACATAAATTAAGCGGCACAAAGCACTTAAGAATTATGCTCTTAAAGCAACATGGAGTCTCAGCGCACAGCACTTCGCATTGAGTTAAAAGCAAAAAGGGAAGAGATATTGATGCGCAGTATATATCAATGCAATAGTTTATTGAGCCTTTTCTTTTAACAGTTATACATTATATTTCGTCTACAAGATACACAGGAGAAAGTTGAACAGCAATAAACTCAAGCAAGATACAGTAGGGATGGGGAAATGAATCCTCATGAAGCAATGAGGTTTTCCCCTGACTGTTCCGGGAAAAGATTCAAAGCTTCGAGAGTGTCGAGAACAGCGCAATCTAGTGCTTACTTTAACTAAAGCAGCCAGAAGCCTGTATAAGAAGCTCTCTCAGATGAAGCAACCACAACACACTCCATAGTTTCAATGTTATGTGCACAAATAAAAGCCTTACACGTTTGTGTTCGATTTGTCCATTAAATAAATAACTTTACCCATTAAAGTGTTACAAAATATTAAAATGAGCTTATATGATTCAATAAGACCTAATAAGGCCTACTATCTCTCTCTCTACGTACACACACACACACACACACACACACACACACACACACGTACGTGCTTATGACACTTGGCAGTGATAGTGATTATGTAACTGTAGGAATGACAGAACGGTCATAAAGTTGTTAATTATTTTTATTAGGAAATAAAAGCTGTTTCCCAGTGTTGGGGCTGAGTCTATTTCTCCTGTTAGACAGTACTTCCCCAGCCTTAGAAAACACTCTTTCACATGTACAGAGGAGGCCAGGGGACACAGAAACTGTAATGCCAGTGTATATAGATAGGGTTTCTGCATTCTCCAGTATTCAAGTGGATCTTCAGCTCTTTATGTTTGTCTCTGTAAGGTATTTATCCACTTCTACGATCGCATCAGAAGTAGCTTTTGAGCTTTGTTTGTGCTGGTCTACAGCACTGTCCAACAGAAGACAAAGGTTTCCACCTCAGAAGTGTGAGGAGAGAAAAAATTGATTGGGAGTGACTGTACATGTACATTGACTGAATATAAGTCACATCAACGGTTAACAATAAAATACAACAATAAAATAAGTAAAATTTGAAATAATAAATAAATATTCATTTTTTCTTCTTCTTTTTTTAGAAATGCATACATATATTGGAATCCAAAAGCTCAAAATATTCCCAGATAGGGGAAGTCTTGTTTTTTTGGCTGTTGCCATTGCTCTAAATACAAACCCTTCACCAAACCCCAACACCCTATCCCCTCTCCACTAAGCCCACCCTAACCCCAAATAACAATAATAATACCTAAAAAACACCAAAAGTGCAAAGATTTTACAAAAACAAAAAGACAATAACAAAAAAAAAAAAAAAAAGAATAAGTAGTTTTGGTTATTTAAATGTAACTTTCAAAATACAGCACTCTTCTCACAAACCCATCAACAACACTGAGCCAAAAAGGACTCGTTAAGTAAGATCTGGGGTTCGAGCCTTCTGACACCCAAAGCGAAACGCGCACGTGATTGGACAGAAAGTGAGGCTTCATTTGTCATCGATCACGTGACTCTGGGAAATCAATACACACCCCGATACGGGGCTTCAATAGAAATTGCGTCGAATTTGCGATACACACATCGAAGCTTCAGTGTCATAGGTAACATCACTAAGATACAGTAATTTTATGCAAAACCAGACCTTTATCTACAAATCAAGTATAAGAATAGGAATACTGAATAATCTTGGAGAGTTTTGTCTTGTTGACTGTCGTAACCGAACACGACGCGCTGTTTGAGTGGTGAGTGGAGAATGACTGACAGCTGCAGCAGAGGGAAGCACTTTGGCCTACTTGAATTTAACAACGTCAATATTCATTTCTACATCACATTAAATTATGGAATGGATTTAGAACAGTTATAAAATAGTGCACAAAAAGTTGATGGTGCTTTATAATGTTCTTGTGCCTTTTATGAGGCTTAACAATAACACAGAAGAATATTGGATTTGGATTGTCCCGGTCTGGGGTGCGTTTCCAAAAACCATAGTTGCTAGCGAATGTAGCGTGGTGGCGAGAATAAACGGTTGACTAATACCAAATTGTATAGTGGTAAATAAATAACAAGCTGACTACGCCACCCCTCTTCAAAGAGAGGGGAAATAACTTACCCAAAGTAAATAGGGCACACAGGTTCGTTACCATGGAGGGCAAAGAGACGTGGATATCAGTACAAAAGTAAATTTATTAAGTTCACATCAATAGGTAAAACCTTCTGGTCACTGTAAGGCAGAATGTCACACACACATGACTCGTACCACACTGTTCATCCACACACACGATAAACGAGAAAATAAAATAATTAACTGTTAAGATGGCTGAGGCTCACCCGCAGTGGGGTAGGCCAGCTAAGTACCTAATTCAAAAGCCGCACGCACACACACACGCACGCCCAGTGATGTATAAGTGGTTACAAGCGGCAAACCACACTAAGTACTTGAAGTACCACCACCACCAGAAGACAAGGAAAGCTAGCCTCCCAACCCGGGGTCCATCAGCCTAAAATAAACAAAAACAAGATTAATGAATACACTAAACAAATGATACTAGACACAACTAATAACAAAATTCAGAGTGGTTGGTGATACCAAACACTCACCACAAGGGAACACTAACTTGTAGAAAAAAAGAAGTTCACAAATCACAGGGCAACAAAGTTACAACTTAACACATTGCACAATAATCAACATCCAAACTAACCAAAAACAAAGTAAAGAAACATACAACTTAACACACAGGCAGCCAATAATAAGATGACTGAAGGGCGAGCCCACGTACACAACTTCGGCACCTGCAGCGGTGAACAGATCGATGGTTGTAGCGATGAAGACATACAACAAAAACAGAAACACAGCAGCACAGCAGCAAGACAGCAGCGCAGTCTAAATGGATTTTATGCAGAAAACGATCAGCCCAACGTCCGCATTAAGACGGAGCAACTTCAAAAGAATCAATATCCTGCAGTTGATCATCACGGAATTGTATAAGCGTGCGGTTGCTCACAGCAGCGTACACATAAAAGCAAACCAACTGGGGGAACGGAACAGCCTGCACATCAGCGCGGCGCTGCCAACCAAACACGGCCAGCATTGAATGGCGGCGCGCCTGCAACAAGGGGCGGAGCTAACAATGACGCATCACCAGGTGGCATAGACAGTCTTTAAATAGGCCAGGGACAGCGGCCGATAGGCTGCCATATCTATCACTCATGTGACAGCCACAAATAACAGGGCGGGGTCTAACCCGCTCTGCCACACTAAGTTAACAACTTTGTTCGTTGCAATGCAATTTCCCATTGCCAACCAACTGAGTTGTTAACAGGTTAGCAACTATGGTTTTGGGAAATGCACCCCTGATCAATACTCGATCCGGCAAGAATGGTGATTTCGGAGGCATGTGGCATGTGATTGGCTAAGGACAAAAAAGCAGGAAAATATACTGATATAATATACTATATTTGAACTATTATGCGATATTGTTTTATATTATGAACTATTATGATATTCCATATCACATTTAAAAACATATCGATATATTTTTTACATCGATATATCGCCCATCCCTACTGGTGGCCTAACGGCGATGTTCTTGTCAACTGACAACGATACCACTGTAGCGCGAGAGCGACTTATGTACGAAATTGAGCAGGTGAAAAGCTGAACGCAAATATGTCCTTGTTGATACTTGGAAGGAAGGAAAAAAATCTGTACGCATGTCAGCATGTTATGCCCTCATATCCTATTCTTTTCACTCCGACAGCTTTTGCAGATTTTATTTTTACAGATCTGCATGATTCACATAGGTCACATTTTCAGGTCGGAAAATCCGGAATTCCGGATTAATCCGGAAAAATCACATCCCTGATATATATATATATATATATATATATATATATATATATATATATATATATAGTTGCAAAGTTATTTATAGTCAACAGCACGTTCAAAAGGGACTATCAAAATAAAGTGTTACCAACAGGTGAGCCGTCTAGGTTGTACTCTTTTGGGGTGTGCAATGCGTTTAATGAAACAAGTCTGGAAAATCATTAATCTTGTCAAAAGGGGTGGAGTCTCTTTAATTCCCTGCTCTAGAAAAAGGCACAGCAGAAGACCAACAAGTATTCTGAAGGTTTCAGAGTTTTTTAGCGATTGGGTTGGTGGTTTTCAGTCTTTCTGGATTGTTGTTGCTGCTTATAGCAATTGACTTGTCTTTTGCGCAGGGGTCACAATTTCAACAAGGCCAGGATCCAGTAAGATTTCAGCAGCAACAGCCACCAGTTTTAGTTTCTCAGCAAGCTCTCCAAGGCTCAACATCTTTTAGGCCTCCAAGGCCTGCAGTGAACTCTGTTGAAGCAGATCCATGGAAGCTTCTTCAAGAACCTGGAAATACTCAGTCCAAACAACTAATGCAGGGTCCTGTTGTGCCTTTGACGTGGCGTTTTCCAATAATGCCAGAAGAACCCCAACAGCCAGATGTGCCTTTTGAGCTGCGTGTACCTATAGCTACTGAGAGTATTGCAGTAGAATGTGGGGAGAGCTTTGTGCATGTGGAGGTTAAGGAGGATTTATTTGGTACTGGTCAGCTGGTAAATCCTTCATTCCTCACTTTAGGAGGCTGTGCAGCTGTAGGGAAGGATCCAGAAGCTCAAGTCCTTATCTTTGAATATGAGCTCCAGACATGTGGCAGCTCTCTGATGGTAAGTGGCTGCTAATGGGTCAACCATAGAAACTGTAAAAGCCAGGTCTGTCCAGTAACCTGCTACTTGTGCTACTTTCAGATGACTAATGATGAGCTTGTTTACACCTTCACCGTCCTCTACACTCCTGAGGCTTTAGTAGGAACTCCCATTGTAAGGGCTGATGCAGCAGCTGTTGGAATTGAGTGTCATTATTCAAGGTAAAAAAACAAAACTTGTCACAGCATTTTTGCCAAATGCTACATTCTTCTTAATCTTGTTTTACTGCTTCCACTAGGCTGCAAAATGTAAGCAGCAATGTGCTGATGCCCAGCTGGGTTCCTTTTGCTGCTACAAAAATTGGAGAGGAAGTTTTGGTGTTTTCCTTGAAGCTCATGACTGGTAATATGCAATGTTACATTTTCAGAAGTGACTAGGGAATGTTGCCAACCTAAGTTTCATTTCAGATGACTGGATGTTTGAAAGGCCATCCAATCAGTACTTCCTAGGGCAGTTCCTAAATCTTGAAGCTTCTGTGAAGCAGTACAACCACATCCCTCTGCGTATCTTTGTGGGAGACTGTGTGGCTACTGCAGTCCCTGATGTGAACTCCTCTCCAAGATATTCCTTTATTGAGAACTATGGGTTAGTAGGGAATCTCTCATTAAACACCCATTTGCAAATGGTGCCTAAAGTTTTAAACCACATCTCTCTCTTCAGGTGCCTGGTTGATGGAAAGCTCACAGGCTCCACTTCCAGTTTCAAGCACAGGGTTCAGAATGACAAGCTGCAGTTTCAGTTGGAGGCTTTCAGGTTCTTGCGAGCTGATAGTGGCTTGGTATGCATTTTGGGCTTTAGATCTGTGGGTTCGTTCTCTTGCTGGTCATGTTAACTGTGTCCTCTTTAGTTGTACATCACATGTTCTCTAAAAGCTGTCATGGCTTCTACCCCGACAAGTCCAGAGAACAAGGCTTGCTCCTTCAATAATGGGTATTGCATACTATTTTAGATCTCTAATGATTTTGAGTTGTTAAACATGGGCAACCAGTTTTCTTTCCTCTCTATAGATGGACTTCTGTAGATGAAAATGACCAGGTGTGCATGTGCTGTGACTCCAATTGTGGTTCCAGCAGAAAAGGACGAGCACTACCTGATTCAGGTAATGTATGAAATCTTGGGTTTGCACTTGTGGAAGAACTTTCAATTTCTCATCTATTCTTCGTTTTCAGGCCTGGTATCAGAAGGGAAAGCAACCATCGGCCCCATTGTAATTGCTAACTGATGTATTGTGAATGGTGAGAAGTGCCAATAAAAGTATTTATATATTAGTGATTTTTGCTTGTCTTTTTGTATTTTCTGGTGACTTCAATGCACTTTGGACCACCAGTAAATTGCTTTACTGTAGTTACCTTTTTCCACAACTCTTCAGTGTGCAGGAATGCTAACAGTTTCACTGAATAGGAACTGGTGTGCATGCTTTCAGTTGAGAGCTTACTTTAAGTCAAAAGCCTGCATGACCTACCTTATACGCATGTTTGGGAAAGAAGAGACCCAACCGTGCACAGCACTTTGTACAGATCCCATATTCTGGTTTATTTATGCAAAAGTATTTCATTCTGTGGAGAAATGAATTCCAAGTATCAAGTGATTTTCCAATTGTGACTGTACAAGTGAGCTGTACAGTGTTACTGTTTATGCCTAACTTCTAGACTGCAGTTTCAATTCTGTTTCTGTAGATGAGTGCTTGTCAGCTAAAATTACCTCACAACAGGTCTGTGCTTTTTGTAATTGCCAACATGCCTGTTGGCTACAGCAACATGAGGGTCCCCTTATGAAAGTGTGCTATTACTATACTTACACTAAAAAGGCATGCTTTTATTCTATGTACTTGCCAGACGTGTATTGAGAATTTTTCTTGATTTATATTTGACAAAGAAAGGTCGACGTATATTTGGCCTATAGTGAAGACACCATATAAAGCGCTTCCAATAGTATGGACCGTTTTAAAGCAGCTTTACTGTGGTAGAAGTTACTATAACAGATTTACCACAGCTCTAGGACAAAGTTATAATCCAGCTAAAGAGTCTTGATTCACTTCAGTTGCAAAGATCATTAGTTAACTTGCCTATAGAAAGCTCAATGTCTGCTTTTAAAATAAACAATTAAAAAACTAAAAGAAATTGGCTACTCTCTGCTTATGTATGTTAATTCATATGAAGTGTGCATTTCTATATGCATGTTAATACTGCGATGATGGCGAGTCCGCATCGTCAACATTATCTTTGCAGCCACTGACATAGAAAACACTAGTTTATTAATAAACAATTAAAATGTTTTATGCATAATTACTTTTTCTGGTTCTTTGTGGCAAGCTTTATTTCAGGTGTTGCGTGATATCTCTGTGCCCAAGTATCAGTGCTTCATCTGTGAACACAGTGGAGATTTCTGTAATGTTTGAACGTGTTCATTTTCTGGCTGATATTTGAGCAAGTTTCTTAGAGATACAATTTTGTATGTATATCTTGCTGCATTTTACTAAAACAATGCTTAACATTCACTTAGAATGGATCAAGATTTGTTTTTCTTCCTCAAAGGAAGGATGCTTTTTTTTCCCTCTTTTTTTTTATAAGCGGGACACAGTTTAATTTCAGTTTTTGACCAGCCCTGAAAAGAGTTGGAAGAGCATGGATGTTTAAGAGGGTGTGAAAGCTTTTTTTCTCTGCATGTCCCAGAGGAAGAATTCTCATTTTTTACACTATTTAGTAAGAGGTGAAATGTATCGCCCTTCTGTGGGTCACCCCACCTTGTTTTCATGTTCTGACTTATTTCAAAGGTATTAAAATTACAGGTCCTTCTCAAAAAACGTGCATATTGTGATAAAGTTCATTATTTTCCATAATGTAATGATAAAAATTAAACTTTCATATAATTTAGATTGACTGCACACCAACTGAAATATTTCAGGTCTTTTATTGTTTTAATACTGATGATTTTGGCATACAGCTCATGAAAACCCAAAATTCCTATCTCAAAAGATTAGCATATCATGAAAAGGGTCTCTAAACGAGGTATTAACCTAATCATCTGAATCAACTAATTAACTCTAAACACCTGCAAAAGATTCCTGAGGCTTTTAAAAACTCCCAGCCTGTTTCATTACTCAAAACCGCAATCATGGGTAAGACTGCCGACCTGACTGCTGTCCAGAAGGCCATCATTGACACCCTCAATCAAGAGGGTAAGACACAGAAAGAAATTTCTGAACAAATAGGCTGTTCCCAGAGTGCTGTATCAAGGCACCTCAGTGGGAAGTCTGTGGGAAGGAAAAAGTGTGGCAAAAAACGCTGCACAACGAGAAGAGGTGACCGGACCCTGAAGAAGATTTTGGAGAAGGACCGATTCCAGACCTTGGGGGACCTGCGGAAGGAGTGGACTGAGTCTGGAGTAGAAACATCCAGAGCCACCGTGCACAGGCGTGTGCAGGAAATGGGCTACAGGTGCCGCATTCCCCAGGTCAAGCCACTTTTGAACCAGAAACAGCGGCAGAAGCGCCTGACCTGGGCTACAGAGAAGCAGCACTGGACTGTTGCTCAGTGGTCCAAAGTACTTTTTTCAGATGAAAGCAAATTTTGCATGTCATTCTGAAATCAAGGTGCCAGAGTCTGGAGGAAGACTGGGGAGAAGGAAATGCCAAAATGCCTGAAGTCCAGTGTCAAGTACCCACAGTCAGTGATGGTCTGGGGTGCCATGTCAGCTGCTGGTGTTGGTCCACTGTGTTTTATCAAGGGCAGGGTCAATGCAGCTAGCTATCAGGAGATTTTGGAGCACTTCATGGTTCCATCTGCTGAAAAGCTTTATGGATATGAAGATTTACTTTTTCAGCACGACCTGGCACCTGCTCACAGTGCCAAAACCACTGGTAAATGGTTTACTGACCATGGTATTACTGTGCTCAATTGGCCTGCCAACTCTCCTGACCTGAACCCCATAGAGAATCTGTGGGATATTGTGAAGAGAAAGTTGAGAGACGCAAGACCCAACACTCTGGATGAGCTTAAGGCCGCTATCGAAGCATCCTGGGCCTCCATAACACCTCAGCAGTGCCACAGGCTGATTGCCTCCATGCCACGCCGCATTGAATCAGTCATTTTCTGCAAAAGGATTCCTGACCAAGTATTGAGTGCATAACTGAACATAATTATTTGAAGGTTGACTTTTTTTGTATTAAAAACACTTCTTTTATTGGTCGGATGAAGTATGCTAATTTTTTGAGATCATTGAATGTTTTAATTTTCAACATTGAGTAAGTTTCTCAGAGATGCATTTTTTGTTTTGTTTTACGAATCTTTCTGCAATTTACTGCAGCAACTCTGAACATCCACAACAATGGACTCAGTTGAATTCGGAGAGTTATTGTTTTTCCCCAAAGGGAGGCTGCACTTATTTTTATGTATTATATTATTTATGTGTGGGACAGTGTAATTTCAGTTTGTGAGCAGTCCCAAGCAAAAGTGTGTTAGACGGTGTAAAGGCAAAATTTTGAACATGTCCCAAGGAAGGTCTTTTTTTTTGATGTCTTGACATCCATTGACAATTATTTTAAAGCAAGTATGGTTGAAGTTGGACTTGTTTGGGTTTTAATAAAGTTCCTTATTGAATTGTCTTTTCAGCTATTTTTTCATGTGTTGATATTTAAGTTTGACTGGCCAATTCTCATGTAGATTTTATGTAGATATTATTTTTCCTTAAATTTCTGTAGACTCAAGTAACTTGGCAATAGAGCATGAGAAAAAAATAATAATTTTGCCCTAAATTGATAAAATAAGTTAAACCAACATCTTTTTTTAGTTCTCTCAAGTAATGTTTTCCAGTCCACATTACTTGATACAGAAAGTTGAGTCAACAAATCGCGAGGTGTATCAATTATGTATTCCATGTTGAGCCAACTTGATTCACAGTTGTAGGAATTTGATCAAATAAATTCAACCAACATCTCTTAAAGTTATCTCAAATAATATTTTCAAGTCAAACTTACTTGATACAGGAATTTGAGTCAACAGACAGCATGTTGCATCAATTCGTTGTCACGGTTTATGAATTCACTGTGTCCTTCTTGTCTTGCGTCGTTGTTGTGCGTGTGAGTATGGGCGTGGTCTCCGATCACCTCCGCTGATCAGTGGTGCCAGCTGCAATCCATCTCAGCGCCAGCTGAATCTGATCAGCGATGCCTACTTATACTCACTCTTTTCGTTTAGTCTTTGTCAGATTGTTGTGATGTGTTCCCGTTGTTCGTTCCTGTTCCTGTCTGGCTGTTATCTGTGACCTGTGTTCCCGTCCTGGATTTCGTCCTGTTCTTCGTCTCTGTTTCACTTCAGCACTCTCTGGACTTGGAATCCTCGCTTCCATCATTCTCACATCATTCTACCGTTATCCATCGAGGTCCCTGCATCGCTTGCCCGCCCCTGTGTGTTTGTCTTTGTGACTTTGATCATCACGATCCATTCTGCTGTTCAATACATGTGGCATGTGGACCAGTCAAAAACACAATTTTTCATTAAATTTAATGAATAATCCAGAAAACCCCCTCTCCCAACAAACTATGTGTTCATTCCCCTTCACTTTCCATTTTAGTCATGTATGCATGATTGTGTGTATCTGTGTGTTTAGATTAGTTATGTGTTCGTAATTTAGGCCTAGTCAAAACTTTGGTGCACATACAAGTGAGTCTGATTCTGGTCCCTGCTTATAAATCAATATCCCTTTAACAATGTGATCACAGCTATATGCTAAGAAAGAGTTATTTTTTCTGGCCATGAATCAGCACTAAGTGTTCGCTGGACGATTGATTGTAATATTAATTCAGCTACATTAAGTTAATTCTTTTAAAGGATTCGTTTACTCCAGAATTAAAATTTCCTGATAATTTACTCACCCCTATGTCATCCAAGATGTTTATGTCTTTCTTTATTCAGTCGAAAAGAAATTTAAGTTTTTTGAGTTTGAGGTTTTTCAGTGCAGCTTCAAAGGGTTCTACACGATCCCAGCCGAGGAATTAAGGGTCTAATCTGGGAGCCGAAATGATAGCTCCTTTTCTAAAAAAAAAAAAAAAATGTATATACCTTTTTACCAAAAAAGCTCATCTTGCGCTAGCTCTGCGATGCGCGTCCACGACTTCACGCATTATGTAATCACGTTGGAATGGTCACGCGTGATGTCGGCAGAAGCACCGACCCAGTGTTTACAAAGCAAATGTGCAAAGACGAATGTTGCGTCTCAATTCGCCTACTTGTACTCTTTTTATTATAGAAATATTTTTATTTATTTTTCCTTATTTTGCAACAATCACTACCACACAGAAACACATACAACATTAATTCCAGATCTATATATTCACATCCTAACACAAACATACACACGCCTACAGCAAAGGGAAAAGGGTCAGGGTATACATAAAAAAAAAAATATATTAATGATTATACTATACTTGTCACAAATTCACTGCTCTTTCTCGCCTCGTATGTTGTTATTGTGCGTGTGGGCATGGTCTCATCACCACCGCTGATCGGCAGCAACAGCTGAATCTGTTCAGCGGTGCCAGCTGTAGCTGATCAGCGGTGCCTATTTCTGTTCACAGTTTTCATCCTGTCTTTGTCAGATCGTTTGTGGAGTTCCTGTTTCTTGTCTGGCGTCTTGGTCTTCGTGTTGTGCCGTATTGGATTTGCCTCGTTGTTATCATTCCCGTCTGGATTATCTGTTCACCCTGCACTTCACGGACTTGGTTTCACCCGCCATCAACTTACCTGGATCAGCCCATCAAAGTCCCTGCGTCACTCCACCGTTGCCATGTGTGTGTGTTCTGACTTATGTGATCCTCAATAAAATACTATTACTTGATATTGCATCCGTCTCTGAGTATCGTAGCAGAACGATCTGACCTAGATCATGGAAGCAGCGAGTAAGATCAGTCTGGACAATTTCATTATGCACTGCATTTCTAGGATGGATTCCCAGGAGGAAAGCCTCATACACACGGGTCGGGCGGTGCAAGCTCTAGTGGCGCAGGTGTCCGAGCTCACCCAGCAACCTCAACATCTGAGAGGTCCCGCTGCGCCACCCACACCGCCAGTTCAACCCACACCACCAGAGCCAACTCTCCAGCCAGAGACTGCCTGTTCCTGAAGTGTATGCAATTGAGCCAAGCTACTGCAGAGTCTTCCTAACTGGTTGCTCGATGCACTTTTCACTTCAGACGAGGACTTTCTACAGCGAAAGATCTAAAGTGGCGTTTATACTGACACTGCTGACGGGGAGAGCGGCGTTATGGGGAACGGTGGTGTGGGAGAACCAAGATCCATGCTGCACCTCGTTCCAGGCACTCTCCGAGGAGATTAGGCGTATTTTCGACCGGGTGGTGGCTGGGAGAGAGGCGGTCAGGTTACTCGTCGACCTCCATCAAGGTTACCGCTCGGTCTCGGACTACTCGATTGAATTCCGGACCTTGGTGGCAGAGTGCCAATGGAACGAGGAGGCGGGGACGTATCTACGCCCTGGATCTTCCTACATCACTTAACGGATTAATCGAACTGGCTCTTAGGTTGGACGCTCGTCTGTCAAGGATGGAACGTTACACCCAGACTGCCAGGAGGCGCAGAGAACCCACGAGCCAGCGGCGGGGACACGGTCAGCCCCGTCTTCGATCACGAGCCCATGCAGGTGGGTAGAGTACCGCGACCTGGAAGAAGTGTTCAGTAAGTCTCGTGCTGCTTCTCTTCCTCCGCATCGTCCCTATGATTTCCATTACACGAGAGTAGATGTTAAAACTTCATGCTGATTTGTACTCGGCTTTCGCCAAGATAATCACCAACTAAGACGTAGCTTTACAGTAACCTATGCTTCTCCATCCATTTACGCTTCTTTCCATCTAGTGACATGAATCTTCTGTCTGGTGTTAATACAGTGTATTGCGCGTCAGCACACACAACGGCTGCAACCACAGTGCGGTCCCCCATAACAACCCTCTGGATTGAGCGGAGTAGGGAACATCTCTAGGGTCTTCAAGTGGGCACCTTCCGTCCTCAGTGTTTCGTCGACTAGCCCACGACACCTCAAGAGGGCTCGACAGTGACTCTGGCGTCCCAGAGTCACCCCCCTCCGTCCCCCACTCAACTCAGCCCAGCTTACTGACCTCTACTTCCCTCTTGCTGCTGAGACCTAACCACAATCTCACAATCTCTCCGCAACCCAACCATACGCGCCAACCCGTTTGACTAAGGCTGTCGAGCCCCACTGGTGCGTTAATATGCAGTTTCAGTGGCAACGGTTCCGTATGGCATACCACCTACCACAAAACACAATATCTGCCCAACCACCCGTCATTCACGCAATATACACAGGAACGTAATGACTGTAAATACTATACAACCTATACAAATAAACCAACAGTTGCTGCTGAGACCTAACCACAATCTCACCGCAACCCAACCATACGTGCCAACCCGTTTGACTAAGGCTGTCGAGCCCCACTGGTCACGCAATATACACAGGAACGTAATGACTGTAAATACTATACAACCTATACAAATAAACCAACAGTTGCTGCTGAGACCTAACCACAATCTCACCGCAACCCAACCATACGTGCCAACCCGTTTGACTAAGGCTGTCGAGCCCCACTGGTGCGTTAATATGCAGTTTCAGTGGCAACGGTTCCGTATGGCATACCACCTACCACAAAACACAATATCTGCCCAACCACCCGTCATTCACGCAATATATACAGGAACGTAATGACTGTAAATACTATACAACCTATACAAATAAACCAACAGTTGCTGCTGAGACCTAACCACAATCTCACAATCTCTCCGCAACCCAACCATACGCGCCAACCCGTTTGACTAAGGCTGTCGAGCCCCACTGGTGCGTTAATATGCAGTTTCAGTGGCAACGGTTCCGTATGGCATACCACCTACCGCAAAACACAATATCTGCCCAACCACCCGTCATTCACGCAATATACACAGGAACGTAATGACTGTAAATACTATACAACCTATACAAATAAACCAACAGACCTTTCAAGTTTTCAAGAATTCTACGAAACCGTAGCATGGCGGCCTGTACACAGCCAGCTAGAATCTTTCCGTCTCAACCACAGCCAGTTGCTGCTCCTTTCTGCTGCTTCAGATAAGTTCTTTACTGTACGACGCAACTCTTGGCCACTGAATCCGACGTCTCTGAGGAACCGGGTTGTAGAGTGTGCCACAAAACCACGACAACCCACTTCCACTGGATAAACCTGGACTCTCCATCCTCGCTGTTCTGCTTCAGTGGCCAGATGAGCATACCGCAGTTTCTTCCTCTCATATGCCTCATCTACCGCATCCTCCCATGGCACTGTTAACTCTATCAGTTGAACAATGCGTGCTGATCCAGACCACAAAACAATATCTGGCCGTAGGTTAGTGGTGGCAATCTCAGGTGGAAAAATAAGCCGTTGATCAAGATCAACCAGCATCTTCCAGTCCCTAGCAGCTTCCAGTTGTCCTGGGCGAGAATTGGTGTTAGCACCTTTTCTTGGTGGTTGCTCGCCTGGGCGGAGGAATATTGTCTTCTGCGTGTAATGTTTTGCTAGAACAGGCGGCAATTTATTGGTCATACTACGCTTGCCTTCCAATGCTAAAGCCAAACATCGCAATACTTGGTCATGGCGCCAAATAAACCGACCCTGGCTAAGAGCCACCTTACATCCTGTCAAAATGTGCCTTAATGTGGCAGGTGATGAACACAAAGGACAAGATGGATCCTCTCCTACCCAGAGGTTTAGGTTCTGCGGTGATGGGAGAACATCATATGTTGACCTAATAAGGAAACTGATCCTACTCTCTTCCATTGACCAAAGGTCTTGCCAGCCCATTTTGCGTTGTTCCACACTCTCCCATCTCATCCACTCTCCCTGCTTGGCCTGGGAAATGGCCTTTATACATCTCATCCTCTCCTCCTGCTTTTGCACCTCGTTGACTACCAGCTTCCTCCTTTGGGCTGGGCCTGCCTTGTGCCATTTAGGAGGAGCTAAACTGAGCCCAAAACCCCCTCTTCCATGCTGTACCTGTCCCACGATATCCCCAATTTGAAGGTCAGCCTTTGCCTCTACTACAGATTTCTTTGCTGACCACTTTCTACCAGTTTTTACCACAGGGGCTGTCTCCCTTACACATTTGTCACGTGACTCTGCTAAAGTCATTTCCAGTCTGACCTTGGCACACTTAAACTCCTCGGTTAAAGCAGAGACTGGCAGCTGCAATACTCCTTTACTATAAAGTCCCACTCTGCTGAGGCAGCGTGGAACTCCCAACCAAAGGTCAACTCCCAACGAGGTCAAAGAAACCTCATACACAGTCAGTGGCCACAGCAACCTTGGCAGTAGACCAAACTGAAAGCACCAGAGTTTCAGTTTGCCTGGTAGAGCACAGCTGTCTATGCTCTTCAACCCTTCCACTGCTTGTCGTCTAACTTCTCCCACTCGAACTGTGTCCTTTAGATCCCCATCGTACCATCTCCCTAGACTCTTCACTGGCTTCTGAGAAACTGTTGGTATTGCCTCACCATTAATGAAGAATGTTTTATCTACTACCTTGCCTTTAATTATTGAGATGCTCCTTGATTTAGAGGGCTTAAATTGCATTCGTGCCCATTCAATATTATCTGTTAACTTCCCCAATAACCGATTAGTGCAGGCTACCGTTGTAGTCATGGTTGTCATGTCATCCATGTATGCTCTGATTGGTGGTAGTCGCATCCCAGAAGCCAAGCGCTCTCCTCCTACTACCCATTTTGATGCCCTAATGATTACTTCCATTGCCATGGTAAAAGCCAGTGGAGAAATGGTGCATCCTGCCATTATTCCAACCTCTAAGCATTGCCATGTAGTGCTGAATTCTGGAGTTGAGAAACTAAATTGCAAATCTCCAAAATAGGCTTTCACTAAATTTGTTATCGACATCGGTACCCTGAAAAAATCAAATGATGCCCAAAGAAGCTCATGTGGCACTGAACCATATGCATTAGCCAAATCCAGGAATGTCACGTGGAGCTCCTTCCTCTCCTTTTTAGCTGATTGAATTCGTTGCCAGATAACACTGATGTGTTCTAAGCATCCTGAGAATCCTGGAATGCCCGCTTTTTGAACTGAAGTGTCAATGAAGCCATTCTTTAATAGGTAGGTTGACAATCTCTGAGCAATAATGCTGAAGAAAATCTTTCCTTCGACGTTTAATAGTGAAATAGGGCGAAACTGACTGATGCTTGTAGCATCTTTTTCTTTGGGTATAAAGACTCCCCCTGCTCTGCGCCATGCTCTAGGTACAACCTGCTTTTCCCAAGCCACTTTTATCAATTTCCACAGTATTCGTAGAACTCCTGAAGCACTCTTGTACACTCTGTACGGAACTCCATTAGGCCCTGGAGATGATGAAGCCCTTGCCTTTCTCACAACCTGCTCTATCTCTTTCCACTTAGGTGCACAGACCTCCATTTGGTATTCTGGTGGATTGACAGGTGGGATGTCTGACGGAATAGACATAGGCTTATGCCTTTTTGCATCTGTATGTGTTTCCTCCAAATATCTCTCTAGCTCAACCCTAGATGCTTTTAAAGTGCCATTCTTCTCACTGGTGAATAACTTCTTTGCGAATTTGAATGGATCTTTATAGAAATTAGCCCTCGCACGCTCCTTCTTTTTGTAGCGTTTCCGTAGGCGCTCAGCTCTGCGTAATGTTGCAAGCTTATCTTTTATGGCCCTTTGTAAGAGATTGAGTCCCTCCTTATGACTTTGTTCCGCTCTTTTCCATTGCTTCCTCAGCTGTCTCCTTTCTCTAACTAACCCTTCAATTTTCTGCTGCCGTCTAGACAATCCAGGAGTAGTTTGTACTTTTTCCTTCCTTTTTTCCACACCAAACCTCTCACTTCCATATGCGTAAATGATGTCCCCAAATTTATCCAGCTTCTTTTCAACTGTACCAGTATGACTGTATGACTGTGCCATAGATTTACTGCCAGGTAAATCTCCGCCTAAAGGCAAGTTATATTCACTTTCTGTCCCAGAATATTTGGTTATGCCTTTCGGGCTGTCCATCTCCCCAGCGGTTTTCCAGGCACTCGTCAATGACGTGCTGCGAAATATGGTAGATTAGTTCATATATTTTTACCTGGATGACATACTGATTTTTTCGTCTTCTGTCCAGTAACATGTGCACAAAGAAGACGTGTAATGTCAGCAAAATAGAGCAGAATCTCATAATTAACCAAAAAAAACAAACTTTTGCCTTATGAAAGTAAATGTAGGGTGACCATATTTTGCAACGTGCAACTATGTTACTGTACTTTAATACATAAGGTAATACATCCATTCCATTCAACGTTTGGCCCACAACAATAGAATAAAAAAATGTATAAAAAATAATATATATATATTATTATTTTTTATTCTGTTGTTGTGGGCCAAACGTTGAATATATATATATATATATTAGGGGTGTCGAAATTAATAGTTTCTACGATGCATCGCGATGCAGATGAGGACGATTCGGTATCGGTTCAGTAATAGAACATAACCGGTTATACTTACGCTTTTCTGACGTCATTTGTCGCGTGTGTGCTTTGTCGCGGTAGCATACAATGGCAGAGGAGGCGAGACGCGAGTGCGAGTAATTAAAAATGCTCCGAATACTTTAAAAGCCTACATCTATTCTGGGCACATTTCGGCTCTAATGAACAACCTGGTTAGTAACGACCGGGAGAAGACACGCGCTGTGCGCGCTCATGTCACGCACACATAGAGCTGATTTAAGTATCCGAACCCGATGGTCAAATTACAATTATTCTGTGTTGTTACGCGTGATTATAAATGGATGATCGTTCATCATCTCGTCTGAGGGAGTACATATGGATCCTGAGAAGGTTAAGGCTGTGGTAGATTGGCCAAGTCCAGATTCCCATAGGGCCCTACAGAGGTTTCTGGGGTTCGCCAATTTTTATCGGCTTTTCATTCGCAATTTCAGCCAACTAGCACCGCCTCTGACCACCTTGACCTCCCCAAGAACTATGTTCAGGTGGTCCGATAAAGCTGAGGTTGACTAAAAAGTAGCTTTGTTTCAGCTACCATTCTTATGGCCCCTGATTCCTCACGTCAGTTCATGGTGGAGGTCGATGCGTCAGAGGTGGGGGCACTTCTAAGTAGTGCTGAGTAATTTGTTGATAAATAGAATTTCTTTTTTTTATAATCTAAAAAATACTTTTTTGTAGCCTACTATGTACCTACAAATATGTGAGGATTAAACAAAAAGCCTGCCTTTGTTCAAAATGCTGTAACTTTTGATTACTTTATGCCATCACCACAAAAATGTTATCCAGATGTAGCTCACTTTTAGGGGAACTTCACCAAAAAAGAATTCCCCCCTACAGTATTTCCTTCCCGAGTTATTGCATGTCAAACAAGAAAGATATGCAAAATCATAATAAAAATTATATATACTTTTTGTCTATTATCAGCAGTTTCTCAGCATGAGAATGTCCAACAATGTGAAAAGTTTGCCATCAAACGATACCTACCTTTTGACTCTCCTTGCTATAGTTTGAGTTATGAGTCTTTAGTTTTGTGTGTGACACTCAGAAAAAACAGCTCTAAAAATGCCCTCAGGGCTTAAGGGGTTAATTGTAAAAAATAGTTTCAAGATATATTTGTCTTCATCAGTAAGAGATAACAGAATGTCTCCATTTTAAGGGTTTAATGTCACAAGATGATGTAGTAATACCACTATCGCTTGTGTTATAATAACACTTGTTGTATTTGTGCTGGTCAGACGAATTCTTAGCCTTGAAACACACAACTAAGATTATGCAATAAACTGCTCATTTTACCATCACCTTGTCTCCTGCTTTCTCCTCTTCCCTGCTTCCTCCATCTGCCTCTTGGGCTGATAGAAGACTTTTAAATCAGTTTCGGGACCAAAAAGACCAAACACAGTAAAACATTGATTTTAGGTACCAGACAAGGCTTAATCACATCCTCTCTTGAGTAGGTAGTAGGTACTTATTTTGAACAAGTAATTACTTCACGACTGCTAAAAAAGTATGTTCTGTATATAGTATAAGTTTAATCTGGACTACATCCGCTATGTTGTCATTATCAGGTGATTTATCAGCGGCAGTTGCATCGCTTCACTGCCATTCACAAATCCTCTCCAGTAGATCATCCGGGATTTTTTTCCTCTTTTATGAGTACTGTGAATTCGGACATACTACTTTTGTGACATACTGTTTTATGCGATTTCTTATGCAGTCTTGGTGTTTAGCATGTTTAAAGTACTAGACATAACTGGGGGTTGGATCAGATATTCCTGGCGTCGAGACTCAATCTAACATTTTGGCATTATCGGCAGAATGTCAGCATCACTTTATACTTAAAGGTGGGGAATGTGATTTGGAAAACGACCGGCAGATTTTGAAAATGCACAATACAAATGGTCCTACCTTCTTTCCTCCAAGGCTGGCCCTGACTACACCCATTCGAAGAACATGGACGATTTACTACTAATCATGGAACCGGCTTTACTGACGAGATGTGCACGCGTCACGAGCTTTGAGTATGCGCACGAAGGGGGTCACGGGCATTGGGGGAGGGGTGTGTGGTACGACCGTTTGATTGACAAACTTACTGTGCAATGATTCCAGGTGGTCTTGGAAATAATTGGCTGGAGTTTTTCGAGTCCTAACCGTTCCACAGATGATTAAATTGCTTAATTTTCATTTCAGTGCTTCTAACTCAGTGGCTGTAAGTGGTTTAGGAATAGGATTTCAAGTTATTTTGAAAAAATGGACAAAAAAGAGAATCACATACCCCACCTTTAATTGTATTAGATAATTTGTTAATTTCATTCAAATGTTACACTTTCAATAAAACATTTGGAATTGGTTTGTAAAAGGTGTTTTTATGCATGTATGAGTCACCGATGTGTGGCGTTTTGAGCACTTTGAAAAGGTGGATAATTTTGCAAAGCAATTGGTTCAATTGATTAAAAGTTTCAGGAAGTTTCGTTTCTTACATTCAACATTATTAGGCCTGTAGCTACATTACATTTCTGGACAAAAACTTTACTAACATTATAAGTGAACCTCAAGGAACATGTTAAAATAATCCATGTCATGACCCTTTAAGTCTCTTCATATTCACCACAGCGAGGGTGTGGGGGATAGAAATCTTTTCAGTGTTATTTAATGGGTTATTGGATTGTTTTGCTGACGAAATACTGCAAAAATGTCTTTCCAAGAAATTTTTGTAGACCAAACTCCAGAAAACATGAGCTGTGAAAAATGATAAGTGATCTACGAACTTTATACAGCTTTTTACAGCGAATTATATTGAAAACACGGTATGACTATCATGCACAGCCGCTTTACCTGTCTTGGCGCTTCTCTGAATAATGTTAGCGATATCCAACGAAAATTCACAAATGGATAGGCTATTCAACCCAGACAATAGACTACATCATTTCAAACTACTAAAAATGTCAGTTAATACAATCACTTTTTAAACTGCAGTATTATTTCCTTAAAGTTACTTACTGCTGAAAGAGATACATTTTATGCTGCGTATATTTCTCGTGAAATATTGGCCGTGAAAAGTTATCGGAGGCTCGGAGCAGAGATCAAGATCCCACAATGCAATTCGAAAATGTAAATAAACGGCCAAACATCTGTGATTAAGATTATACGGACAATTGCTTTTAAAATATATAGTCATTACAACTGGTAATACATAGAAATTTGTTAGGTCAGTAAGTGTGACTTAAAAATAATTACAACAAAAATGACTATTCTTCATTGGTTAGGCTAATTTTAAGATGTTCAGGATAGGAACAGTTCACCTTTTGGTGAATTTTCTGTTTCTTTCAATGCTCTGGTAAGGTTCACACTCATTGTAGGAATGGCCAAAACACAAAATGTTATGGTTAAGCACGCGGCCGGTATCGTGATGTAATACCATTTTCGGCCACTAGGTGGAAGCATCGGCTGATAATGTTATAGTTAATATGACTGACTGACTGACTGTCTGGGCTAATATAGATTAAATATTAATATTAATAAATTTCTACATGGACCAAATTATTTTTATTTATTTATTTACAAAAAAAAACTTTTTTAATAATGACAAATTAATTTGATCAATAAATACTTAAAAATGAGTTAAATATATACAGTTGGTAAAATGTAGGCCTACTACCAAAAAAATAGCTTTCAGTGCTGTCTCTTTTTTTTAAAGAATCAGTGAAACGTTTGATTTTATATAAAATCAAACACTCTGCTAAATGTTTCACTGATTCTTTAAAAAAAGAGACAGCACTGAAAACTTTTTTTTTGTAATAATAATAATATATATATATATATATATATATATATATATATATATATATATATTATTACAAATCATATAAATATAATTAATATATATTATTTCTATTAAAATGTTAAATATATATATATATATATATATACACATTTTATTTAAGAATACATTAAAATATATGTTAAATGTTATTTTCAATCGAAAAGTACATTATATATATTTGAACTTTTTACTATATATATATATATATATATATATATATATATATATATATATATATATATATATATATATATATATAGTTAACTTTTCTAACCCCCATTTTTTCTTTTCTTTTTTTAAAAAAGAACTCCATTAGTTTACAAATTTTCGGCGGCTGCCATATTTTGCTCCGAATGTAAACGTGACGAGCGTGACTTCCTGCCACATGGTGCGCGTGCAGTCCTGCCGCAGATCCTCATCACATGCGGATTCGCTGAAGCCATTGAGTCCCGTGTGTGACGTCAATCCCTCTGCTGATGTCATCTGCGCAGCGCCACACTGACCTCTCGCGCTCTTCACTGCATCTGTCCTGAACCGCAGTTCAAACCGCTCGAGCTCTCGGCGCTGAACCTGCGCGGCGCGCGGACTGAGTGAAAGTACCAGATTGTGCGCAACTTCCCAAACGCGTTACAGGTAAGCGGCTTTTAATATGATTTGCGCGTATGTTTTATTTATGCCTCTGTTAGATTACACAGGACTGTCTGTCGCTGTATTTAATGGACATGCTGCATGTGCGCTTGGGAAAGTGCTCGTGCTCCTGCTGTTTCATGCATGCCTTCAGTTGCAGCGCAGTGTATGCGTTTATGATGCTGGTTTGAAGTGATGGATGCAGTGGAGCCTTTGAAGTCCCAGTGTGTCCCTCCCTGCACTGCACTGAAGTTGTCGTGGTTGTAACAAAGAGGCTGTCATGGAGATACATCCGAGCAATAGTGTGTTTAATGCAGCAGATGAAACATAAGAATGCATATGCGTGGGTTATTAGGTTAAATAGAGCCTGATGCATATTATAAATATATAATGTATTTTTAAATAAAAAAAATATATAAATAATAATAATATAAAATATAATAAATATAATGTCATCTATTTGAAGTAAACTATATATAATATGTAAAATAAAAGAATAAAACACATTTTATGTATAATATTTTTTTAATATTGAGAATACATAATTTAATATTTTCTAAATAAAATGTATTTAAAATAAATTATTAAATAAAAAGTTCTATAAATATTATTAAAACAATTATATATTATTTGAATATATATATATATATATATATATATATATAACGAAAATTATATATTATTTCTATTAAAATGTTAAATATATATATATATATATATATATATATACACATTTTATTTAAGAATACATTAAAATATATGTTAAATGTTATTTTCAATCGAAAAGTACATTATATATATTTGAACTTTTTACTATATATATATATATATATATATATATATATATATACACACACACATATACATATATACATACGGGTGAAACTGGAAAAATTTGAATATCGTGCAAAAGTTTGTGTATTTCAGTCATTCAAATTAAAAGGTGAAACTAATATATTTAGTATATATAACTATATACATATGCATGATTATACTTTCAGAGGGTCGACATATCTGTATTTAGAATCCTTTTTTTAAAATTGATTTCATGTAGGGTAAATGTACCTATTAAGCTCAAGTACCCATTAAGCACACTACCATATTTCCTACATATAATATTCTAATTTTCTGAAATTTTGAATTTGGGGTTTTCATAAGCTGTAAGCCTTAATCATCTAAATTATAACTTTTGCATGATATTCTAAATTTTCTAGTTTCACCTGTGTGTGTGTGTGTGTGTGTGTGTGTGTGTGTGTGTATATATATATATATATATATATATATATATCAAATGTGAAGGTTTTTTTTTTAAATAAAGAAAGAAATAATTGCCTTTGGATAATAGATTAGTTTTGTAAACTGGCTCAAAACTCTCTGACTTGGTCCCCGGGCCTGGAGGCCGTCATTATTGTTGAGGCCTGGCGATGCATAGTCAAAAGTCAAATACATTGATGTGTTCGCGCTTTTAAAGCTTTCCTTGCACTTTGGTAATTCTTTCATTCTTTAATTAGAGATCATGATTCATAATTCATTCTAATTTAGTCAAGCTAGTACATGAGATATAAAAAATTAAGATTAATTTGTCTGCAGGGCAAGGTGTGTATGTGCAATAAAGACTCTTATGGGCTTTTAATATTTAATTAAGCCTGAACTTGCCCTCTGTTCATATTCAGGCCCCTGACTAAAATGTGTTTGGCTCTGTCTCAAATCCTAATGAGCTGCCTTCCTATTCAGCATTTATGACATCTTAGGTGTGCTCTGTGCTTATTATGCCCAAGATTGCAGTATAGGTAGCAAGGATGTAAGCAAATATTCAAGATTAGGCATGCATCTCAATGTTTATGGTGTTTATGGCCTGATAGGGAGGGAGATTATAGGGTTTGAAACAAGGCCAAGGTTAATAACATTGAACAAACACAGGGCTCCAGACATAGACAATAACAAAGGAGTCACTGGCTCCTAAAATGCAACTTTTACTAAACATTATGTTTTAGTTAGAACAAATAGCCTAGATACAGACTGATTGTTGTTCCAGTGGTCTTTCCTTTACAGTTGATTCAACCGTACAATTGGACCTCACATTGTACTAGATAATAATCAATAATATGTGAAATGTTTTTTTAGAAGACAATTATTAGGCTTATTTTAGAACAAAACTTTGTTGTAAATATGTTTTTAATTACATGCAATCATCACAGTAGTGATTCCCTGTTCATTTCAATCGAACGTAACTGAAACTATTAGTGAAGTGAAGTTTAAGGCCTGGTCACACCAAGGAAGGATGATTACTATAACAATAAAGATATAGTTTTAAAAATTGTTCTAAATGTATCCACACCACAACTATGCACACAGAGGAACAATAATATTGAAATCACGTTCATGACCATTTTTACTAGCTAATGAATGCTAAAAGTATTGACAGCCAATCAGAATTCACTTCCTTTATAGAGCTCAAGCATTTAAAGAGGCAGACGACAAAACTGCAGCTTGTGCATTGAATAAACAGAACAATAATGTGTGCTGTTGTGGATGCTGATATAGTTATATATCATTAGTTACAGTTAACTCTATGGTTTATAGTAAGAACTGCGCGCTAAGTAATTGGACATCACGGCTCAACCGCATTCACTGAGACAGTGAGTCTCGAAATTTCCCATTCACACAGAAACTTACAATAATGTCACAGCGTCTCGAATAATGTCTGTATTAACCTGCAGGATTCAAGCCCGTATCTCTTAACAGTAACAGTAACTACAGTGACCAAAGTAATATGAAAGACATTATGAGATTATGACTTTGTCTCGCATAGCCAGACCTGGACTCTATCGAAGCTTTCATTGACCGAGGACATCTGACCGACATGCAAAGCAACCAATCACAGTTCGATTTGTTCAGCATCATGTTTAGGGGCGTGAAAATGTAAAGTCGATGTCCCTAGAATAATAGACCGACGTGCAATTCATCCAAGGACATTGTGCAAGTTTACTGAAACAATGGCGCAACGAACTTAAAAAAACAGCTTTTAGTTGATCCTGATAAGCGCTAATTGTCCTTTTTTCCAGGTGGCCTGTTAAAGAACGTGACCCGCACGTCTCCTGGTTATCCTTGAGAATTCAACCAATCAAATGACAACTTGAAAACTCCTGAAGTGTTTTCATTTTGTGTGCCTTATGCATCAGATGTTCAGCCAATGGTCCTCAGACTATATCACTTTTGACACAATACGTGTCCAATCAAAGCTGCGAGCTGATCCATCAAATCTTCATTAAAGGTAGGATAAGTAATTTTCAGAGAGCTTAGCATAGCAATAGCAAACTATCTTTGAAAGCATGAGATCCCACCCTTCCTTCAGAGCATCTACAAAGCCACGCCTTCCTCAAAACGTATGAACGCACACAGCAAGGAGCAAGACGAGGAGAGACGGTATTAAAATACCTCATGTCTCAAAGCGCATAATATTACAATAATAATGAACATAAACAACTTACAGAGCTCTTACTTGTACCACCTGACTGCTGCAGATTCATTTCGGTGTTGATAGTGTCACAGAGTAAAAAGTCACAGGTTTGCATCTCTTCCAAATTACAGTAGTTATGGTGTGAACGCAGCATAAGCTCATTGTTTTGGATCAGGAAGAACTGTAAAAGCCAGCTGCTATTTTGGTTGCGGTGCTCAGTGACTGACGTCTGTCTACATGGAACGCGCTCGGACCGAATGCAATGATTGGATGAACATTTCATGGTCCTACGCTTTCTACAGACTATATATGTATACGTATATATATACACACACATATATATATATATATATATATATATATATATATATATATATATATATATATAGTGTTAGCTATCAGGATGTGAAGAGACTTTCAACCAGCATAACAATAAATGTTTCTGGAACAAATCGCCCTCCCCTACCTTAAACCAGCAGCGTTTATATCTGGGTGGATAGCGAAGCATTTGAATCACGTGCAGAACTCAAAACTGAGCCGCTCCAGTGGAGAACAGTGACTTGTCACTCCCGTAAATAACCAAACTGTGTGTGAACATAACCGTATTAAAGGGTTAGTTCAACCAAAAATAAAAATGTTCATGTCGCTCCAAGCCCGTAAGACCTCCGTCCATCTTCGGAACACAGTTTAAGATATTTTAGATTTAGTCCGAGAGCTTTCTGTCCCTCCATTGAAAATGTATGAACGGTATACTGTCCTTGTCCAGAAAGGAAATAAAGACATCATCAAAGTAGTCCATGTGACATCAGTGGGTTAGTTAGAATGTTTTGAAGCATCGGAAATACATTTTGGTCCAAAAACTACGACTTTATTCAGCATTGTATTGTCTTCCGGTTCTGTTGGGGATCCGCGTTCACGAGTCCGCAGTGACGCTGATGACTTAAGACGCTGCTGACGTGTATCTGGTGCGTCCGTGTATTCGGGTTCAAATAAATATGGCTGGGCAAAAAAATGCAAGTCTTCCTCTGTGTGGAAATCTTTAGACATGTTTGTGAAGATTGTTTTGTTTCCAGCGTGCGTCTCCCTCAGACTGTAAACGAAGCTCGGGCGCACCAGACACACGTCAGCAGCGTCACTGAACGCGGATCCACAACAGAACCGAGAAAGCTCTCGGACTAAATCTAAAATATCTTAAACTGTGTTCTGAAGATGAGCGGAGGTCTTACGGGCTTGGAGCGACATGAGGGTGAGTCATTGATGAGATCATTTTCATTTTTGGGTGAACTAACCCTTTAAGGACTCAAATACAGGATTGACATCCGTATTCTGCTGCTGAGTGAAAGTGGCCTTCATTGTGTAGATAAACTGATTTCTGGACTGTCGCTAACTCTAGATTTTAAATTGATATCGCACAATTTCTCTTTAATACTAGAATTTGAGTTCTTCAGCCAGTTTTTATCCTTTCTCCTTTCTCGATGGGTGTGTCTGCTTGTCTCTCTCTACACGCAAAGGAGCGCATGAATATAGCAGATGATCAGGCTTCTTTCTGTTTTTCTTTCTTCATATCAGGAAAAAAACCACCATCTGGCTGAGAATGCTTTCAGAGGTCAGATACATATAGAGATGCGTTTGGAGTATCTGTTATCCAGGCCTGTGTAAAGATAAACACCAATTTAAACTGTAATTTTATCTTCTCTTGCCCTGACAAGTGCTGTGAGCCAGTCTCATTTCTGCCTGTGTGTGTGTGTGTGTGTGTGTGTGTTAGTGCTTGAGTAAGAATGAAACCATTTGGAAAGCACCAGTCTTTTATTTGAACCTGTCCAGTGGACAAGCATGACTTCATCATTACCTCACAGTTCCCCATTAACGCTTATCAGAAACATATGAGCTCCACATGCTGACTGCGTTCTGCCATGGAAACTTTTCATTTTGTTTTGAGGATGTGTGGAGTGTGTGCGAGTGCTGGTGGTGGTGTTTTTATTGTGCAAGTTACTCTCACTTTCTCTGGTCTTGCCGCTCCATACGAGTCTAATTTCGGGGTTGTTTTATCCTGGTTTTCTTTTTTTCCATTTGCATGCGTGACGACGACCGAAAAGTTGCAGCCGAGAGCACTTTTGTATGTAAATGTGTTTTGTGCTGATAATCCTTTGATTTAAAATGGCGGATATGCCAAACTACGTATTTTCAAAGTTGAGTAGTTAGTTGTGGATTATCTGAATAATTTGTCTAATCTGACAAAATTCCACCCCACTTTTTGAGCGTAAACAGTTGTAGTTCATGAAGGCTTTGGAATACCTATGGCTGGTCTCTTTTTATTTTATTTTAAAGAAGACATTCAGTAGATTATTGCTAGTTGTTATTTGCTATTAGCATTTGTTGGTAAATGAGACGGATGCTCTTTCTGTAAATTAACTAAATCATTCAGGTGTTTCAAAGCCATTACTTGTGAGTTTTTGAGTCTTTTTGACTGATTCATCATTACAGCAGCCATCTGTCAACATTCATTCATTTGTGAATTGTCCTAAGGTCAAAAGCAGTCCATTTTTGCACCAGCTTTTTAAGGTCAAGTACATGGGTTGTAGTCGAAAAATGTACATGTCCTTGCTCTTGATGTCTTTAACCGAAGAAATACATTTTTAAGAGAGGAATAACTCTTAATATCACTTGAAGACCCCTTAAACGAGAGTTTTACAACCTAAAGTCCATTGGAGAATAACATCTGCATTGATATTCCAGATTCTGGTCGTTTACCAGTCAAAAACTAGATTTATAAACCCACAAAATGGCGCACAGCTGTATGATGTGGCCTTAGACATATCCACATATTGTTCTGTGGGGTTATTTGATTATAGATGAACAAGCTAAATGACAGAGAGCAACATGAGCAAATCTTGTAATATAATTGGATGAGCCGGTGTGGTATAAGACTGCATCATTGTCAGGAATTGTGTCTCTGTTGGATAAGGGTCAGAATAATCTCTTTATACATGTGTGGGTGGAAACAGGCCCCATAGAGATGGTTCTCACAGACTGTAACACAACTCTATACCAGCACAGGAAGTGAGAGGAGGACAGACCCCATGAGATCGCTTTGGATGTGACACTAAGGACCCTTTTCACAGACTTTGAATGGGCGTATGTCTTGCCCAAGAGATCTATTCCATGTCCTCTTACAACGTCCTTCTGTTTAGAGGAGATGCGACGAGTTTCCAGTCAAGTTATGTTTCTGTCCTCGGAAATAGTGAAGCAACAATTTCAATTTCATGACTAGTCCGAATTTTGTTTAATTTGGAGCTATGTGGAGCGTGATTTTTTGGATCCTGTACTGTATCTGCCAAATGAAAGTCAGAAACATGCAAAAAAAACAACAACCAAAAAAACACTTGAAGAACTAAACAAGTCACCTTTCATGACAAGGCAAGTTTAGTTCAGTTTGTAAAATGTTAATTGGTACATTCCCAAAGCGTAATGATAAATTCACTTTTTAACTTGGAAATTTTTACGTTAAAAGATCTTAAACATAAGTTGAATAAGAACAAATTAGTGTAGTACAATTTTTACTTACAATTCTCACACTACTAAATTTCAAAATTAATTATAAATAAATGGTAGAGCTGCACGATTCTGGGTAAATTGAGAATCGCGTTTGTTTTGATTCAATTAGAGATCACGATTCTCCCATTATTCTGAACAGACAACTAAACAAAATAACATGTCATTTAAAGGTTCTGATGAAATGTTGATTGCTGCAGTCTATTTAAAAGTGTTTAATTAATTTGAATGAATTATAAAACAAAAACAAAAAAACAATCGGTTTGAAAGAATGATTCAGTGACTCAAATCCTTCACTTGTTTTACTGGATGAATCAACATTTTTTGAATGAATCTCTTGAATGAATGATTCATTGACAAATACATTTTGTAAGTCATTTGTCGCCACCTACTGGTGTAATGATGTAATGGATGCAATTGTTATTTGAAGCGCACTGAATGTTCGCTGTGATTTTTGTCAAAGGTTAAATAGACAGACAAATCATTGTCATTAAGGAATAAGATCACATGGGTGTTTGAATCGAGATTGTGACCTTTCAACGTTTAATCGTGCTGCTCAAATAAATAATGGAAATTAACTAGGGATGCACGATATATCGACCACATATCGATATCGGCCGATAAATGGTCTTTTTTGATGTTATCGTTATCGATCCGATAAGAAAATTGGGCCGATATATCAAAGCCGATAGATAATAGATTATTTACTTCAGTTGAGAGATGCCGCTGTTCGCCATGATGGTTCTGAATGATTGGATTCACTTTGAAAAGGAAGATACAGTTCCGTGCAACATGTGCAGCACAAATCTGTCACATAGGCCTCATAACATTATAATAAAAACACGCCTGTAAAAGAATGTTGTGAATTCTTGTTCGCCAGTGTTTCAGCGCGACGAGCGCGTTGTGGTGGAAAGAGCGCATCTATGGAGTTAAGCCTTCATGACAAGCACAGTCGAGTTCTCTTGAGCATTCGCAGCATTCTGTGCCATTGTAAGTTGTAATATGTTTATTTTGTGTATATATATATCTGATTAATCTAATATAGGATGCGTTTGGTTGAGTTAATGAACGATGCAGTAGCGCTTCATTGTAGGCTACCGGTGATCATCTTTATAGCCTATTTAGCGTGCGCGCAGCTCAAACAGCAATGCACATTTATAACTATAATTGGTACTGTCATATACATGCCATTATAATGAGAACACTATTGTAATAAAACGTTGTGAATTCTCTGGGTTTAGTTGCCGTTTCAGCGCGTTGTTGTGGGAATAGCGCGTCCACAGGGATTACTACAACATTATGACCAGCACAAGTTCGATTAGGCATTCACGTCATTTTGTGCAGATAAGTCGTAATATAAAGTTGATGTAAAATAAATATCTGATTAATCTCACATATGATGCGTTTCGTGGATTTAAACAACCTGCTAGAAAAGTTCTTCAGTTTCCCGGTGCTCGTTCTCTTCAGCATCAGATTAAACAACAATGCAAAACATTAAAAGCTATGATTGGGACTGTCATATAATTATAATTGTTATTGTAATCCACAATATTCCTACGCCCCATGACGCTTTGCGCGAATTATGGGTGTAACTTCCGTTAAGCTGTAAACAAGCAGTGAAAGACTTGCTCTATGGACGCAATAATATATATATTTTTAAACTGTGTACAATGACATTACATTATTCTACTCACCCATTGATCATTAAAAGTACATTTAAAAGTGTAAAAGCATCAACAAGGTTCTTTCAACAGACCATGAATAACCCCAAAAGTGTGAATGTTTCAACAGCAAAATCGGACGGTTAAATATCACTGTGGTAATCTGTATTATGTAACATACGTTGCCTTAATAAACTTATTATACAGATATATGACAGATAATACATCTAATTTACCTGTGAAAACAAACCTGGAAAGAGACGATTTGGGGAGAAAAAAAAAGAGATTCTTCATGCATTCCAGTGAATTATTAATGGGATATATCGAAAATTAAATCGTTGAGAACAGACCACAAATGTGCAGTAGATACATATGTTGACCTTTTTCATACTATTACAGCAGATTGCAAAAGGAAAAAAGAAAATAATCACGAAAAGAATGCAGCGACTAAAAATACTTCTTACCGTAGATATTCTTGTTATAACATGTTACGTTAAAATACCAAGTGTAACATTATTCTCATGTTATTCTTAAATAAAACATGAAAGAAAACTGATAGGCTGACTGATAGATTGAGTCAAACTGATGGATCAGCTTTATTTCGAAAGGCAACCTTATGATTTGAAATGATTCGTTTCAGTCTTTTTGAATGGAAGTTCCCCAAACCGGAAGTGCCGCCCATAATTCGAAACGCAGTAAACTCGTCAGGAATAAGGTGGATAAATTTGTAAATTCTTTGGGTTTGCATTCTTCAGCAACCGTTGAGTTGATTAACCTTCTAGCAAAGCGAATCGGTTTAACGTTCGTTCTCTTCAGCTTCAGCGCGCGCAGCTCACACTGCAATGTCATTTGAAACAGTAACTAAGCTATTAAAGATGTTTACTATCACAGTAATATTAAAAATGTCTATTTTTTTTTCAAAAACATTGTGTTATAATTAATAACTACCATTATTTTGTTCTCGTATTATTTTCATCAATGATATGGTTTGATAAAAATAATTTCCTTATTGTCCGTGCAGAGGCGATTCCATTTTATTGATCCATTTTGTTTCTTTATATGCAGCCCAATGTTATCCAATGACTTGTTTGCATTATTTAGGTATTTTATTTTTTGTTAGGCAATAGATTTTTTGATAACACTTTACAATAAGGTCTCATTTGTTAATGCATTAACTAACACAGAGCAATAGCCTTTGTTATAGTAGTTAATAAAATATGTGTGTTCATGTTAGTTCACAGTGCATTGACTAATGTTAACAGGAACAACTTTCTTAAAAATGTCTTATAAAATTGTTGGTTCATGCTAACTAATGCTAACAGTGTTACCATTTTTTTAATAAAGAAAGTTGCCCATAGGAGTGTAAAATTAATTTTAAAAGTTAAGGAATCTTACACTGGTTCAAACTAGGCTATACTGTATTGTATATGTTTGATTTATGTTTAAAGTGTTTGAGACAAGGCTTTTAATGGTGAGCCTTTTGTTTATGTATACAGGCTATCAAAGTATATACAATTTTTAATTTAGATTTATCGGCCAATATATCGGTTATCGGCTTTCAAATGTAAAGAATTATCGGTTATCGGTATCGGCCAAAATGTTCATATCGGTGCATCCCTAAAATCAACACATTGAATTAAACATGTAATTTTGAAGTTGAAAGATTAGAAGTAGAAGTATTTTCTTGTAAATGTACTCCAATAATCTTTTAATATTTAAAACTTCTAAAAATAATTTTTACGGTGTGTACTTGGTTATACCACATGACATTTTTAGAGTCTTTAAAGTTAAACTTTTGTTGAAAATGGTGTCCAAGTTTTTCAAAACCAATGTCAATACAAGGTAGAGCTGCACGATTATGACAAAAATCATAATTGCTGATTATTCCCTTGAAATTGTAATTGCGATTATTAATTACGATTATCACAATTTACATTGAATATATAGGCATATTATAATACATGTTTACACAAAAATTGTTAACACACACAAGTACTGTCCCCCTTTACTTAACATACACATAAATTGTAAGAATGACTAATAGTAAAGACTAGAAAAACATTAGGACTATGCTAAAGCAATTAAATAGCAGTCCCAAACTAGTTTTTGTTAATACAATGTTGATATGAGCCACCACAGTCATTTAATAATATAAAAAATAACACAAAGTGAAAATAAAGTGGCATTTTTGGGTTATGGAAACGACAGTTACCATGGTGAATACTCAATACTAACAAGAACTGTAAATGAAACAGCTCCTGGTGAGTAGAATGAAAATCATACCTGTGAAATCATATACAGTGAAGATACACAGCGCGCGCCGCCGCATTTGCGTGTGCAATTGAAGAGTGCGCGCTACGAGTAGGCCTGTCACGATAACAAATTTTGCTGGACGATAAATTGTCCAAGAAATTATTGCGATAAACGATAATATTGATAATAAACGATAATATTGTCGTTCTGAGACCATTTTCATCTATAATAATGATAATGGCATAATAATGCAGGTACACCTTTTCAAAGATCAATAAACTTTTATTTCTAAAGACTATTTAAATGAGCAAAACAACCAAAAACAATAAAAGCAATGGACTCTCAGTCTCTGTTAACAAAAAATGCACTTACCAATGTGTGACTTCCGTTCACACTGAGAATCATATGCATCATGTACCTACTGTGTGAGCATGCATCTCATATGAGTATGTGCACTAGTTTGTGTGTGTGTGCTCTCGTCTCAAATGAGTATGTGCGCGGAGAGTTTGTGTGTGTGTGCTCCGTCTCATTGAGTTTGTGCGCGAGTTTGTGTGTGTGTGTTTGTGTGCGCGCGCGCTCGCGTCTCATATGAGTGTGCGCGAGTTTGTGTGTGTGCGCGCATAGACATCATATGATGTCTATGTGTGTGCAAGTCTCACATGTGCGTGGAGAGTTTTTGTGCGCACGCGTGTCTCATATGATGTACGTGGAGAGTGTGTGTGTGCGCGCATCTCGTTCTCGTGTGTGTAGAGTTGCGTGTATGTGCGTGAGCGACTTTAGGTGTGTCGTTGTGCATTTCATATGTATTTGTTTGAGCATTCAGCTGTGTACATGTATGTTTGACTACTTAATATATGTGTATGCAAGACAAGTGTTTCATATATGTGTGCGTGAATGAAGTTTGATTTAAATCATAGACGGCTCATGTGAAAGAGCGCGCGCGCGAAAGAGAGATGTACGCGCTACGGCGCTCTGCAATCAAATACGATTGTAAATAGGCTCAGTAAAAAAAAAACATTCGAAAATCAAGGTGTGGCGGTCAGCGTTGAATTGTCATCCAGTCTCTTTGGTAGAGAGAGAGAGAGAGAGAGAGAGAGAGAGAGAGAGACGAGGAAAACAAAACAAGCATGCAAATGGAAATTATCGCGGCCGGAAAAATTATCGAGCTCATTTTTCTTTATCGTGCGATTAATTGATTTATTGATTATCGCGACAGGCCTAGCTACGAGCACAGTATAACGGCTGACAGGACAGTAAAGTCCGTTTTTCTGAGGTGAAAGACTTTTTATTTCAGCGTACACTTACGTCACTGCCTGGTATGTCATATTGTGCTGGGTTTTCTGAAGTAGTCGTGATTCGCCTCTCATAACATAATTATGCTCTAAACACACACACGCAGAGTGGACTTTCTTTTGTAATCGCGGCTTTGAACGATTACGGAATCGTGGGATTCGTAATCGTAATCGCAATTAGAAATTCGATTAATTGTGCACCCCTAATACAAAGTGTGCATTTCTCAGAACTTGGTACAAATGTTTTGTCTTCGTTGTTTTATCCATTAGCCCTTTGGGGATCAAACTAAAAACATTGCAAGCCTATTAGAGTAGCATATTGATATCTGATTAAGACACACTCTTTATAATTAATAATAATAATTCGCTACATTTATATAACGCTTTTCTGGGTACTCAAAGCACTTTACATGGAAGGGGGAATCTCCTCAACCATTAGATTAGCAAAAACAAAATCACGATAAAGCCCTTCATTTTTTGATAAAAGGACAGTACTTTTTCTCTACAATTTCAACAGTACCTATTATAGAAAAGATGGAAATGCTCTACATTTTGAACTGGAACTCCATTTTTCTTTGAAATTCACTCCCTGGATTTATTCCCCTGAGTATACCCCCCGTTCCCCCCGTTCCCCCCCCCCCCCCCCACCCCCATTTCCAGGCCTGATTATAGATGCTGTATAAACTTTTTGTTCTCGTCTGGTTTTTGGTTTTAAGTTTCTGGACTGTGTGAATGAAAATGCGCAGGCTCCTCGGTCGAATCCTCCTCTGGAGTGGCACTCGGGGTTCCTCCGGTCCAGCCGAATTCCTGCTAGCAGAGAATCCATTTGCATTGATATTAGCAGTCCTTCGCCATGGTTACGAGGTCGTACCCTGTGAGAAAAAAACGAGAAAAAGATGCCAAGAGCTGACTCAAATGAGTTTGAGACGAAACCGTTTGATGTCCCAGCCAGTTTTGTGCATGCTGGACAGACGTCTTATGCAAGAGATTCAAATCAGACTAACTAAAATAAATGAAATGGTTATTCAAATTCCAATTTAATTACAAAGAGATTGCATGCGCTTACAAACAAGGCCATTTTCATGGCTATAGCTAATAACGTTTTGTAACAGTTTTAATTTGCTGGTGGTATTGGGTGGGATGTAGCTGTGGTTGTTTGACAGCTGCAAGCTCAAACAACTCAAATGTAGTTTGTGTGGGCAATATTTGTTTGGGGGACGGGGGGGAGATTTTGGACGGGGTTGGGGGGGGGGGGGGCGACTGGGGGGGGGGTTGGGGGGGTTCAGGGCGACACAGTAAAAATGTTCCAGGTCAGGAGTTTAATGGGCCCAATCACTGTCATTTTACATCTGTTGAGAGCGGCACAATCACTCCCAGATGTGGCCGTCACATCTGTCTTTCTTTCTGCATCAAAGTGTGGTCTAAAATACTGTTATTGCATCAAATCATCATATTAGAATGATTTCCGAAGGATCATGCTACACTGAAGACTGCAGTAATGATGATCAAAATTCAGCTTTGATACATTTTAAAATATGTTCAAATAGAAAACAGTTTGTTTTAATAAAATTTCACAATATTACTGTTTGTACTATTTTTTGTTAAGATAAATGCACCCTTGGTGAACAGAAGAGACATTAAAAAATTTTACAGACCCCAAACTTTTGAATGGTAGCGTTAAATAACTTATGACCGTTGCATCAAAAGTAGCTTCATTTGGACTGGATGGCATTCAAATTCAGGCCTTTTCCACAGGCCGAAGTTGGATCATTGTGATCTTTTTCTTTAATAAGACAAACATAAACATGTCGAGACTGAATGTGGCTCCATACAGTGGTTCTGCATCGCTTCCAGTGGACGACAGGCCTTTGTTGCAGTTTAAAAGCAACGCTTTGTATCCATAAAATCCCCAGGGGGTACGTTTGTCCGACATTAAAACATTCCACCTTTGTGACTCTCAGGCTCCACTGCCATGAAAACAAAGACGTCCAACCACTCTTTTCTTCATTGATAGATCGTAGGCACTTGTTTAATTTAACGTGACAGATTCCGAGCGCTTCGCTTCTCGGTAAGAGCCTCGGATATGGTCAACGAATCCTGAGATTTTAAATCAGTCAGTTTGGAGGAAGTGGGTCTGAGTTCTCATGGTTGAGGTTGATTTTACGGCCCCCGGAACAGAGAGCGGTTTGAGGTCAGATTAAAGTGTAGAGCATTTAGCCAAGCTCTTTTCTGAAGACATCCTCCTTAAAGCCTAGCGTCTTTTTGACAACTTAATTGAAGGTGTGAATCGTCAAGGTAATCCTTGACACGGCTCAATTTGTCATTGAATCGTTTGGAATTCGTAAAATCAACTTTTTGACCCTCTCTCTCACGGTTGAGTACACAAACCTGAGCGCATGTGCTAATGAAGATATATACATTCTGGCAGTCTTACATCCCTCCCTCCGGCCAAATTAGCTCAGCTTACCCAGGAATGCACCAACAGCATCTTCAGGTGTGGAATTAGCCTGAAGTTATACACATGTATATGTTGTGTGTTTGTATATGAATGTTTTAATCTGGATCAGTGCAGTTGTTAGTGTTTTTTTTTTTACAGCTACTTGTTAGAGTATTGCAATTGCAAAACAGCATTTTGTTCATTTTTTTTTCATGGTGCGTACGAAAAGAAAACTGCCCTGTAATGTACTTTAATAAAAAAGGATTAAAAACCTTCACACACAATTAATATCCTGTTACAAAAGAAAATATTGTTTATTAAGCTTATCTGTTTATATGAGTATGTATGTGACCCTCTGACCGTGACTTTGAGGGTGGTGTATGGCATCCTGCCCACAAAGGAAATGTGCTCTATTGCACTGATTGTGTAAAAAGAAAAAAATAACCTAAATATAACGACTCATCTGCCTGGGCGGACACACCCTACCCATAGTTCCTGTTGTCGAGAGCCGCATCACCGCTCTGTGTTCTCAAACAGGGTGCGAAATGTACTTTTTGCCACACCTGCCAATAGTGAGTGAAAGGAGAAGGTATAACGCAACTGTGTTTTGCCCTTTTTTATTAAAAATGTTTATGTTGCCATGACAATTAAATTATTTAGCTTTTTTCTTGCTTAGTGGTGACAAACAGCACCAGTATAGGAGCTTTTACAGTGGACGAACCTTTCCATAGTTCCTATAACTATTGGTGGAAGTACCCACTTTTCGTCGTGTTTGCACCGCAGGAACTGGGAATGATTTTGGTTGTAGGAATGGCTTTCGGGGAACTAAATTAGCTCCTACTTCAGAGTAGGGTTTAATCCAGCACAATAGAGTGGTGCAGGTATGACATCATTTTGTAGGCCAAATGGCAGTTCGCATCACGCTGGTTCCCTCGACAAAAACCCATTAGGATTTTCCCAAATTCTTTTGGATTATCGCAAAAAAACAAGCTTTGTGATCAACAAAAGTTAATGATACTTGCACATTTTTGTCCATCGAGAGAATTTTCACAGATGTGCACAACTTTTATGAATTTTGAAGCCCAAATGCAGTCGTGCGCAAGAAGTAAAAAGCTAAAGGTAGGCTATAAACGAACTACACCACGGTTCCACAACTTTAACGTCACAATCGATGATGTTTTTACTTCTCGACTGCGTCTGTAGTCCCATTTAGCCACTTTAGCAACTGCCCTTTTCAATCAAGTCTATACTGATTTATTTTATGTTGTATAATAAAACGTGAAAGTATCTTGAGCTTGTGTTCACCATCACCACAGACCTTTTTTTCAGCCATTAACCAAAAACCCATTCAAAAAACCTATTGACTTCTGGACTTAGGAACTGGAAGTGCTAAAATGCTAACTCATTTCCACATTTTGGCCTACAAAGTGATGTCATACTACTCTATAGGAACTACCGGTGATCAAGTGTATAGTATGTTTAGTGCCACAATGTGACCAAGACACCACACACTCACAGACTCCATTCACAAACAACTAGAGTCCCGACTGTCAACATGGGAAATCTCGCAAAATCTCTCACATCAAAAGTGACTTCAGAGTAAACCTACATGGCGGACGGGTAAAAAGAAATGCTGATTGCAATTAGACTGCCTTTTACAAAAAAAAAATCGCTGAAAAAGGTTTGGATGAAGTCGTGTCATGCTTCCCTCTTTTGTCAGCTCGCTTTCTGAATTGGGCATTGTTTAGTTCCACATGACAATCTACAGAGTGTGTGCGCGTTTGTCCTCTGGGTTCCCCCCACACAATCGTAAATATTCAACATGTTAATTATATTACGGGATTTACGATTTGAGATCGGTGCGGCCCAGACGTTCTTCCTAACAGATTCAATCAGTCCTCAGGAAAATCTGATAAGATAATTGGTAGAACCATCAAGATAATCGTGACTTTACCTAGGATTGTCGGAAGGGGAGAATTGGGCCCAAAATCGGCCCGATTATCTTATAGTGTGTGGATGCCTTAGTTACAAAATTACACTAGCAGGTGGCAACCAGTGAGTCTTATGAATACGAATATTTGAATCAGATTTCTTCAAAGACATTCATTTTTACTTGCACTTGGCGATTGTTAATTTTCACAAACAATGCATCAGTGTTTTATCTGAAAGGTTCATATGATGAACCCAAACACTTGACATGTGTTTCTGTTGGGTGTCATGTACAAAACTAAAAATACCTCGCATTTACTTGGTCACATTTTGGAATTAATGCTTCCCGCAAGGTTAACATATAACATTAAAATGAATCATGAAGAATCA
Source organism: Siphateles boraxobius (assembly GCF_051911475.1). NCBI lineage: Eukaryota > Metazoa > Chordata > Actinopteri > Cypriniformes > Leuciscidae > Siphateles > Siphateles boraxobius. The sequence goes on from NW_027508733.1 coordinate 27,943,455, forward strand.
TTTGGAGTTCTTCAAATATGTCTAGATTTAACCAGGAATGCTGGATCTGCTGGGAGATCTTTCAAAAATTTCTATTGACTGATGATGGGAATCTGAGCAAGGAATGGCAGTTCACAAGTTCATTCTCTTCAACCTGATAATGATTGTGAATGTTACAGTGGGTATTTATGGATGCACAAATGACCGATAGGATCGAGTTTACTACTGTGTGCTGAAATAAGAGTGCCAAAGCCTTCTGAAGGTGGATGGATGTTCATGCTAAATCCAAATACATGGAATTCCCTTCTATTACTGGAGCTTCTCCATGTACAGCAGGGATCCTGTTCCTCAGAGACACTAGCTGCCCTGTTCAAATATTTGATATGATACACACGGCCAGCTTTGATTTGGCATAACTTGACATAAACGATCTGCATGCAACACAAACTCAACAAACAAACGAACTGGTATTTGAACACAGTCCTTTGGTTCCAGGCACTGTGTCCAAGTTCATGGAGAAGTAGCGCGGCTATTTTTATCCAGCTTGTAGCATCCTGTCATAATGGATGAAGTTAGTAGTTGTAACAGCAGAGTTTGGCCTGTGGTCACGTTGCAGTATGTGTATTCACTTCATTATGTGTTTTTATTATAAATTGTCATTTAAAGACAAAAAATGTAATTTTCCCATCAGATAGATTGTGGGTGAGGCTAGTCAAGCTACTAATGGAGAAGGATATTGCAGTTTGTTCTCGCATCATTGTTTACAGGGCAGGGCCCACACTCTTCAGCTGCGGTTAACACTTGCTTAATGCTGTCCTAATTTTGCTTCAGTGTTGCTAAACTGGACATAACACTGAAAGATTTAAAAGCAAATGGAGGGCAGTGCTCTTGAATAATGACTGAGGTCTAAATGTACGCTTTTTCCATCAGCTCTTTACCACTAAAACGCTGTTTCCTGGATGTGGCAATTTAGTCAAGGATGAGGCAGCGGTTTACTCTTAAAAATGACCCTGAAAGTAAGTGGCACTGCAGGTTCTGTCTACCCGAGGTTGCATTTTCTTGACATTTGTGGTGGTAGATCTCCCTCATGACATTTAACAATGTTTTACCTGCTGTTTCTGCGGTCATATTCTTCTGCAATATGAAACGCCAGCATCAAGTTTGTAATGTGTTAAAAATCACAGAAAAAGAGGAATAACAACTCTAGTTTCACTCTCTCGCTCAAGCCAACAAACCCCAAAGGCTTTTTGTTTCAAGCCACAATCTCAATGTGACTCTTTCAGTTCTTGAACCGACCGGCATCAATCTAAATGTGTCATGGGTTGCCATGCTTGTTTAGCTTTATATTTTGACAGCAAGCCCACATTGACCCCCTCCCTGAGTAAAGCTGATATCATTGTGTAAAGAGTCTTCTATTGTTGTTTATCTTAAGCACTTAAACCTTTTTGACTCTTGTGCTTTTGAATTTGTGAAAAATTAGGCTTTTTGGAGATCAAGATCTTGTGGTTGTGCTTAGTATAGTCATGTTGCTGCACTTCTTGAACTTTGTTTTTTTGCGTTTGCAGCATATTTCTGTATTGTTCTTCATAATGGCTTCTGAAGACTTGAAATGTTTTTTGTCAAATATAGACCAGTCAAATCAACTACTTTTACAAAGCCAATTACAGTAGCCAGGTTTTTTGAAGTTTAAAAATGTTTTAAAGTAAATTTTATGGTATTTTGTAATTTTTTGCTCTGGTCTTTTTTTAAAGAGGTTTGATCGTACGTGAGGATATTTTGAAAATTTTACCTCAGAAAATAACAAATCCTTGCATAGGCAGTTCTGTGCTTTTGCATATCCCTTCAGTGTTTTCCTGACGGTGAGACGCACATGGTTCACTGTGAGATAGTCGAGCCCTGCAGGTCTCAGGCATATCAAACCACAGCTCCAAACTCATATCTTAGTTTCCACTGAGGATGTGTGGCTGCGAAAACAGATATCAGTGTTGGGAAAGCTACTTTGAAGCTGTGGAAGCTAACTGTAGCTAAAAGCTCTTCATTTAAATACCATTAAAGCTAGTCCACACTAGAAATTACTAATATAAAGTATTTTTTAAAAACAGTTTATTTAAATGAACCTTCTGAATGAACATTTTCAAACTTAAGGAATTCCCAATGTTCAGATGAGTATAAAAGGACATTTTAGGACATTTAGCATGTTTAAAATAGCGATGCAGCATTTTGTTGTGCTACACCACTACTCAATGGCAAAATTTTGAAGCAGCTATTATATAGCTACTAGCCTATTGTGAAACCAACTGAAATATATGATACTGAAATATTTTGTAACCGCTACTTACTACTTTTAGCCAGTGGTGGATGAAGTGCACAAGTGCATCAAGTAGCCTACTTGAGTAAAAGTACAGATATACTAATAAAATATTACTTAAGTAAGGAGCCAATCAGTATGGGGATGATTAGGAGTCCATGAAGATGGTCAGAGGCTAATGGGCAATTTTATCCAGGATGCCAGGGTTACATCCTAGGATTTTTAATGACCACAGAGAGTCTCGGTTTAACGTCTCATCCGAAAGGACGGTGTTTTTTGGCAGTATTAAGGCTGTCAACGAATATTCTAAATTGGAATATATATTCGAATAGTTTTAAAAAACAGAATTTCGAAGGTGAAAATTAATATTCAAATGTGGAAAAACACGCCTGCGGTAGCAGAGGCGCGGCTGTATGCTTTGTGAGTGGCAAAATTCTGAAGCTTAAAAAACGCATTTTCCAGCTGCACAGCTAGCACAGTTAGTGTCTGGCTCACTCATTGGCTATGCTGCGGCAACTGCACATCCAATGGCGCGGGCGCCTCCAACGTGTGCGCCAATGAGCTAGCATTACATCATACACGTCAGAGCCCGCCAAGGGGGCGTGGCCAGACACCCCCGAAATAGCCATGATAGCAGCAGTTTACCACAGCACAGCTCGCTCGGAGCGTTCAATGTCGGTTCTTAGAGCTGGGCGGTTTGACCAAAAATTTATATCACGTTTTTTTCAAAATTATGCCGGTTTTCCGGTTTATGACGTTTTTTTTTTTTAATACAACGTTTATATAACGAGAGAATTGAAAGTTCTTATAATGTTTTGAATGGAGTTCTTATAACCAAGAAATAATGTTAATACAACGTCTAAAAAACTGGACATTTTGAATGTTCCTAGAACATTCAGAAAAAACTTTAACGTTTTTATAACTTAATGGGAACGTTATGAAAACATTCCTATAACCTAAAATTGTTAGCTGGGGAAGAGGAGAGATTCGCGATTGCACTGAACACGTTTTAAGTGCAGGATTCTCTGAGCGAGCCCAGAGAAAATAGACCTATTTTAACAAGAGCAGCGTGTATCTGAGAGCGCGGCACATTATATTCCGCGCGTGAGCAGAGAGATTCATGCTCGAGCATTATATTAATGTACTTTCGCGCTACAATAATGCGCTCTGCATCCATCGTCCATGTAACGTAACAGAGCACTGCTGTTTGTTTACCCTCACTCGTCGCTGCTTAGAAGTGCAACATTGTAAAGGGTCCGTCTGAAACAGTGTCGCGCAGCGTAACGTTCGTTCTGAACCTTGTGTAATTAAATACACCGATATGGCGGTTTATTCAAAATCAAAATCGTGACAAAAATATAAACCGGTTTTCGGTTTGAACCGGTTTACCGCCCAGCACTACCGGTTCTATATACTGTAAAACTTCAATTAATGTTAATAATATTTGTTTCAATCACTGAATGAAGCTTGCTATATTTAGGACAAGAGTCACAACCTTAAATTGCTTGCACAAAACTCTTGATCCGCACTCAACATTTGTTTATTGTTGTTCATTGAAACTGTTATGCGCAGAGAGGGTGAGGGCGAGAGAGAGAGAGTGTCTGCGGTCTTGGCCATTAGTTGATTTACTTGTTTTTGTGTAAGTTAATATGTTGTCAAATATGTTTAAACTTAAATAAACTACATATACAAGTAGTTATGTCTCTTTGTGTTAATTTGTCCTGTTATTGACGTAATGCGCGTCATTGACAAAATGCGCAACCAGGTGTTCGAATAGTTCGAATATATGTTTTTTTAGAGGGAATATTCAAACGTCATTTTTGAGCAATTTTGACAGCCCTAGGCAGTATAGTGTCCACATCACAATACTGGGGTGTGAAGACCCACACAGATAACAGGGTGAACACACACTGCTGGCCTCACTAACACCTCTTCCAGCTGCAACCTGGTTTTCCCAGGAGTCTCCCATCCAGGTACTGAGCCTGGTCAGTGTTTGTTTTGTGTTTATGTTGTGCGTGTGTTCAAATGACAGAGATGCAATCCGCAGCAGGAGCAGGAAAGCATTCTGTTTCCTCTTCCCATTCTCGATTAAGTGGACAGGAAGTGCTCTTTTTTTCTTTTTGACAAATGGTTACAAAGCTGACACAACAGGCTTTGAAAAAAGACAATGTTGATGTTGTCACTTTTTTTCCTTGAATTTGTCTTTTGTCAGTGGATATATGTTGGTCAGCCCATATGATCTTATTGTGCAGTCATTGTGATGGCTCTATTCAGGAAGGAAGAGGAAAACAGTGACCCTGCGATGTCAAAAGATGGGTCTCCTTGATGACGGCAGTGCACCGGATGTATCTGGTCCATGGCCTGTGTCACACAATCCTCACAGAATTGAAATGAACAAATTTTCAGCATTAAGAATAATGGTTTTCCTCAACAGGAACAGTCGGGAGAGTCAGAGTTGTAGTATTCAGATGTCTTCTTAAATAGTGCTTGGCTCTTGTGTAACATCAGCCAAGAGTGGCATTTCACAACATGCTGACAAGCAAGATCACATTTGCCTCCAAATTTGAGGGGTATGTGGTCAGTCATTAAGATTACAAGTAGTAATAAAAGCCGGAAAAACAAAAAGGAGAATGTGAAGGTTTCATGAAAATGGATTTTTGCAACAGCAAGCCATTATTATGGATATTTATTTGACGCATTGAGACCCTTGCAGTCCGCTCCATTCCGTTGTGTTCCATCCAGCTGTTTTGGAACTTCTGTTGCACTTCAGATAGGAAAAGGGGTGTCCATTCCTGGTCCTGGAGGGCCAATATTCTGCAGATATTAGCTTGTACCAACCTACCCAGCTAATATTGCATGGTGGGGCCAATGTAGGCACAATATGGGCTTGAGGTATGGGCCCTACATGGGTTTGTCCATGGTTTCCATGGTTTTCCCTATCTGAATTAGCCACAGTATGGGGTATAAATGTGTTTTTCCATGGCTTCCATGATGGCTGAAATGGAACCCATGCCTCAAGCCTATATTGAGCCTACATTGGCCCCACCATGCAATGATGGATGAATACTGGCCTGGAAGTTTCTAATCTTGAAGACAAGCTCCATTTGAAGGCAACTGAAACATACTATTGGTTATTTTCAAAGATATCTGGAATGCAAGAGAAGGTCGCAAGTTGGAACTTTAAACTAACCCTAACAATATGGCATTTTCTAGTGTCTGATATAAATTCATCCTATCATGAACCGAGAATCCAGTTCCTTAAGACCAATTGGTCGGCTTGTTGTAGAGACCGACTAGTGAATTTAGATAATTTTGTTTTAATTCCGAGTTAGTTCGACTTTAGAATCCAATCATATCAGACGTCAAGTCAATTTTCATTTGTATAAACTTGAGTCGTTCTAAATTTTGTTGCAAAGGGTATCAGTTATAGGTGTTACCAATAATCACCAACTCTCAAAGAAAATGAGGTCTATTTTTGTCTCATCCATTGCCATGGGTATCTCTGTCAATCATTGTGTTTTCGGGTCCAATCCCACATTTAAATACCGTTGTCAGGTTCATTACTAGCTAGTAGACTTTCGACTGTAGTATCCAACTGTATGGGGAGTCAACTCAGTGTCTTCACTCCTATTGAGAGTCGCCACATCATCTCTTAATTTTCACAAACTTGTCTTGAACCATTATAAATTGTCGCAACAGTGCCAGTTGGAAGAGTTACTAATTATCAACAACTCCCTTTGAAAATGAATGAATTTTGATCACTTTTTGTAAATCAGTTTGAGCACCCTTTTTCTAGTTTCCCGCCATATGGAGCGAAATTTTATGAAAGAGAGCTAATTTATTTTGTGTGGTCTTCAGAGGGCTTTGAGAGGAAATGTTGTGTGGTTAAGGTAGTTCGGGATCCACATGAGAGTTTCAACATGACTTTTGCATATTTTGACTTCATTTGCATTAACTCGTCTTTGGTCAGCAAAATTACATATTTAAATGTTTTTTCCTTGAAATGTTTTTTTCATGCCTTAAAATAGCTTGAATGTAACTGCACCCTTTTCTCATTTACGTGGTTCTATGAATATGCAAATTAGCCCCGCCTCCACTCACTCACACCAGCTCAGAGATTCACTTGTTGATGTGATTGATTGGTAGTTTGGGATGCCAGAAACACCAGCGATTTCATACCACGTCTTTGAGACTGTCTTTGGTTCACTGCTGTTTTGACTGGTGTTGACTTATGAATTTGCACATGGTTTGTCTTGTATATTAAAAACACCACATAGACATATAAACAACATTTAAAAGCTTGATTTTCACATTTTTCACCACAGGGGAACTTTAAAACAAAAGATTGACAGTAAGGAAGAAATGAGCATGAAAGCGCATGAAAAGGTCGCAGCCGCTTCCCCCACCCGTCCATCTGTGTGTTTGGATGTGTGCCGTCATCACGCCTCACAGGACATGAGTGTATCAGATCAGCTGGCCTGTCAGTGCTGGATGAACCTTAACCCTCCCATCTCCACGGCCATGTCCGTAAGATACAAATCATGTTACATGAGGGTGTGACTGCAGATCACTGAAGAGATTAGCAATTTGGTGATTCATGCCAACATATAAACATACATTTTAAACAGATAGTTGACAAGACAAATGAAAATGTTATTGTTTGCTCAACCTCGTTCAAAACCTGCATGTTGGGGTTTTTTCTTTCTGTGGATCATAAGATAGTTTTGTGTAAGGGACTGAAATATCAGATTGAAATGATTCTTTTGAAATGTTCTCCTGTTTTATTCCATGGAAAAAATTACAAAAAACAGGTTTGGGAAAAACATCAGGATGAGTAAATAATGAAAAACTTTCCTTATTTTTGATGAACAGATTTAACATCATTACTGCTTTTGTAGTGGTCACACCCATTTTCTTCTCTGAAATGGGTCTGTTTCATTAGAACTTCATAAATTCATAAGATAAATCAGTTATTCAGGCAAGTTAGGAAACACCCTTTGATGCTGTTTTACATAAACCACATGCTGTTTGTTTAGAAATCTTGAGCAAAAGGGCGCCAACCCATCCGCTCCAACCATGAGATTGAAATGACCTTGTATCTTCGCTGAGTGTTTATATGATTTGTGCTTTGGCTATGTTTGCTACACACAGATTTCCTCCTCAACATTGAGCTGGTTGTTCCCAGGGGATTCTGAGTCACTACATCAGATAACCGTCAGGCGAGTTAAAAGCAGGTTTTCCTCTGGTACACCGGCAGTGTTTCATTGTGTCAGCATTGGACCATTAAACCCCGTTTCCCAAGCACTGTCGGCAAACAAAGCACACTAGTTAATGTAAAGCAATCAGTATTTATGCCTTTTTTAAATTAGTAGTTTTTCTTTCTTTTTTCTTTTTTGATCTTGTGTAAAATATAAAAAAAAATTTTTAAATGTTTTATTGTGAGACAAAGTTATTCATGCTTTGATATAAAATTTTGGTCCATAAACTCTAGCATGAACAATAGAAACTGCTGGTTAACTTGCTTTTATTGGACTATAAGGCACATGTCACACTCTGGATTTTGTATATTAAAGTAATTAATACAATAATCAGGACCATAGCCTCATTATGTCATGCCATGTGAAAGCAAGGTGTGTGAATGAAATTCAGTTTGTTTTTAGGCAGAGAGGCTTGTATTGGCCTGCTATGTAACAGCAAAGAGATTTTTCTCCATTCAAAAGTGCACAAGTGAATCACCTTAGTAATCACTGGCATGAATGTATTCATATTCTTAGGTGTTGTCAGTCATGCAGTGTCCTGAGGGGTTTTTATCATTTATTGAAGGGATTCCCGAGGACCATCTGTTCTGGCGTAGAGCGAGCGCAGGGATACTCACATACTGAGATGGTTTACTGAACGCTCATCTGCCCGTTATTCTGTCAAATATAGCTTGTCAGCCGTTCAAAGTGGACTTCCTCTTCTCTTTGATCACTCTTTTGAGTTCAGACCATTTCTGACAACCACAGCTGGGCAATATCACATGTACACCTCATTTATACCTCATAGGGTTGCATGATATTGGGAAAAAATGGCAGTACGATATTTTACTATTATATATTGTGATATGTAAAAGACAGGAAGTTTCACCAGATGACTTGAATTGCTCTTTTTGGAAATAACTATTAATTAGCTATAGAATGATTGAGGTGATTTTGTTGGTAAGTGCATTTGCATGTGCAGTGCGTAATTCTTTTAGGGCTGGAAACTTGAAAAATTTGGGTGTTCATATTTAAGTTGACTGTTTACAAGAACCGATTCTAAAAATAAAGTGAACATAAGTGAAACATAAAGCTTTAAAAAAAAATCCAATGACTTTAAAATAATAATAATTAGGATTTTGATTTCAGTTATTATTATGGGATTATATAAAGAATTATTATTATTACATATATTAAACATAAATTTTCCAGACTTGTATAGTAATATTGCTCAGAATTCATTAAGAACCATTCATTAAATGTAAAGCGCTTTGGTGGTCATTCGGTCTGTGAAAGCGCTATATAAATGCAGTCCATTCCATTTACCATTCCAACCCCCAACAGCCAATCAGATTGGAACAGCGCTTGACATTTTTGTACATTATATGCATCAAGCAGCCAGCGAACGGACTGTGGCTAGCGTAATGATGCTGTGGGCTACCAAAGTACTCCCCAAAATCTCTGCACATTCCTGTCATAAACCCCATTAATGCTCAGGGTGACAAAAAGAGCCAAACTCCGTAGCGAGAGCCTGTGAAATTCAGAGCCGTCTGACAGAATCACACTAACAATCCAGTGTTGCGTAAGTGTCTCGTTTCCCACAAACGGCGTGGTCTGAGTTTTTTAAAATAGCTGGGAGCTCAGTGGTCTGCAATAAAACCCCAAATTTGAATGGGTTCCTTAGCCAAAATATGTCTGGAAGTGTGAAAACAGATGCTAAATGTTTCAGTTGCAACAGGACCGAGACTAGTTTGCTTGCATAAGTTGCAGAGCAGGAATCACCTCGCTTCAGGGGCAACTAGCTTTCTGTAGGACAACACGGGCCAGACACAATTATGTAAGTACTGATGTTATCTAAGTGATCCTGAACCCCATCAGCACGGTGAATGAAGCGTGAACCAATTATCTGCATGTGGCGTAACAGGATTAAACTAATTTGAGTTTTCTGAACATTAACTTTTAGATTCAGTTGGTTTCTAACTGTAACGATAAAGGTTCTTTATTGCCATTTATGGATGAAGAATCTTTAACATCCACAGAAACTTTCTATTGCACAAAAGGTTCTTTATAGTGGGAAAGGGTTCTTTTGATATGTTTTTCATGCTAGGAACAAAATGGTTCTTTTAAGAAATGCTCACTGAAATGTTCTTTTGGGAAACAAAAATGGTTCTTCGGTTGCATCACTGTGAAAACTCCTTTGTCGGAACCTTTATTTTTTTAAGAGTTTAGCATAATCGGACATGCAGAGTGAAATGATGCGTGGACTTGCAATATGTACTACCCGCTGTGCGGTTGACCTAGCAGTGTTTAGACAGATGTGTTGGTACAGACGATAAAGATGGTTATCACATGCTGCGGAACTCCCCGAGGGCTCTAGACTGGGTCAATTTTGATGGGTTTTTCCCCTCAGCTGACCTCTTTGATGGAGGTCTGTCTGTCTCTCAGTATGTAAAGGGGGTCTATCATTTTTAAAGCATTTTTAAGACATTCTAAACAGAGTGGAAGGAAAAACGTCACATTTATTTGCAGGTGCCAATCCATAAATATAGCAACATTATTGCAAGGATCGAGAAGAATTGCACAATATTTTTTGGTGTTGGGAAGTGGTGTTGTCAAAAATATAGATATTTTGATATGTATCGATACTGAAATATCTAAAAAGCCATGTTTATTTAATTTGCCTCTGTTTTCTATTGTATTTATTGCTCTATCGTTTGCTATTTGTTTGATTGTTCTAAAGCCTCCCTGTGCTGTGTGTAAGCTATTACAACAAAATTACCCAAATGATAAAAAAATTATGATATAATAAATTATCTGTATGGCGGTATAGATGGCAGTTTTCCCCGTGGTATCGAAAATGGTATTGAATATCGATATTTTTCGTGGTATCGTAACGAAGTTGGAAATTCCAGTATCATGACAACACTAGTGGCAAGTTGAAAAGTAAAGGAGCAGTAACATTTCCGCAAAGTTAGTTTCAAATCAAGCAGCTTTCAGCAAATTTGCGTAACTTGAACCGGTTGCGGAATCTTTTACCCTTGTGTTAAAATTTCAATTGACATGACTGACAAACATTTGAAAATTACCAGTAAATGCGACTGTGACTTAGCTTTAGCGGTATTGGTAGTATGAATAAACACTATTAAATAACCATCTGTTATTGTTATTAAAGTGGCATTGTCATAAACAATTTGGTCCAACCATTGAGTCTGTCCAATGTCCTCAGTTTGTGGTGCCTGATAAAAGAAAACTGTATAATTGAACAGAATATAGGCTAAATAATTGTTCACACTAAAGACGATAACTAACGATAACTATTTAGTTTTGATAATCATTCTTATTCTGAGAATAGGGAAGTCTACAGCACAACCATAATGATAACGACAAAGAGGAACTATATCTAAAAAAAAGTCTTAAAACCAAGTGTGCAGCACAAGTCCTGAAAAGTGAAGCCAAAACATTTCGATGGTCCTCGGGTGGCTGGCTGCAGTATAGCTCATAAACCCCGCCCTCTGCATGTAATCGAATGGGATGCGAGCTAAACGAAAAAATTGATTTACATTTCAAACAATTTGTTTCCACAGATCATTTTTGGTAGTTCTCATCACGCAGATGTTCAAGTGTTCGTTTTCCCAATAAAAATTTTACAGTCTATGTTGGTGTGGGTGAAGCTAATATTGTTATTGTTCTTTGCGTGAACGGGCCTTAAGTTAGCAGGCTAATTGTTTAACGGAGTGCTAAGCTTGTACACTGAGCGATTACCTCGATAAATATACGCTAACTAAACAGGAAGTGTTAACTTGGTTCTAGAATGCGGTTATCATTACCCTGTAATGAAATGTAATGTAATGAAATGGTGTAGACATTGTGAGATTCGTAGAAGAGGAGCGTTAAGCATGTGTGCAGGAGTTATATTTTTAAGATTCAAAGAGTTTTGCCTGGCTTACTCTCTATGTTTTTCCATTTATCGACTGAGAGGGTTGTCTAGGGAGTTGACTGTCTACGTTTTTTTAAAATGTTTTGGCTCTCGTGTGCATTCCAAGCGTTTGAAGAGATAACAAGGTACGTCAGGTCAGGGAGGAAGTGCACCTAGTTATTTGGAAGGCTTTGAGAGAAATCTACTGGTAGCTGATATTTTCTTTCTTTCTTCCTTCCAGCTGCAGCATTCATCACTTTGGATGATTGTTGTGTGTTTATTTTTGTTTATTTCAGGTGATCGAGCAGCGTGAACCCTAACAGGCGGTGTGATCTCAGGCTCCCAGCAGGTGAGTCTAAATAAAGCTCATTCTCACAGCGAGTCCTTCAATTGAACCTTGACTCGCAGCACCTTTTCATTCAACACACAGCGAGACGTTCCCTCAGGGTACGACCTTTGCTTGAGTCGGGAGATGCTTTTAGATCGGAATGTTTTTACAGGCTAAAAGTGAATATGCTGCAGTGTTTTGAAACGTTGACATAGTTCTACTGTACATATGCAAATTAGATCATATGCATTATAATTTGTCCACCACAATCTCACAGCAATTCGTAACTATTTTACATTGCGTTTAATTGATGACTAATTTGTACAAATTCATACGATCAGTTTAAACCCCAGTAACAGGTATGTTTTGGGGAGGGGTTGGCGGTTGTCATGGTTACTTTTATAAATCGCATGTTTTTCATACAAAATTGCCACCTCGTTAAATAGTTAAATTTTCTCGTGAGATTGGATTGGTCTGTCAAATATAAAAAGTAGCGCTAATTGATAGTGTTTCTAATGGCCATAGCCATTATAAATATCCTATTTATATATATATATATATATATATATATATATATATATATATATATATATATATATAATATAGATATACTCAATTTACCACAAATATGAAAGCACAAATTTATCCGTCAACTAAATTGTCAATAGATTTTAAAAGACATTGTTCTTTTGGTGTTGACATTTTTTGACCACAGTAATGTTAGCAAATTGGCCAAACAGGCAGATGCCGATAATCTCAAAATGGTAAAATATTGGCTAGTATATTGGTCCATGACTTGTCAATATTGATATAAATAATTTACACATCTTGTTACTCATTACTTTGAATGTTTTCTTAAAGTTTAGGAGTTGTAAAATATTGCAGAAAGTTGTAGTTTTTGTAGATGTTTGTAAAAGCTAACTGGAATGGACATTGATGCCTGTAGTTTTATTAAAGGGTTAGTTCACCCAAAAATGAAAATTGTCTCATTAATTACTTGCCCTCATGTTGTTCCAAACCCGTAAGACTTTTATTCATCTTCAGCACACAAATGAAGATCTATTTAATGAAAGTCGAGAGCTTTCAGTCTCTCCATTGGGAAGATTTTTTAAGTCAAGAACGATAGAAAAGACATCATTAAAGTAATCCATGTGACTGCAGTGGTTTTAAACTCAATTTTATGAACCGACGTGAGTGCTTTGTTTGCACACAAAAAAACATAATTTACAACTATATTTACAGAATAATACCCCTCCTGGATTGCTGGTCAATATTTTTGTAAATAAAGTGGAAAATTATGTTTTTTTTTTGTGCAAACAAAGCACTCGCATGACTTCATAAAAGTGAGGTTAAACCACTGGAGTTGCATGGATTCCTTTAATGATGTCTTTCCGTTCTGGACATTGAATGTGTAAATTGCATTGCTGTCTATGGAGGGACAGAAAGCTCTCAGATTTCATCAAAAATATCTTCATTTCTGTTCTGAAGATGAAGGAAAGTCTTACAAGTTTGGAACAACATGAGGGTGAGTCAGCCGTTTCCACATTTAAGCACAGTTTTGTCGTGTTGTCTGTTGTGCTCATTTTTCATAACTTATCAAATACCTTGTGCATCATGTAGCTACAGTTCCAAAACTCAGTTCTCACGCAAGCTTGCATGACTTTTCAGAGACAGAGGACAACATTTGGCCATAACTGACTCGATTAATAGAATTATTACATTTTGTGTCAGTTTAATGCTGTCAGCTTTAGGCGCTTTTCCATTACCAGCTCAACTCGACTCGCCTCGCTTTTCGCTCCGTTTTCCATTACAGATAGTACCTCCACAATAGTACCTGGTCGTCATAGCGACTTCACAGCTTCTACGCGACACACACCCGCTACCCACACACACACACAGGACAATGGAGGAAATCGAGCGTATACCTGTTTTTGATCCTCGGGATGTGGCTTATTCTCACAGCAAGTAGACCAAGTTGTTTCAGGAGAGGCTGAGGGCAGCTAAACAAAACACTGCTGAAAAAAACGCGGTGAACAGTGACGATTCTCTCTGACCAATCAGCAGTCTGCAGTGTTTCCACGTCACATTTTAGTATCGCCTCAGCTCGCTCATAACTTCGCCGGAGGTGACACGAAAAAAAGTACCCGAAAGCAGGTACAGGTACATCTTTTACACAGTGTAAAACCAAACAAAGGCGAGTCGAGTCGAGCTGGTACTGTGTAGTGGAAAAGCACCATTTGATTACATCAGACCCAGACCAAGTAAGGCTGTTTCTGTGAAAATGAGCACTTGAGTGGATGGTTGGTCAAGTGGCGTTTTGGGCCTTTTGTTTTCTTTTTTTTTAGTAAATGACATGGATGTAGTCAAGAAGACCTGGCGATAAGGTTTACAGTCCTGGAGCGGGAATCGCTGACGGCTGTAATGACCGCAAACCCAAAACAGGCAGTTTACAAGCTCCCCTCCCTGTCGCAGTCTCTCTCTTTTTCTGAGCACTTGTGATTAATTTAACATGTCTGCAGTTCTTCCCGCTCCTTCGGCCGCTGAGAGAGAGAGTGATGACGGCGCGTCCCTGAGCATTAGTGTGCTTTACGGGACTGTTGGGAGAGCCCTCAAAAACGACGTTTAAAACGCTTGGATTACACTTCCTGAGTGATTTCTGACGTCTGGGAAATGTTACTGAAGCCCTGTAGATTAACTAGTAAGGTTTGCTGGGCTTTAGTGGCATAAAATATAGGCCTAAATGTAGACAGTTGACTTGAAGCGAAGGCGATGTGGTTTTTGAGTGTCCATAAATCTCTTCTTGGGGTCAATAACTTAATTTGAAGTGTTGTTTCTAGTCTTTCTGATTCTTGGACTCTTGTTACAATGATGTTGCAATTCTGGGGCGTTTGAGGACACAGACTGGGAATTTTGGGAAAACGAACAGAGCTCTGTTCAAAGTAGCCTCGTGCTATATGTATGATAAGTTTATTCATGATGCGCATGTTCAGCGCACAAATGATGTCTGGAGGACATACTAAATGTTTTTCGCTTGTTTTAATTGCCTACCAGGCAAAATCTTAGGTTTGATCACTCAGTAAAGTAAACGCACATCTCTCATCAGCTCATTATAGTATTACTGTTGTTGTTTTAATTCAAAGATTTTCCATCATTTCAAATGGTTTTAGGCACCGCAAATGATTCATTATTAATAATTGAATACCTTTATTCTTTTTTTTCAGCTATAAATATAAAATAAATATTCACACAAAACAATAAATGCCAAAATGTGACCAACAATCTTTAGAGAAATTGATTAATAAATGAAGAACTAAAAAACAATTTGCAATTTGTTAATAAAAATTACTAAAAATCAAATCAATTACTAAAAACAGACAAGCAAACTGGAAATGCAGTATTAAGTTTATTAATCACTAAATTAGAAATTAATGATAGATAGAATGTTATTTATACACACACAAAAAATACTTTTTAAATGGACGGATTAAAATGTGTTCGTCAGTAATCACTTTTTATTTTTTGTTTTTATTCGAATTTTATTTATTTCCCATTATTTCTGTATTTTTGGTATTTTTTCAAGTTGTCTTTTTTAACTTTAGTCATCTGTGATCAATTCCACACTATAGGCGTAATAATCTGTCGCTAAGGTCTTAGTCTCAGTTTACTTGCTGAATGTGATTTTTGGCTAAACCCACATAATGCGACAGCTCTAATCAGGGTTACTGGTAAAGTGGATTTGGACTGTGTTGTTATCATAATCCCATAAATCATAGTTCATTGTAAGCAATGTGGATTTTGATGCGAAAAAGCACGGCGAGGGAGCTGTTTTGGATGATCCGTTCAGTGAGCAATCGTTTATAAAGTCCAAATAACACCGTGTCTTATCTTTCTCTCTCTGCCTCTGACACAATATGACATGTTTTATATCTTAATGAAAGGTGAATAACGTCTCGGGAGCAGTCCATCAATTCACAGGAGTTTTACGTCTTTGAACGACAAACAAACAGCGATTTCTGTCTGCAAACGCCTTTAACTGAACACATGAGTCTCATCGGCCGCTCTCTGCTGCCTCATTCTCTGGCTAGACTGCAGAAAACGTCCCCAATGACTACACTTTCCACCCTAGCCCCTCTCCTCCCTTCTTTTCTGTCTCTTTTGCGCTCTTTCACTGCACACGCATCTACAAAACCCCTTTGAGCACTGATATCCCTCCCCACCTCCGTTATGATGTAATTTGTGCAAGAGTTTGGGAGTTTAAACAGACACTTGCAGGGTATGAGTATTTTACCATGCTGCTGAAAGCAGTAACTTCACATTATGCCCAAACTGAGCTAAGTTGCGACTTAAATCCTTTGTAGTCATAATTTGGAAAGTGCATAACTTAGCTACATATTTATATACAAGTATAAGGGTGACCTTGAAAGAGTTTGGTAAGGTAAGATTAAATTGTGGTATTTTTTGGCAGGGCTGCAACTTTACCTTATCTAAATGAGCACATACTGTTTTTGTACAGTTTAGCAATTCTAAGCTAATTATAGTCACCTCAGCAGGGGTGG
Source organism: Siphateles boraxobius (assembly GCF_051911475.1). Classification (NCBI taxonomy): domain Eukaryota; kingdom Metazoa; phylum Chordata; class Actinopteri; order Cypriniformes; family Leuciscidae; genus Siphateles; species Siphateles boraxobius. The sequence continues at coordinate 27,959,779 of NW_027508733.1, forward strand.
TAAAAGTACTCAAAAATTATACTCGAGTGAAAGTATATATACCTAAATAAAAAATGACTCCAGTAAAAGTAGAAAGTCCTCCATTCAGACATCACTTGAGTAAAAGTACAAAAGTATCCGATTTAAAACGTACATAAGTACCGAAATAGTAAATATTCAAACTGTAAATATCAATAATTAAACATTGCATATCACTCCCAAAACCATTGATCTGTTTTAATTGAACAAATTATTAGATACTGCAATTAAGAATTTGTTAGATTTGCAATCATAAGAGACAATGAAGCACCTTGCATCAATTCTAAACAATTTCATTAAGTTAAGTGACAGCATATTATGGTGCAATGACTGGTAGGCCATTCTTTGATACAAATTTTACAATTTCAATTCAATTATTGTGGTTTGATTCCGATCTTGATTCAATAGATTCATTTTGATAAATATTTGGTACAGTGGATGCATGTTAATTTTTAAATTAAGAAAATCTCATTTTTCTAGCCAACTAACATACTATGGTCATTAAATGTTTTTTTTCTTTTCCCTGAGGTAAATGTAACGTTATGTGACATTGTTCTCCAGCTGTTTTATTGACCTCTATCCGCAGTTGAAAAACACTGATTTATTGATATTATGTATAAGGTATATACATTTCGGTAAGTTGTACTGTATCTTTCAACATAGGCTAACTATTATTGTTCATTTGTGTTTATTTACAATTAACCAGTAGTAAAGAGATTAACGGCACCCCATAGCAGGCGCTAGCTATCGGTCACGTCACATTTAAAAGCTCCAAAACGGTATTTATTGTTTGAATTTCATTATAAAATTGACAGAATCTGAGAGCTGAGAATTTGTTCCATATCAAAAGTAACCTACTCTGTCCTGTCTGTCGGTGTCAGTGTCCTCTTTGCTTCGCGAATTTTCTCTGCGTGAGAAAATGGATGTGTGTCGTGAGAGCGTGTGGAAAGTATCGATTGCGTGAGTCACATTCTGAATGAGTGAGAGTTGGCAGCTCTGCAATAGACATGTTCCATAACATTAGCTGCATCAAACAGAAGACGTGCAAGATACAAGGGATCTCGGGATCATTGCTGGGCAGAGCTGCACCTTCACCTGTTTCTGCGGTCATCTTCCACAATGGCGAACTGACTGCTATGTGAGCGTATGCTGGCAAAGAGCTTGCGCGTTCTTTTTTTCAAAATAAAACCATGTTTTTCATTGGTTTGGAAAGCCAGTGTATTAAATACTTGGAGCAGGCATGTGGAAATGTAACTGAGTAGTGGAGTAAGAGTAAAAGTAGATGCAAATAAAACATACTCAAGTAAAGTACAGATCCCCGAAAAAAATACTTAAGTAAAGTAACGAAGTATTTCTACTTTGTTACTTACCACCACTGCACCTCAGTTCTAACCCTATCCCTAAAAGAATATATACTTAATAACTGAAGAATGAGCTGGTGTGACGTCATTCTGAACGAAATCAGGCCAAAACGAAGTGTGAGATTGTTTCTGGAGTTCAAAACCGCTTGCCAAGCGAACTTGGTTCATGCTGGCTGGGAAAGGCTTTCGAACTACCATTGGACCGTGGCGAATATGTAATACGTGGGTGTGGCTCTGAGGCTCCGCCTTATTTGACGTGGAAATCTTCTCCTGTTCAGTCCGATGAGGTCAAATGCGAATAAAACTTGAGAGTTTAAAAAAAAACACTGGAGAGACGCTATATAGTAGAAATAGAAGTTTTAATTCTAATTGAAAGTGACACTGACACTGTTTTATCATGTATAATACTGTTAAGTTGCTTTATTTAAAGCAATCTATTGTAAAAAGTGCCCTGTAAATAAATGTGTCGTGACTTTACTGGAGTGCCGAATTGGAGCTTGTGCAAACATATCCATATCGCTATGATCTGATGCTTTCTATTCTGTTTCTGTTGTCTCACCACTTTCTTTGTTTTCATTTTTTTTTTTTATTAAGAGGAAGTGCGCAGTACATATTCACATATCTTCATCGAATGTACCTCACAAAACTGAGGCAGCAATAGAGCAAGCTTTGGTGAAAAAAGGAAATATTTATTTACGCCAATGCTAATTTCTTGCTGGAAATTACATCAAAAGTGGAAAAAGTTGGTCAAAAACGCACTCAAACTGAACACCAACCGCAACTTTCAGACGCCATCTTTATATTAACTGTTGCAGAATGTGGATTGTGGGATATCAAAGGCAGTGAAGGATAAATCTGCTGCCTTCAAAACTCGATCAGATGAAGGCATCTCAGGAGACAGGAAGTGAAGCTAACATTGGATTCGGATGGGCCTTGATGCCTTCCTACCTTGGAATAAGTTTTCCGGAGGCAGCATTTTTAAGCTTTCGGACACAGCCATAGCCATTTAAAGTATACTCCATTTGATAGTGTGCGTGAACAAGGGGACTAGAGCACACTAGAGAGCTTCATCTTTGTCCAGTGTTTGTGTCCAGTGTTTGTCTCTGAACTCTTTATTAAAAGTAGAGTTGCATGTATCTCTCTTAACCCCTGATACAAGTGCTTGTCATTCCGTGCATCTATTGTTGTTGTTTCTCCAGTACTTTGTTGTTGTTTTTCTGTTTCTTGAAGAAACAGCCAGTGTTGCCAACTTTTGGACAAAATTAAATTCTCAATGGACAAAATTAAGTTCCACCCTGTATTTTAATTGTTCGAGAAGCCGTTTCACTGATATATAATAGGGAAGAAAAGACTATCACAACTTCCGTTTCCGACTTAATGTAGACAGCCAGGCAATCTAGCTTTTGGAAAGGAGCCCGTGTCTTACATGGATAGATGATATTGTAAAGCTGTTGATTTCTCTGCTCTGTGGTCTTGTAATGTAATAAGATCCTGACTGCATAAAAGGACTCACTCCCACTCAATACAGTCTGTCGAGTGACTTCACTGCTCTAGAATGCCGAAAACACAGTTAAAACTCAGACACTCTGTATTGAGGGTGGGATTATTGTGTGTGCGTGTGATTATCCAGTTGGGTGTTTTCCTCACAGGCAGCAGCTGAGTTAACCATGATGGCTCATGGATCTGCACTGCACCGTTGCTCTGCTGCATGTAATTGCACGTACAGTATGTTTGCGTCTGTGTCTGTATTTACCGAAGGCAACTTCAAAGGGCCCTTGTGGCAGTAAACCAAAGGTTGTTGCGCACTTACTGGAATCGTTGCTGAAAAAACAGCAAGATTATGCTTGTCCGAGTAATCTGAAGTGATAGCAGTGATCGATCATGAAAACATTAATTGCATGACTTGACGTCAAAACATTAATTTTTCAGACAATTAAGGCCCCGATATACTCACGACAAACTTTTTTCGTTATTTGTTTAGGGGTAATGCGAAGCTCAAAATATCTTAGCAGCAATATACTGTTATTGAACATCTGACGTCGCCCACACTGCTGAGAGTGGCATTTAGATGAGTATGTAAATCTGTGCTGTGTGCTTTCCTCTCAATAACAAAATAAACACACAACAAAACTGAGAAAACGGCAAGCATTTTTCCTAATAAAGCGTAAGAAAAGCATCTTATCTGAGCGATGTGGATGTTTGCACGAGCTCTGCAATTCAGCACTCTAGTAAAGTCACGTACGTTTATATATTTATAGCGTTTTCGATTGCTTAAAATCAAGCAGCTTTACCGTATTAAACATGAAAAACAGAGTCAGTGTCTCATTTCATCAGAAGTACAACTTAATTTTCTACTATAAAGCAGCTCCTCCAGTGTGTTCATGTTTTCACTCACGGACGTCTGATCGCAACGCACTCTTGAGGAGAAATGAAAGAACTGGAAAAGAATTCCAATTGAAAGGCGGAGACTTGGCGCACACGTACATATTACGTAATCGCCATGGACCAATAGTAGAACAAAGGAGTTTACCAGCCGAATCAAACTTTTCTGGTACTCCAAACGAAGTTCGTTTTAGACTGATTTTGTTCGAAATGACGTCAGATCAGTTCGATTTCACTTGAAGTATATTGGGGCCTTTATACACAGCTTTATAGACAAATATATTATATACTTAACGAATAAATATGTTTTTAAAATAAATTTTGGCATTTATATCCAGCATGGTTTTTTATTTTTATTTTTTTACTTTTTCAATGCGATATGGCTCAGAGCGACTGTGTTTACATGAATACTTGACATTTTGAATGAAGAATTCAATTAGTACTGAGAGGCGGCTTTATGTGCATGCATTTTGAGTGTGAGCAGAAAATCTGCGGGAATTAATAAAATTATGCTCCATGTGGACAATCCCATACTGAAATTCAAGCCCTGTAACGCCAACAATATTAATCCGGAGCAATTAAAGCAAGTGAGTGACAGGAGGCGGGTTTGTTTGTCAACTCGCTGTCGGAGAGATGAGAAGGAGACAAAACGCAGCTGGTATCGTGTATCTATTGTTCAGAAAATGAGTATTAGAAGCGTTTCAGATATTTCAGTATCGAAAAATCGATATTTTTGACAAATCTACATTGCATTTAGTTTATTATTTCAGATGCCTTTTTATAAGACTACTTAATTTTATATTATAACTCAACCTGCCAAGGTGGCTAGCAGGAGTGACGGCTTTACACGCCACTGCTGAAATCATTTGGCGGGTTGACCGGGGTTAATGTCAATCCCTGACAATGGCTGCGTTTACACTTGGCATTAACATGCGACCTGTATCCGGATGTTGTCCACATGCACACTGAAAAGACAAGTGTAAACCCGCTTCTGATGGGAATGTTATCCGATCAGCGTGTCCAGGTTCGGAGGTAGCCGAGGACGCATTGTGATCAGATCTCAGTGTAATGTAAACGCAATCTAGCCAACGTGTCTGCATTCACAGGTGGACGTCATATAAATCCCCGCCCAGTGTCCCCGCGTGGCTGTCAGAAAATAATGAACAGATGCAGTTTAGACAAATTAAACTTATTTGAACCTTACATTAAACATTGTACTACATGATACTATGTGTGTAATTTTTCATTTTAATTGTGCAACATTAGGCTTTCTGAACGAGGCGATCGCCTGTACAATCACAGTCAGACATGAGATTTTAATGAAGAGCTGCACGCTTCTTTGACAGGAATAATCGGAATCAGATTTTTTTAATGTTTTTAAATATTGAATGTTTTTATTGTTTCAGCATGTTTATCAATCTCCCAGATATTGCAGTCTATAACCTTAAACTAAGATGATCGATGATGTGACTTGTTTAACATGATTAACCCAGTTATTTTTGTATGATCAACTCTGGAAGTATTCCTTTGTTCAAAAAACTTAATTTGATCTAAGACTGGAAATTGCATAGGAAAGTAAAGTGAGTGAGGGAAAGCAATTGGGACATTGTTTAATTGGTATCACCTTTACTCTTAATCTGGTGTCGTGCCACAGACCTAATTTAAATATTAAGCAGGAAACAGAAATCCGATCGGTTATCCAGATACAGAGGCTACTTAATGTGAACAAATGTAAACGCGCCATGTCTTGATTGGCTAATGATCAGATCTGCTTGATCGGATCACAGTGATCGCTTGTTAATGCCAAGTGTAAACGCAGCCATAGATGCTTATTAATTATATCAGATCTCAAACACAGAGTGTTTTTACACATTTTAAGTCAACATCCGTGTCTTGGCACAGGAAATGTAAATGACCATTGTGGCGAAGGACGGCCGAGGGACGTGAGACAACGCGCGAGGCCGGTGGTGCGATTGCTAATAAGCAACACCTGTGAAGCACACCGGTCTCACATCTCTCACGGAGGAGCGGAAGCATAAAGGAGGAGCGACGACGTTGATGATAGAGAGAGGAACAGGCCTGTGTTTTAGTTGTGTTTTTGTATTTTATTTTAGACAGCAGTTGTCCGCGAGGGGCTGCTGGCAGTTCTTTGTTTATTTTCGGTTGCCAGCAGTCGTCCGCGAGGGGCTGCTGGCAGTATTTTTTTATTTTTATTTTTTAAATAAAGTTTATTTGATTGTTCGCCGGTTTCAGCCTCCTTCCCTGAACATTGCTACACTGGTGCCGAAGCCCAGGAAGAGAAGGAACGCGCTGTCAGAGAGTCCTCGCCGCTGTGGGGAATCCGCGGTGCCATCGAGCATGGTGCGCGAGTCGCCGCCGCTCGCCGTGGGCCGGAGCCTGCTGCCATCCGCCGGGCAGGGGAGGAGCAGTGAGCGGGGGACTCGCGGCCATGGACGCTCGAGGCGGTGCGCTGGAGTGAGTTGCCAGGGGGACTGTCGAGCTCGCTGCCGGCCGCCTGGGAGTTGGAGGGGCGGCTGCCGTCCGGGAGGGAGCAGGGGAGTCGCCGCCGCTCGCCGTGGGCCGGAGCCTGCTGCCGTCCACCAGTGAAGGGGAGGAGCAGGGAGCGGGGGTCTCCTGCCGTCTGCCCTAGAGCCCAAGGAGCCGTCGCCGTCCACTGGGCGGCGGAGGAGTGTCGAGCCGTCCACCGAGGGCTACCCAGCGTCACCGCCAGGCACCGCGGAGGAGATTTTTTTTTTTCTCTCCCCTCTCTCGATCTGTCGCTCCTCATGCTTCCGTCTCCGTTTCCCTCGGCTTGTCGGTCCATACCCCCCAGGGATCGCCACCGCTAGGGAGTATGTGGCGAACAGGACGGCCGAGGGACGTGAGAGAACGCGCGAGGCCGGTGGTGCGATTGCTAATGAGCAACACCTGTGAAGCACACCGGTCTCACATCTCTCACGGAGGAGCGGAAGCATAAAGGAGGAGCGACGACGTTGATGATCGAGAGAGGAACAGGCCTGTGTTTTAGTTGTGTTTTTGTATTTGTATTTTATTTTAGCCAGCAGTTGTCCGCGAGGGGCTGCTGGCAGTTCTTTATGTTTATTTTCGGTAGCCAGCAGTCGTCCGCGAGGGGTTGCTGGCGGTATTTTGGTTTGTTTGTTTTATTTTAAATAAAGTTTATTTGATTGTTCGCTGGTTCCCGCCTCCTTCTTCCCTGAACATTGCTACAACCATAGACTTGTGGGCCCTGTTGAAAAATACTGTTTATCTAACATAAACCCAAAATCCATCAAAGAAATAGAAAAAGGCTTGCAAATATGATTCTATTCCAACAATAGAGGTCTCATAGCCGCTTCTAGGGAAATTAAGCATAGGCGGCTTCACAATCATACATTTTAAAAGCTCTGTTTTTAAGATGCCTGTAAAACACAACTTTTTTAGTAGCTTGAAACCTGAATATACGCAATACTTAGTTTGATGGTGATGAACAGCATTTTTCTCTCTCTGTGGTGAAGTGCAGCTGCAAATTCTTCATGTTTAGTCAATGTCAGTGCTGCTGAATAGTGCCCAAATCTGTTAATCCAGTCTTTTTTGTTTCATTTGGTATTTTGCAAGCCCCCTAAAGACCCAAATCATTGATATAATACTTGAGTATGTAGTTCACCACATGCTAGTGTCAATTAAACTCTGATTAAGTTAACTTAATGTAAAATAATTCAAACTTAACTTGATATGGGTTGCACTGCCTTTTGTATGCAGTCTAGATAGGAGGCATAAAGTATGCACTTGTTGGATGGCAGCCAGTCTGTGATTCCTTCCCGTACTTATCGAAGTGTACACTATAGGTCATGCGTGCTTGGTGCCTGATTGCTTTTTATATGGCATTCACACTTCATTAACAAGTTGGCCAGTCAAATATGTCAGAGAGCAATAATTAATTGTGGCTAGATGTAGGCGTATGCCACAAATTGACTGTAAATTTTGAAACAAAGACGTTAAGGAGTCCCCACAGACATTTTTTCTAATCAGTTGTTTGGCAGTTGACATTTGGACACTTCAGTAGACCTTTGCCATGGTAATTCATTTTTGACAGGAATGAAAACGGGGCTGTGAGGGATAGAATACAGTGCGTTCAATTAACTATACTGTTGTTTAACAAAATACATTTCATCAGCTGTACAATCCGTCTTTATGGAAAAAACTTTCAGTGGTCAAACTCCATAAAACCATTTTAAAAGTTGTGATTTGTGAAAATTATGTGACCTTGGATCTTTATGCAGTGCGTGCCATTGTAAATATAATTTTCATCTGCGTTAAATTCAATATGACGTCTAACCTGACTAGGGCCTTTAGACATACAGCATGCTATCAGCTAATTGTTCAATTTGGTTGCAGCATTGCTGCAATGTGTAATGTGTGAATGTTTTTCATTTATTATTCGTCCCCATGGAAAAGATGAAAGTATGGCCATTACTCAAGTAAACAGATTTGACTTCCCCCTACAGCGTTATGTAAATTCTACTGAGCTGCTTATTCCTGGCTAATTTTGCATACACACATCTGGATGTTGACCTTTTGTAAGACGGTGTCAAACTCCTTTGAGTAAAGGAGTTGAGGGGAGTTGCAACTACAAATCTGTAATGTTTTGAAGATGCATGTTTTAAAATGGGTTTCAGATGCAGAAAATTTAGAATAGCGTCCAAATCCATTTAAGGCAAGTTAGGTGTGATGGCCATCTTGGTGACACCCTAAGCAGCTAATTTCTGTTCACAGCAGTATAGCTGTTGTTTAGTTAAATAAGGAATGACTAAATTCATAAAGACTGTTTATCAAGAGTATGTCAATAACATATTTCAAATCAGTCAAGAAATGTGACCAGGCCCGGTTCTAGGGGGGTGCTAAGCCAAACACAAGCAAGTGCACCCTCAGTTAATACTGTAATAATATATAAGCGAAATAAATTTGGCAAATGCTCCAGTGCATGTTTGTGTTTGCGCTTTGGAGAACATAAAATGTATCTATTTACGAAGTGTTTTGGCAGCGGTGAGCAATGTAGCCATGTGGTGCCGCATAGGTGTTGATCTCTTGAACGCAATAACCAATTAGAGATGATTAAGTTAGTCAGAATCCACTCACTGGTCAAAACGCAAGAGTTTTTATTCAGAGCTGTGTTATGCAGGCTCGCAAAACCTCTCATTAACAATCAAAGTGTTGACACGACGATGTAAGTAAGAGATTTATTGTGCATTGTTGGCAGCTTCATTGATTATAACGGAACATTGTGATATCACGATGAACTGACAAAGCAACAGCGTTTTAGTTAAATATGACAGAAAGAAGCACCCTCCGTGATTTGATTCTGGAACCCGGCCTGAATGTGACCAAGAAAAATTAATAAATTTAGCCTTTTTGAGCTCCAATCATGCTAAAATAGTTAATAAGATGATTGGCTGTTTTAACAAAGTATTGTTTGTGTATTCCTATAGCTTGTATTCCTACAGCCACTATTTTGAGCATTGCAATGTCTGTAATATTTTGGTGCCAAGATATGAATGGGGCCCCACATAAAGTGCCCACCTGCATGTCTGTGATCTTCTGATGCAGAAATATGGTAGGGGTACTCTAAGGGCCCATATCATGAAGCGTCTGCTTTTCCAATGTCCAATATCTGTATGTCAGTGTCAGTATAGGCAGGTTTATCATGTTTTTTTTATTTTTAGGTTATTGTGCCTGAGGGCATCGGTGCCGCGGGCTTGGTTTCAGAAAAATCTAAATCATTGCTAAATCTACCGGATTTTTCATATCAACAGAAAAATACCAGAATAAACTGGCTTCATTTGAGACTCCATTGCTTCAGAGCGGTCATATTTAATGATATGCTGAAGCCCGCCCCCCTTGGCGGTGATGGGATTGCTTACAACATGTTTGTGACGTAGAGAACAAGGGCAATTTTAAACCGTGTTTTTGAGACTGTCTTTGGCTCACTGCAGTTTTTAGGGGAAAATAATCACCAATGGTATTGACTGATGAATTTGGATGGGGTTTGTCTTAAAGCACTTTAAAAACACCACATAGACTTGTAAACAACATTTAAACACTTGATTTTTATTACCTATCCTTAACTATCACATCATTTTTGTTGCGTAACTCTTAAAAATACCATACAGAATCTTCCAGCTTCTTGTCAACTTTTGGACTGCAAGAGACTTATCCTCCTGCTTGAATAATTGGTTGCATATTGATTTTTAACATCCCCCGAGAGACCCAAACTTGCAGAGGCCCCACTGAGGGCTTTCATTTGAGTTTTTTGTGGTAAACAGTACACAGTCATACTTTATCCTCCCATAACTGTTGTTCTTCACTGTCTCCTTTGGTCAGCACTCCCTTGCAGAGCTCGGCAGTTCACTCAGCAATTAAAAAGACATCAGGAACCACCGGTTGTGTAGAAAAGAGCTCTACTTGGATGTTTTGCTTGTATTAGGCTGTCCCATTTGAGATGATCGTCGGCATTTTTTTAAATTTAGTTTACGTCTACAGCACTTGCTTTGGTCTTACAGACTCCAACAGAAGCTTTTGAGACAAACTAGACACATTTATCGATGACTTACTCAGCAGAATAGTATATAGGCCAAGTTATTCAGATGCTAATTCAATGTCACTCTCTTTGTGCCTCTTCAGTTAACAAATTGACCTTGGGACAACCGTTTAACAATACTAAAAACCCATTAAGATGATACAACCAATTGGGAGCCCCACTTTTTGTTCTGAAAAAATGTTGCTGGAGAAACTAACCTGGCACTGTCAAGAGCTTCTTTACAATTACCGACACTGGAGTAAAATTAGTTGCACTTCTGGTTTCAACTCACATGTGGGGCATTAACCGACTCCAGAGATATGCATTGAGTTTGGTTTTAATGGATGTGAGTTTATGAAGACCGCAAGATTGGGTTTTGTGGGGTTGCTGATTATACAACAAATGAGATGTAATGAGTATTTAGTACATTTACTCAAAATACATGGTATTGCAAAATATATTGGTACCGTATCGGTTATTGGCCAATATTACTGATTTTTTAAAAATGTATTTATCTGTATCAGTCTGTATTAGATATTTAATTTTCACATTTAAATGACCTTTGCTGTAATCTAACACTCACTTAGAATTAAGCTTTAAAAAACAAATAAACTAATAACATTGTTAAATATAATCTTTTGCCAATTTAAAAATGAATATCCATTTTTCATGCTAAACATTTTAATTTTGTGTTGCCCTACATTTTCAAGTTCTGAGGATTGTTTTGTAAATTAATTTAGACAAAATAGTTTAGAATTTTTTAATATTGTCCAGTTATCAGCCATACCAATTATTGGCCTATCGGTATTGACCAGACTTGCAATATTGGTCCATACATATCCGGAGTGGATATAATGTTAAAATTGGCAAGGTTTTTATCAGGTTTATCTCTGTCCATGTTAGTTCCCCATTTCTGATTGTGTATCTACAAAGCAAACTCTTTGCAGTCTTTCAGCTTTGAAGGCAGTGTTACTTTGTAAGACGGTTTGAAAGCTGCTCCGGCTTTGTTGCGGTCTGATGCTGGGCATTGTTCGGACAGGGTAACCCTTCAGAGACCAATGAATACCACATCTGAAGAAAGTGAGAAGACAAGAGTGTGGGGAGGGAGGAGGGGGCCATCTTTTTTTCTTACCCTGGTAGTTTTTCATTTTGCATCCCTGCACCTCCCTTCAGCTCCAGAAAAGACTGCCAGAAGACCAAAAGAGGCAGAATCGGAGTGAAAAAAGACTACAGCCTTAAACTTGAACAAAAGCCAGCCAGCAGGGCTTTATTGCTGCAACGGCCTTCGTCAATGTGCCAGGAGAATTTTAATCAGAGATCCCTCCCTTATGTGTGTGTGTGTGTGTGTGTGTGTCTCTTTCTCTCTTTCTGTTTCTGCCTCTCTCTCTATCAGTCTCTCCTAACCGTGTGAGATGAGTATTGTGGTATCTTCTCCAGTGGAGACTGGAGAGCCCATGTAGGAACTCTGGATTTTTTGTGCTTTGAGTTTGAGAAGTGTGAGGAGAGACAAAACCTTGAGAACAGGAAGTCCTGGAATTCGAGCAGGTGAATTTTTCTGTCTGTTGCGATTTTTCTTCTGTGCTGAGGTTAGTGTGCCTTTAATCTCCTCTGCATTTTTGAGGTGCATTCCTTTGCATCGCAGTTCTGGTCCAAAATAAATGCCGAGTCACCTTGCCAAGCGCCACTGACCTGATAAGTCTGCATTTTTTCATAGATTTCTCTTGAAAGAATTACTTTGAAAAGTTGTATTTCAATGCTTTTGCATTGGCTCACCAAACTTGTGGGTTCTCTCAAAACTTTCATTCCTCCAAGAAATTCGCATATTTGCTCGCAAAACTTTTGCATTCTCCCAAAAGGTTTACAATTTGGATTCCCCTGAGAAACACATACCTTTTAATTACTATCTACAAACTTTTATTTTAATTTCACTTTCTTTTCATTTCACTATCCTTTCAGATTGAGTGTACATATGAGCTCTTGGATCTTAGCGGTGGAGGTGTGTTGTTTGTATATTGTTGAATTCAAACTGAATTCTCAGAGCTATCATCTTGCAGTCGGGCAAATAAATAACTCATTAGCGTACAAGGCAGCGACCCTGGGGCCGAATCCAACTCCGAATCAAAGTCAGATGGACTTGCCTCAGCAAAGCTCTCTCTTCCTTAGAACCTTGACGGGTAGATCTTTGTGCAGGTCAGGGTGTCGACAATGTGCTTCAGTTTAATAGCAAAAGGAGCCACTTTGCCTAAGGGGCGACTTTTTGTGTGTGTATTGTTTAGCGAAGGTGCAAAAGTGTATTTGATGTAAACTGATTCTGAAACAAGGCCCTGCCGTGTCATTTCACTTATCCAAACACTCTTTGCCTGAAGGCAGCATGCAATGATTTGAGTACGGCAGTCAGCGGGTGAGTTTCTTTCATATGTTTTTGTATACTGACGTGATCTTAAGTGGGCATAAAAGCAGGTTGCTCGCAGTGCCTTTGGCCCATAATGCTCTGTGTTTCCAGATGAATGGGTCCTGTTCATAGATGAAATGCTGTGAAAACCACACCAGTCCACATGATTGCCGCTGCCCTCTTTATAAATCTCATGCCCTGTATGTGTTTGAGAGGAAGAATCCTGAATTGTTGAGCTGGGTATTCATTAAGGTTTGATTTGATTCTGGTGATGAAATCCTTTTGATTTGATTTGATTCTGATTCATTTGGGTCTATTTCAGTTATGATATTCATTTTACTTGCATATAAAAGAAATTCTCTTTCTTCTAGAGTAAGTTATACAGGGCACTGTGTCAGACTATTCGTTAAAAGGATTGGTTCATAGGAGTCATTTGTTTTGAGCATTCGGACTACACTGGTCGTTCTGTATGATTTGAGTCACTAAAAAGAACTGGTTTATATTCTTATTTAGTCATTTGTTTGTGAATCAGACAATATTGTTTGGTGTTGTATGTTCGATTTTGCATGCAGCCTGATAGAATAACTCAGTTGAAAGACATTTATTTCCATTATTTTGAGGTACAGTCTTTTTTTTATTGAAAAACATTTACTTGCCGTACTGCTGGAGGATGTTATCTTGCCCCAAACGGTTGACGTGCAGACATATTTCTTTTGCTGTTTTACAGATTTTAGGTCTCTCACTGATACCAATACAATTTCCCAGGACAGCTTTTTCTGTAATATCCGTCCAGTGGTTAGAAACTGTTATGCCTGGTATTCCGAAAACAAGTTTTGAAATCATATACAACACATTGTGATAAATTTAAAAAGACCCTTCTTTTTTTCTAATGTCATATTGGAACATATTTATTGTTTCCAGTTTCACAACGATGGATCTATTAGTGTTGAAGTAAGAATATGTTGATATACTTGAGACTTGATTATTTGGAGAAAACAAAACCATAAAATCTGAGCAGGTTTCATATTTGTTTGTCGCTGAAGTTTGAGCTGAAAAAATGAAAACGAATGTAAGCGTGTGAACCGTTGTCAAGGTGTGTAATTACGAAAAAGCTTTTGCACTATTTGACGGTCAACGTGTCAAGCAATGGGAAAGCGGGAGAGCCTCTGTGTCCTCAGGCTAGCCATAAATCATTCTTTTATCCATTTTAAAGTGTGAAAAGATGCTGTCACTCAGCTTCACAAGCTCCACCCACACATCACAGAATCCTAAGAGCTACTCGGATATGTGCACAGATGTCATTAAAGAGTCAATAAACTGGAGTGAGTGCCGCTTTCCCCATTATCGAAATTCCTGACGACCGTCCCAAGAGATTTAAAAGCTACACTTCAAGAGAAATTTTGCATTTTGCCAAAAGCCAGACAATATCCAGTTGCCTGTGGTTTCAACGCTAGCAGTAAATTACTTAACGTTAATACTTTTGTTCTGTAAATTGGGATCTGAAATCCACACTGGCACTATAAGAGCTGTAAATCAAAAAAAAAAGTTCTTTAGATCTCTGTAGTACTATGATTTTAGGTGATATTTTCAACACTACTTTCAATGTCATAAATAATGCCTAATTTTTACTCCAAGATATTCAGTGAATATAGCATTCATTTTAGGTTTTTCTTTGGGATTGTAAATCATCACAAGTAGTCACACAAGTATTCAGTATAGTAATAGCCTCACAGAAGCGTTATAAATAAACCAACATGTAGTATATGGAAGTGTTTGATAATGTATAGTCTGCAGAATGTAGATCTTCAGACCGCATTGTCTCTTGGTTTGGTTTTTTTTTTTTTTTTTTTGAGTCAAAAAAATTCTCATTTTTGACTCAATAAAATGGACAGCCAGTAATGTTTTTGGGCTACAGTAGGTCTTGGTATCTGGGTCTTGATGTGTCTAATCTTGGTTTTGGGTCTGGGGGTCTATCTGTGGTCTGGTTTTAGTTTGGATGTGGGTCTTGGGGGTCTGGTTTGGTTTGTCGGAGACGTGGTTTAGAGGTTAGCGCATGATCTGATGTTCTTCTTTATGTGCTTATATTAAAAGTTTTGTGGATTTTAGTCCAAGTCTGTTAGCATTGTGGCTAATCATTATGCTAGAGCCCTCCTGCATGTTGACAATTCACTTTTAGTAGACACGCAACTGTTCAAATGTTTGGGGCCAGTAAGGTTTTTATTTTCATTTTGAAAAATAAATTAATACCTTTATTCAGCAAGAGCACATTAAATTGATCAAAAGTAACAGTAAAGACATTTTTAATATTATAAAAGATATTGAGTATATTTTCTATTTCAAATAAATGCTGTTCTTTTTTCCCCCTCAATATTACTGTTTTTACTGATCAAGTAAATGCAGTCTTTGTGATTATAAGAGACTTCTTTCAAAAACATAAAAGAAAAATCGCACCTACCCCAAACTTTCGAAGGGTAGTTATGCATTTTACAATTTCCAGTTATTATCTTCTGGCAAATCAGAACAAAATACGATCAGATAAAAAGTTTGGGCTCAGTAAGATTTTGATGTCTATTGGTGACTCATCCTGCACTCACTTATTTTGTCCAATCACATGCTCTCTAGAAGCAGAATGACCCTCCCCCTCATTCCATCTGCCGCAATCTAGTTACTATCAAATCATGGTTTGTAGCTGTGACATAACTAAAGACCTTTTCTTAAAAAAATAAAAATAAAATAATACTAGTCTGTGATCAGATGTTTTCCCTATTCTGGACAAATCCTAACCTGAGATGTCATGTGACTGATGGTAGGATTCATGCATGCTGCATTGACACAGAGTGTAAATGATGTCATGTAACATTCCCTTCATTCAGCCTTTGCCATCCTTTAGTCATTTGATCACTTTGCTTTTAAAATTAAACAACAGGAAACGTTCCTCTCCCTCTGTACTTGCAGGTAACAAATGGTTGTGTGTGTCTGTGTGACCACGTATGTGTCTTGGCGGCCCGTAGCCCCTAGAGTGTGTGGACTAATGGTGTTTGTGTGAGACAGATTGAGTAATGTGGACTCAGGCTTCATGATAAACTGAACCAAATGTATTCGGGTTGGGTCTGGGCTCACGGGCCGGGACTCACGGCATTCTTCTGCAGTGATGTAGATGTGACATGCTTTCAACAATCAAAGAAAAGAAGAAAAAAAAATACTTTTATGCTCAGAAAGAGTTTGTTTATGAACACGCTGAAGTTATTTTTGTGTCATTGGGCTGGATTCTGATTGATGGTGGGTGGGGGAGCCTGATTTGGCAGTAAGAGGGATTAACCCATGAGGATATGTGTATGTGGGTCTGGTTTCACTTGGAGCTCATTTGGAGGACTATGGCGATGTAGAAGTTAATCAGCGTTTCTTTGCAGCAATATAAAGTTCTTTTAGGTAGGCCTAGAGATTTACTTGAGCAACCTTCCTATGTTTTTGTTTTTGCTCTTTAATTCTGGACTATAATTATTTTCATAGTATGACCGATAGCCAATAAATAGGGTGATCTTTAAAATCTGTAGTTTTTTGTCTAAATAAATTAAGAATAAAACAAAAAAAGTAGTAAATAAATAAATCAGTCATTTTAAATAACATTGTATGAAAATTACATATTTGTTTTGAATTTTGCTAAAGTTTATATTTAAGTGTTATAAAATTATTTGCATTTATAAAAATACACCTTAAGTAAGGGTAATACTTTAAGTCCCTGTAAAGGCAATTCAATAAAAAAAATTCTAAACACATTATAAATGTTAGAAATGTATTGCTAAAACATATTACAAAGACTGTGAACTGTGAGGTACTGGATTGTGGAGTTAGACCGTTAAACAGTTTTTCACCATTGCTGTTCCGGATTTTTGGGGCGAGGCTAAAACGGGGTCTTGATGACACACTGGAGTGCTTGAGCTCCTGGACACGCCCCTACTTGACGCACTGGAGCCACTGAGGCTGGCCCCTCCACTAATCGCAAGTTACTCTCATACCCCTTTTCCACCAACAAGAACCAGGTGCTGATTCAGAGCTAGAGCTAGTGCCGGTTCGGAGTTGGTTCGACTGACGAGCTTTCAAAGAACCGGTTTGCCTTTCCACAGGCTAGAGAGCCATCGCAGAGCCAGATCTTACGTCACTGAATACATCTCATGTTGCCCAGCAACGCTAGCGCGGCACACACAAACACACCAGGCTTCTTCGAGATGGTTTGGCACTGTGAATCTCGAACTGCAGGAGCGATCCAAAAGCAGGAGGAGTCGTATGCTCTCCAAACACTCCCGCAGCTCCGATCAGTCCATGCCGCTCCGATGCATCTCGAACAAGCCTTCCATCAACAATTGCGGTCGTTGCGTTACTATTTATGCTCATGGCTTTGCAAACCTACATCGGTATCCAAACACTGCGAATCCAGCACGTTCATGCAGCTCGCCGTAACTTGCATTAACGTAGATTACAATCCAGCTGCTATTAGCACGATTAGCTGCTATTTAAAAAATGGCGGTCACAAGTTTCGTTTTGTCTTGTTGGTCACGGTAACCCCGCCCCCAGCCGCTGACGTAAGTGGTTCTTACTTCTAGACCAGCAATGATTTGGTGCTACTTAAGAACCACTTTTACTGGTTCGGAGCTGGTGCTTTGGTGGTCGAAAAACAAAGAACCAATTTGAAACTAGGCTCTGGCTCCGCACCAGCTCTGCCTTGGTGGAAAAGGGGTATCAGTACTACAGTACTACAGTCTAAAGTTTGCTAGCTAGCTATGCCTTCGTCAGGGAAATGCGTACCTGGATGCAATCACGTACAAAAAAGATCGGTGTCCTTATTTAAATTTCCGAAAAACGATCACATCAAGAAGAGGTGGATTAATTTTGTGAAGAGCCAGCTTGATGAAGAGCTGAGGATCACAGCCAAAACCCGCCTCTTTAGTGATCATTTTACACAAGATAGTTTTATAAACTTTCGTCGGAGACAACTGGGATTCACTGATAATCCACTGTTACTGGTGAATGGGGCCGAACCGACTATCTCCCGCCTCGGCCTTTATCCTCCCGTCGCGCCGACAACTGGTGCCATCATCGGCAGTGCGTGCCCACCGTGCGAGCATCCATTCCGGCAGTAGCGGTGATAGTTGAGTGTGGCGACGGCAGCTTGCCCGCGAGTGGGCGTGGTTTCAGTGCAGACAGCGGACACGCCCCCAGCGTTTGAGAGCAGAGACTACTGCTCATTTTTTCAAGATTTTGATAGCTTATTTTATGTACTTGCCGGCTTTTTTCATCATTCAAATTTGGCTGGGTGGCTAGTAACACATTTTTCTGTGGTGTGACAAACTCAGAACACATACTTAATTTTGACTTTACAGGGACTTTAAGAAGATAATCTAAATAAAAATCAGGAAATGATCATTACCAATATGATAAATTCCAAAATCTGTAATATCAGTTGTTAACCGATATATTGGTTATTTTGATATATATGCGATCTTTACATCCCAGTATCCATATGCTGTCCATATTTTTCTGTTTCCAATATTGTGTTTAATCCAAGAAGTTAGCAACACACCTGGAAAAAGACTACCACTTTGGGTGTGCGAGGGGATCTGATCCGACTCCCGTCCCACTCTCACGCCACTCGCATTCCTCCATTCAACCCTTCAAAGTCTCATTTCCTTCCAGATTTGCTATCTGACACAGAATGCCAGGTCTGATTCGGTGCTGACAGTGGTATCGTGACAGATCCAGGGAACGAATCTCTTCAGAAAGCACCACATCTGGTCTGCTTCACTGATCTCCATGGGAGATTGTGGATTTGATCCGAGAAACAAATAGATCTGCCTCCAAATTAACTCAAAAGAAGATACTTTGTAGAATGTTTCAACAGTATTTGTCTTTACAATGAAGATCAATGGGGTCCAAAACAACATCTAGTTTTGGACCCCATTGACTCTCATTGAATGGACGATAAACACTTGTATCTTCTTTTGTGTTCTGCAGATGAAACAAAAACATACAGGTTTGGAATGACATGAGTGTAAGTAAATGATGCCAAATCATAAATCAAGCTTCTCTTCCAAGATATGATTTTGATCAATAAAACACTTAAGGCAAATCACAGTGGCAACTCTGAAAACCCTGAAATCAGGAAACTTTGTGGGTTCAAAATCCATGTGATGTTTTTGACAGAGCAGCGGACTTGCCCCAGGCCCTGCGGCTGCGTTGAGCGAAAAAAAGGGACAGGAATTGTCAGGCCATGAGGCCACACATACGGCATGTGAACCATCACCACAGGGGAACAGAGAGACCGAATTGCGAGAGTGCAGAGGGAAAGTCAGAACTAAGAGAGGCGAGAAAGAGGGTGGGAGAGCAATGAAGTCATGACAAAAAGTTTTTAAGCTGAGCTTTGGGCCTCTGTAGCCGGCTGGAGTCTTCAGGGAGGGAAATGGAATATCCATTGTTATCCAGAAACCACAAGGCCAGAACAAGTAAAGCAATATTCCCTATCCTGTCTCCCTTTAACCCACCTCTCCTCTATCTTTCTTTGTCTCTCAGGAACGTCATACACTTTCAAAGTAGGACAAATTTAATTGGATTTTAAAAACTAGATGTTTACAATATATTGGATGTATTTAGAGAGATACTGTGTCAATGTAATGGTATCAGTTGATATTGGGAATTTAAATGTTCATGCTCATTTCTTCCATTTTTACATATACATGTTACCTTTTCCATCATCTAAGGCTTACTTAAAGTTAATCTTTAACAACACTAATAAATTAATAACAATGATAAATGTTATCTTTTGTAAATCTTAAAATTAATATCAGTAACTGTTAGGGGTGTGACGAGATCACCTTGAAAAGGTGTCTCGTGATATCGCCATGATGGAGTTTGAGGGTGAAAATAGCATAGAATATGCCACCGCTACGTTTACATTACGCCTCCACTGTCATTTTGCTTTTTATAGAAATAAAAACCATTTAATTTAGTTGGATAATGGTCGCTTCAATTCCATCCATCTCATCCAACACGAGCTGCAGAGTCACACACAGTGCAGCAGGAATCAGAGTTCATTGAGCACGTGATGAAAGTGAGATGACTGACGAGACAATGGCGGAGGATTCGTTGCACAACTGAGCCTAAGAATCTGATTAATATCTTATCTTGTAGAATGCGCGCTCTGCACCGCCGCTACCTCTTCACAGAGTATGCGAGAAAGCGAAATTAAAACGCAAGCGCACATTCAAACGCAATTTTAATACCCCACATTTTGAAAGTGGCTTCCTGATGTATGCGAATATATCCCAATACGAAATTTATCTTAGGCTGGGATTTGTTGTTGTGACCATCTCTTATCTCATGCTTGAAGAAAAATTTGGTCTCTATTTAGACTTTGAATATTGAGAGAGTACTTTGATTATGTTTGCACTTGTTGTTTGCACTTAAGACTAAGAGAAAACGGTTCATTTTTATTCATACTTTTTTTATTTCTATGATCAATTTGTGGAAAGGATATTAGATAGGAGGTCAAAAGTTGAGGAAGCTCATAAATCTTCTAAGTTCTAAGTCTGAAGAGATGTGAAATCGTACAGGAGAGAAGTCGGTCAGCTGAGTTTGTGGTAAAACGTTTTTCAGTGCTTGTATATTATTGTCTTCCAATGCATATGCTAATTCATAATTAAAATAGGACTGAAAATGACATTCATTACAAGATAATTAGTTAAAACATTTCAAAATGCGCAGACTATTTTTCTAGTCATTGCTGATTTCTTAAAAAATGTGTGCAAAAATCTCTGCTCGTTTCGTTCGCGTGAACCCAATCTCGTGTCTCATGAGCTAAGTGCCTCATCACACCTCTAGTAACTGCAAATTACAATTCAGTCATTGCATTCATCAATGCATGTTTACTTTTTTGGATCTGCCTTCATCCAGTCAACAACCGATGGATAGAACTAAGTCTCTGCTCTTATTTTTTAATTGGATGTACTGTACATCACACTATGGACAAAAATATCTGTTGTTACTTGCGCTACATTGCGACTTGAAAATAGCTGATTTCAGTGTAATGTATTTATTTACACAAAATAGTATAGCATTTAAAGTTAGGCTGTTAATCGACTATCGCCTGTAACATGAAAATAATGATCGTGTAAGTAATAATGGACAGAATTTTTGTATCTGTAACCTACATTAATATCACACACACATGGACTTCTGTGCTTCCTTGTGTGATTGAAAACAAATTGCTGACTTGCTCAGATCCTGTTAACAAATGCATTACTTTGAGCCACTCTCCTAATCTCCATCTTTTGTATCCAGCCTTTTATCCCATTCAAATCGTAATCTTGCTTTTAGTTGTAGTCATAGTGTTTCTTTCTTCAAGAAGCCTGAAAGGATTCCTGAAACAAGCATCTGACCCCCCCATGTGAGTGTTTGTTACTCAATATTTTATTGCGTTATATTGTTGCGTATTGGATTTAAGGGTCAGGACCCCTTTCACAGTTGAGGAAGCACCTCATACTCAAGATGTACCAGCTGTAGAGAGATGCTGATTATGAATTGCACCGGCTGTTGTTTTTTTTTCGAGCATTGTCATTTCCTCTGCAGCTGGAACAAGCAAAAGTGGAGAATAACACTGAGTTATGGAAAACTAAACATTTACCCAGCGGGAGTTTGGGTGTTCCTCTGTAGAGCATCACAGAAAACAAGAGCAGCAGAGATGGACAGAATCTGTTGTCACCAAAGCATAATTTCAAGTGTCCAAAATAAGAAATTATGTTATTTTGCTCCAAGTTTTCTACTCGAAAAAGTTTGTGGTTGCACAGACTAGTTGATTGGTTCTACTGTGCAACACAAACTGTGTCCCAGTGTACATCAAATTCGTGCCATTATGCAGAATCCACAAGTTAATTTGTGAAGAGATTAAAGGACAGTATTTTTTTTTATTCTGTTTATGGTGTGTTACTCGCTCCAGGGTGTTTCTCAGAGCATTGCTAAGAGTAGGAACAAAGGCTAAACAAACTGTTAGATGCCTTGAACTAGATGTATCGCAGCCACAATATATAGTTTGCCTCTCTGACATTTGAAGCTCAATATTCTGCATCCAGATATGGACATTTAAGCCATTTTGTTTTATTCTGTATTGGATTTACATTATTTTTGTGCAATAAAAGTTTGTAGTTATATAGCCTTTTTATTTGTTAGTTCTCTTATTGAAGGCAACATCCATATATCCATAAGAAACTCTCATCCGGGCCATGTCCCAAATGGCACACTTCATGTGCACTTACAGTCTTGTGGACTTACAATGGCTGCCGCTTGTCTAAGTCCACAAGTCCATAGAGTGTCCCATTTGTCATTTTAGGCTTCAGAAGGGTGCTCACGCGCGCCCCCTTTGCAGCCGATTTGCGCCCTCTTTTGCCAGGCTCTCAAGCTCCGCAGCAGACTTTTATCCTACAGTCAAAGCTGCGTTACGTCACGAAAGTGTGGACTCAAGAGCTTAGGGTTGCATTTGGGTCTGGTGGACATGACGTGGACTAATTTATAACGATTTCTAACCACAAACTAATCGATTATGGAAAGTGGCAATTTTGTACATCCCTTCTACTATTTGACTAAAACTGGGTTGTCACACTAACCCTAGATGTAGCCATTCAAAATTCCTAAGTAATGCGTCCCCAGGCTCATGAAGAGCTCTTGTATGCTGAAGTCATGAAAGAAAGGGAACACCACTTAAAACTCAATATTGAGTCTCCTGGACCACCCAGTGTCTGAGAGACCCCATGTGAAGGAGATCATGCAGACTGTCTTGAGGCCAGACCTCATTACAGGGACCATCTGATGGACATTGTGTGAGTAAGCAGCCCTGTTTATGGAATAAACACAACAGTAGTGCGTAGGGATGCTCATTTTGACCGTTTAACCGTTAACCGATAGTAAAAATTTTGACCGATTAATACTATCAGTTAAACGGTTTAAAACGTTTTTTTAAGCTTTTTTTTTTTTTTGCTGCATGGTTTAAAAAACAAAACTATATAGGTTTTACTATATAGTTAAAACTATGTATTAACTCACGGGGCGCATTGACACACGCAACCACACACGTGCCTGCAGACATTTTTTTACCGAGCAAGCAAAATGAAGCGATCGAAAAGAAGCACGGTGTGGGACCATTTCAACAGAAAGGGCGAAGACGAGGTTACCTGTAAAATATGCTGCGCTGTTTTAAAATACAGCAGTAGTACGAGTACGATGCAGTATCATTTGAGAAGCAAACATCCACAAGCATCGAGTGATGAAGGGCAACAAACTTTGCCCGCCATGTTGTCAGGGAGAAGATGCGATGCACGGCGATCTGAGGAGATAACGCAGAGAATCTGTTCAATGGTTGTAAAAGACACTTTGCCCATAAGTGTCGTCTGTGGTGAAGGTTTTCAAGAGCTACTGGGCTATATTGAGCCCAATTACGAAATCCCATCAAGATGCACTATTACCCGTAGAATTGAAGCCCGTTTTGAGGAGAGAAAAAAATCGCTTAAATCACAACTCGAAAGCACAAAGTGCGTGGCCCTTACGACTGACTGCTGGACGGCACTCACAACGGAGAGCTATATAACAATAACGTGTCACTACATCGATGAGGACTGGCAAGTTAATTCAGCTGTCCTTCTAACACAGAGTATGCCTAGCAGACACACAGCTGAGAACCTTGCAGCTAAACTAATTGATGCGGTGGAGACATGGGGACTTAATGGGAAAGTGTCTGCATGTGTTCATGACAATGCACGCAACATCGTGGCTGCAAACTCTCCAGAACGGGTGAACTGGGAGTCGGTTCCGTGTTTTGCTCATACACTACAGCTAGCTGTAAATGATGGATTTAATGTGTTCGTGCATCGGGTCATCGTTGCAGCTGGGCGCCTGGTTAGGCATTTTAACCACAGCACCCCTGCATGCAAGGCACTGGAAGATAAACAATCACAAATGAAACTTCCGAAACACCAGCTCATTCAGTCTTGTAAAACAAGATGGAACTCGGTGTGTGACATGTTCGGAAGACTTCTCGAACAAAGGTGGGCTGTTACAGCTGTTCTGTCTGACCGAACGGTTACAAGGCTGCAAGATGCCAGAACGCTGGAGATACGAGACGAACACTGGCAAATAATGGAGGAGATTGCACCCGTGTTGGAAACTTTAAAATGTGCAACCACCATAATGTCATCAGAAAAGAACGTTTCAATTTCCAACATTTACCCCATCACCTTTAGCCTGCTGAACACACACCTGATGAGAGCCGAGGATGACGGCCACAGAGTGACGGAGTTCAAGGCAAAAGTTCGGCAGTCCTTAAGTGGCCGCATGCAGGTAGTTATTATTATTATTAGGCTATTATTATTATCATTACTATTATTGTCGTTGTTTTGTATTTATTGGGGGGTTATATGTTCGTCACAGGTTGACAAGGATGATCTGGTGGCCAAACCTGCGCTGATCGCCTCTGTCCTGGACCCTCGCCATAAACATCTCCCGTTTTTTGCACAAACGGAGAAAGAAGCCGCAAAAGCAAAACTTATTGAAATGTGTGCTGCTATGGAAATAGCCAATGCGGAAGATGAGACAGCGGTGTCTGCTACCCAAGCTGGAGATAAAGACCGCAGCCAAAGTAACGCCATGATAATGCTCCTGGGAGATGACTACAGCGCCCCTCGTCAAGCCACTGATTATCCAGAAGAGGTTGACATCTACATGAGAGACAATCCTCCATCTCTGGATATTAATCCTCTTGACTGGTGGAAAGCAAATGAAAGGCGCTTCCCGAAGCTGGCCACTCTAGCGAGACGTTACCTGTGTATTCCCGGGACATCTGTGCCATCGGAGAGGGTGTTTTCTGCCGCGGGTCTAACCGTCAACAGGCTGCGCTCCAGACTAACCCCAAATCACGTTGACATGTTGCTTTTTTTAAATAAAAATTAGACACGGTGTGGATTGAGGTAGGGCTGCTATTTTTATTTAACGAAAAATCTTAGTCTAACGGAAAAAAATGCCGGCTTTTAATCCGTTTCGTTCAAACGGATTCACTGTTTTCTTTTTGTCATGTTAATTTGTTAATTATCTAAGTGTAAAAATATATATATTAAGTGTTGGCATATTTCATGGTTTTTTTGTATTATTTTATTCTGTTTTTCCTCTGTTGTCACAAAATTTGATCTGAATCCAGGTTCTGTGGTTGATCTGTTCTTTATGCTGCAGATTGCACTTTGCACATTAAAATAAACCCTTTGATAAATAAATACAATTGTTTTTATTTTTAACGGGTCACAGATACGCATTTTATTTTTATTTAATGCCAATTCAATATTAACGTTATAATCTTATCAGTTAACGGTTAATAATCGATTTACGAGCGGCGGTTGTCGGTCGGGAAAAATAACCGAAATGAGCATCCCTAGTAGTGCGGCTTGGTTGGACTCCAGGCCTTGGACAACTGAATAGTCCTCATCACACTTCAAGACTTTCAGGCTAAAAGTCTAGAAATGTATGGCCTTTAAAACTTGAATTTTCAAACTCTCTTGTCTGTCCTCTATTGTTCAGCAAAAAGTTAGTCCATTGGTTGAACTGCCAGACCATTTAAATTGATTGCAAAGAATTCTTCGGTTTGCTTCAGGTCTCTCTGAATGAATATTCTTAGTACACATTGACTTCAGTGTAGATTCAGTGTATAATGCAATATGTCAGGATCTGTATTATGGACTTGCTTGCATTTTGGCAGGTGGGGAGCAGAGTTATGGAAACCATTAACATTCCGTGGCTACATGTGGACACCTGTTTATTTTTCCATGTGGGTGCGGCAGGGAGAATATTGCACTGTCCGTCATTGGAGACAGAGAGGGGCTCTCTAAAGGGGGTCTGAACCCCTCCGCCCTCTCCACTCCTGTCGAACAAAGAGCAAGGACAAACAAGTGCTGGGAGTCAGTGAGGTGGAAGAAGAGAGGCATTAGTACTGGATGGAGGGATGGCAGCAGTGAGGAATAAGAGGAGATGGAGGGAGCAGGGGCAATGAAAACAGAGGAAAACAAGACTATGCTGGGTCACCCTGTCCAAATATTCATTCTGTACCAAGAGGAACAAGAAGAAAAAATAGGAATTTTACACGCAAACATAAAACAATATATTCTTATCAGTAACCCACGCATATTTTTCATGTCAAATTAAATGCTGTTTTTAGGTCTGTGCTGTAGATATTGATGTCAATTATTTGTTGGGGAAGTGTGCAGGCTGTCCTTAGAAGATCTTTCCACTGACCGTCACCAAACCTAATGGACACACAGTAGTGTTTAATGTCTCCTTGTGTCTGTTGTAAGTCCATTTCAGGGACAAAAAGAGAAGAAAAAAAACCCCATGGAAATATGAGAGTCATCCACCAGTTCTGAGCTCACACAATCCGTACACTACACAGGACTGAGAGAGAGAGAGAGAGAGAGAGATGATGCCTTAAACAGAGAAGGGGAGAAAGAGAAATGAAAAAGAAACTGAGATCATAGATGGTGTTTGAAAGTGATTTTCTCCCCACTGGTCACTGCTAAGAAGCAAGACAGTCTGGAAGTTATTTTATTGGTTTACCAGTGACCAGTAAATTCAGACACACGCTGCCTCACTTTTAAAAAAGCTCACACTCCTCATGTCTCACATTCTGTCTCTAGATCTTAGGTTTTCTTAATGGCAAAAACATTTTTCCAGCTGGGTAGGCCTGTACCCTGTTTATAGTTACATGTTGTGTGTGAGAAAGGGGATAAAAGGCTAGGAAATGAAATAATGTAAAAGAATAAGGTCTTGAACCTGTGTGTCGAAGTACTTTTGGGACAAAATAATCCTCAAATGTTAATCTGGCCTAACCCTAAAGGTAAAATGTATTTATGATGTATAAATGATATAATCAGCTATTGTATATAGAGGCCTGTTATATGTTCTTTCTTTGTATAAGCTGAGTGTGTAGTATGTCCGGTCTAAACAATATTATTACAGTTAAGAAATGCATTGTAGCATCTGTAGTAAGTATGATTCTCTCGCTCTCTCTCTCTCTCTCTCTCTCTCTCTCTCTCTCTCTCTCTCTCTCTCTCTCTCTCTCCATCATAATTAATGTAGAAACAAAGACAGTATATTTTTAAAACATTTGTCTAACAGGTAGGAAATATACAGAAATTGAATAAAGTTATCAAACAGTTTGCACTGCATACATTTTAAATTATATATAGATTACTCCTTATTAAATTTACAAAAGTTCTTTAGTCAAGAGCAGTGAGTAATCTTTTCTTTGATTAACTTTACTGACAGACCAGCATTATTGGCTGCTGTCCCTTTAAGAGCAGCAGCTGCTAACAGAAACATGGATCTCACATGCGCCTCATTCTCTCACAACTCTTTAGGTTCATTTAATACTTTATTTAACTCATTTAAGACTGGTCAGTCTGCTCTTATGAGGATACTCGCCAAAACGGAAATTTTGGCCAGGTATGCTCCGTGCACGTTAGCTTGTTTACCTGCCGCCTGCGGGGTGTGCATGTTGCTAGCGCGTGATGTCACACACTTGCTCACAGCATAGAATTCCCACAAGTGAATGACTGCTTTGTAAGCTTTCGAATTGCTCACGCAGTAATTTGATGCCCCAATGGATCGGGTCCATTGTCACGATACCCGATCTACAATTTTATTCCATATCGGAGCTGATACCCGATACAAATATTGGATGGGAGCATCCCTACATTTTGTGACACGTTTTCTTGTGCCTGAACCTGGCCTGAAATGGCCTGTTGAAGAGAGCTAGGTGATTTGACTCTGCGTAGATTTAATGCCTAAAAATAAAATAAAACGCATTCCCCCAGCACAGGATTATATTTAATTCTCTTAGCCTTTGAGGCATTTTATGAGCAGACACTTAGGTGATATCTTCATGCTTCAGTTGGCATGATTTGTGATGAGCTACTTTGCAGAGAGGAAACATTTTGCAAACCAGTCTGGATCACCTCAGCTCTATCAAATCAGTGATGCAATTCTAAAACTCTTTCCTCTCATTTTATAGGTCACATCCTCAATTTGTTCTTTAAAACTTGCTACAAATGACTTGCCTGTCTTGCTTCACGTGTGTGTGTTTACAGTTAGCAGCAGTGAGTCGATTCCTTGAGCAATCAGTACCATCCTCCCCGAGCGGTCTGTACTCATTCATTACTCCCTCACTCCATGGGGTGTGGAAGGAAACAGCTGGAAGGAGTGACCTTTAGTCTTATATCAACACACAAAGAGGGATACTATCCATATGACTTGAGTGCAACCACCTCCAGTAAAAAGGCATTGCCATGCCTCTCGGACTGCCTCAACGGCCCTGACTGTGACAGCTGTGTACATTGGTGGTCCATTGTCAAGGCTTTTCCTGAGGAACAAAGTTTTCCATACTTGTGGGTAGAGTCTCTGGTACAATTTACAGGTTCCGGAATTTAGTTTTTTAGAAAGAGGCCATTTTTCTGCATGGCCAATGAGTTGGCTGTACCATAGAAGACCTTAGAATACTTCCTATATCAAAAGATCTGGGACAATGTTCCAGGGTGTTCACCCCCCTAATGATAAGCCCTGTTTGTAGGAAATGGCATAACCCCAGTTATCCCCAGTTCAGTTATATTGGTTATAGTTCTGTTTGGTATTCAATGTTGTTGAATTTGATTGCAATTGTTTACCTCAAAGTTCTAGATTTCTTCACTGAAAAACTGGAAAATGGCTTGTGAGTTTAGAATTTACTGTTGGTTCTGAGTCACGTATTACTCATGCTTCTGTCTCTTTGCATGTCGCCCCAGTGGACAGTGGAGGCTCTGGCTGAATGTCTTTGACCCTGCAGGATCCCTTTGTTTATCAGGAAGTTTGGCTCCTTATATTCTGTTTCTTGATTTGCCTCATCCCAACGGTGGACACCCATCACCACTGAGACATTAATGGCCAATCGCACAATCAGTAGAAAGTGTTCTTGTTGCTACTCTATTTAGTTGTACTGTTGTCCTCCTGAAATTTTACAGTAAGTCCAGTGACAGGTCCTGTTGTCCATTGAATGGATTAAGCGACTATCTTTTTGGGAAGGCTGATCTTGAACAGTGGTACTAGCTGAATGGTGTTTCGGCAGGAGGTGATGCTGCATAAATGGATTTGGCAGGGGAAGTGATGGCTCCCGCTGCTGGGTGAGCGGACATCTATTGGTCTCTGTCTTGGCCTTTACTGCTGGTTCAGCTTGGAGCTGACCTTCTGCTCACTTTGCAGGGGCTCCGGAATTTTCCAAACCCCTGCCGATGGGTGTTTGGCATTGATACACAGTGGGGCGTTCACAGTTCTCACAGAAAAAATTGAGAAATAACCACCTCGGTGGGAACTTGATTCACTTCCTCCAGCTGAATTGTCTTCTATTACAAACCTGCCAGATTGGAAAAGAGCCTTACAGCTTTCAGTGCTAGTTAAGATCATTCATAATAAATGATCATCAAAGCAAATATTCAACTAAAGTTTCCTTTCTTCTTAAAGAGATCAATTCAGACCTTGATATTGAGAACAACTCTTCAGTTTAGTTGAGTCTTCTCAGTTCTTTTCTCCATACATTTATTTGCTTTTCAATTGTAAGTTACTCCTCTTGCCTATTGCATTGGAATTTCCTGCCCTAGCTTATTTTTTGTCTAAAATCCAGTCTTCAACCCAGCCCAACCTAAGAGAAACTAGTGTAGGCTAAATTTAATAAGCCAGAAACTAAGCTGTGTAGAAAACTGGTGTTGCATCTACACTGGTTGTCTGCGACTAGACTTGCGTGTTGTAGCTTGCCTGTTTAAAATAAGAACAGAAAGGACTGAGATCAAAGTGTTTAACAAGCCTTTCAGAAGACTCCCTTGCTTTTTAGATGGGACCCCTGAATAAAACCTTTTTTCCCCACTTCAGTTGGGGTGAATTCCTGAGCAGAACAAGACGACTGCGTAGGAGAAAAGTCTGTGGAATCCCTTCATTTCCGTGCTTTGGAAACACAAAGAGACCCAGAGGAAAGAAACTCACCTCAGCAACCCTTCGTCCTACAAATTACTCTTTTTATCTAGTGGTTGAAAGGGTCATAGTTCAAGTTCACGGCCTAGCATATATTTGTTAGTGCCTTTGGGACGCCAATGGAAATCTTCACCTCTAGCTTGTTACTCGTAGCAGGTGGCTGATAATAACGTCTTAATCTGGCAAAGTGCTTGATGTAAGGTCTCGTATGAAGAGTGAAGACGGAAGATCATCCCATGTAATTGCGCGTTTGCTCCATTACTTCTTAAAGCTTTTGTACACATGGTTTATGTTATCGTGTGTTTGAGATGTTTTCTATATATGAGTCCCTTGAAGATGGTAAAAAGAACCATATGTGAAATTTGACAGAATGGAAGGAGGGGACTTACCCAGGTTGATTGCTCTCTAAGGGCACGAGGTGGGGCCGCAACATGCATCTCCACTGTTTGTGTTCGTCTCCCTGGAAACCTCTGATAAGTGTGTGTGTGTGTGTGTGTGTGTGTGTGTGTGTGTGTGTGTGTGTGTGTGTGTGTGTGTGTGTGTGTGTGTGTGTGTGTGTGTGTGTGTGTGCGCGCAAGCAAACTTGTGAGAAAGTCTTTTGGCTCATGGGGTAATGCATCATTGTCTTACACACACAACCACACTGTTTCTTTTTCCTGACTGCGCAATACCCTTCCAGGAAACAGTCGTCCCTTCCTTCATCCATGCAAGCTTTGATTGTTTCAGTTCAGTTTTCCTCAGTGATACAAATCTACTGTCACGGTCCTTGTCACTGCCAGAAGTTCAGCTTCATCTCATGAACTTCAGTAATCATCTCTCTCGTCATCGATCCCACAATGGACATGACTCTGAAATTAAATTTTTTAGATTGCAACAATGGCTTGTGCAGATGTGAATGAGTCTCTTGTTCTAATATGCTTTTTTTTTTATTTACTCATTCCCATTTCTGGAATGTTGAAATGGCTCCACAGGGAGAGTGAGATGGTTATTATGCTGTGCTAAAGGTCGCCTGTTGACATTCCCTTCGTTTCCGAGTTCACCAAGTAATGTTTTGAGCTTGACCTAACCAGATCCAGATTATGCTGATATCAGAGCTGAGACTTAGATTTAGTAAAGGGAAATTAAAAGAAGTTTACTGATTATTGTTCAATTTCTGATTCCACTTGACGATTCCTGTTCATTAATGGTTTGGTTAACAATTCTCTTGTTATTTTTTAATAAAGAACTAGTGGAAAATTCTAGGAAAGCAATTATTTCCTTTAGAATCCTGTTATTAAACTGAAAAAAAAAGTGGCTACCAGTTTACCTTGTGACCATATCTAATTAGCCAACTATAAAGCCAAGATTCCCTCCTATGCACATGGTTGACAGCACCATGTGATATTCGCCATTAGGATCTACAGGATCTGTGCCTCTAAAATGACTCTGTCCTGAGGGGCTTGAACTTGTGTGGTCATGAAATAGAGAGTCACAGCAGTGCCATGTGATACATAGCAGTACACAAACATCCTCTTTATCAGTTTATTTATCAGTGTCATAACAAAATGAGGTCTATTACACAGGGTTGAATGGTTCTTTGATGGTTCTTTTGGGAAAGGATGTTTTCATTGGATCAGTTATATGGTTATTATTGGTATTTGTTTGGTTAGTGCAGTCAGTGGTTCTCAAACTGCTCTCAATCTGTGGACAACTGATGGTCTATGAAGGATACCAAGTGGTCTGTGTGATGATTGGCAAATAAATAAATTAAATTGACTAATTAAACAACTCTTAATTAATAATGTGGTTCAGTGTGCATACATGTTTAGGCTATCTTTAATTTCAGTAAAAAAAGCCCGGCAAAATTATATGGATCAGGACAAGATTTGTGACATCAACCTTTGTATTAGGTTTGGTTTGTTTGGTGATTTATAAACTATAGACTTACTTTATATATCCCATCAGAATCACTTTGTGGAATGAAGTGTCTAATTTCATTGCAAGTTTGAAAGGTTGCAATCTGTTATTCTAATTCTAAAATACCGTCAGTCATTTGTTTTGCAGCTTTTGTGATCAAATGAGCAGCATGTCTCTTTTTGTCATTAAGCTATTACATAATCCCTAAGCATGAATGAGCAAGCGAGTTAACTGGTTATTGGTATGAAGTTAATGTTGGCTCTGCTTTGGCTTTGATCAGCATTGAGAATAAAAGGAGAGAAAAATAGCTTATTAAACTCAGATCTGTAACAAGATGAGAATGTGCAGTGTTTTATTCAAGGTTTAAAAGGTTAAGATAACTTCTTTGCTTAAAGTGGCCATATTCTACACTTAACCATCTTGTGATTTATTTATTTATTTATTTATTTTATTAATAATATTATTATTATAAATAATATTTATTTATAGTTTTGCAAGTTTTCAGGTCTGGATGGACTGGGGAGGGGGGTTTATATTGTGAACTTGAAAGTACGACAACGTTGTACATCAGACTCTTATTTCAAGGAAAAGAGCAAGGAAAATCCTGTTTTCTATTATGTCCCCTTTAAAGTCTTTCATCCGCCCTCTGATGCTCTGACTCAGATTGAATTAAAACAATCGGAAATCAACTCAACTCAAACAGTTCAAGGTAAAATTATTTCCCCTGAGGAACTCTTTTCTAAAAAAAAAACACACAATCATGGAGAGGTCACGACTGAGTGAAAACTACAGTATTCGTCAAGCTGCATCCGCTGTTTTTGTGAAAGTTGGTGCACCTTGCAGGAAATTTTACCTTTTACTCTCTGACCAGGTCAGATTATGAAGATAAAATAAAAAGGCAATGTCACTTATCCAGCCCGCATTTTAATGTCTAGGCCTATGTGTAGTTGAGGTGACATGGTTGCGCATTCAGAAGACTTGTTTACAATTTGCGCATTCCCATGGTAACTATTAATGGTTCTGTTTAGAATCCAAAATATGACAAAATACAAAGAGTCTGTTTATCTACTGTGTGCATGTTTTCTGGTCTGCTGCCCTGTATGTTACGCTTACTACACTTGGGGAATTTGTTGGAGGCTATCAGGTGATGTTGTCCTCCAGGAGCTGCGGCGCTACAGGCGGATCTTGGCACACGCTCATGCATCAGCCATGAACTTTACTGTCTGGCTGACTGACTGACAAGCACAAGAATTTGATGCTGATATGCAAGAATACTAATACAACCATCCAAGCAGCAGCAACATTAAGGACGTAAATATTTTCAGACACATTTTAAGTTCACACACAGAAGCTAACAAAGTCGAACTATTAACTCTTTCTCCACCATTGACGAAAATTTCCATCATTTATGAGACAACACTAATCCCGGCATTAAAGGGGGTGGGATAATGCCCTTTTCACAAGATGTAAAATATGTCTTCAATGTCCCCAGAGTGTGTATGTGAAGTTTTAGCTCAAAAAACACCACAGTTTTTTATATAGCATGTTAAAATTGTTACTTTTTGAGGGTGAGCAAAAATGCACAGTTTTTGTGTGTATGTCCCTTTAAATGCAAATGAGCTGCTGCTCCTAGCACAGTACGGAGGCCGGAGCTACAACGGCTAGTTCTTAACAGCTTGGATTACCTCACACACAAGCAACTGAACATTTAAAAAACTTTTAGTCTTTTATGTTCAAGCCGGAGTCGGACAAAGATGGAGAGAATCGAGAAGAAGTGACAACATGTAGACAACATTTCTGAATGGTTAGTTGATGAATTTATGTAGCTTATGTGTAGTTATCTTCTAGTCTTTGATTAGCATATTCTGTCATGATAATCTATAAATCGTGTTCCCAGTGGCGGGGATTATGTAAATGTTAGGGTTTGTGATGTCACTAACCCCGGGAGGAAGCCCTACCAGCTGTTTGTTGTAGTCCTTAAAAAGCAATTTCTTTAAAAGAAAATATCGCCCTTTGCTTTGAACTTTGAGCTTTGTAACTTGGCAGATGTTGTTTATGCTCAAACAGCAACATTAAACACTAACTAAAGGTAGAAAAGTGAAATCATAATCAACCACCCCTTTAACAAAAATGTCTAGCATTTTTCAAAAATGCTGGCGGGGAAAGAGTTAAAGACTTGCAAAAATGTGTTTTCACCCACTTGTCTTGAATTGAAAGTAGTAGACTAGTGGTCAACTGGGTTTTTTTTTTGGTATTGAAATCTTGAGATCAGGGTAATTGTTAGCTGATAAACATATAAATACTGTTTAACAATAGAAAGTTAATCTGATTCAAAATCGTTGTAGTTAAATGTCCTTTTATATAGTATTTACTCAACATTATTACAAACACACTTTGCCTTACCTGTTCACAACATTTTGGAACAAATAAATACAGTCGGTTGGTTTGGGTACGCCCCCGGGAACGCCCCGTCACGTGATGTGAATTTAGCCCGTGGGGGAAAACATTGCCTTGGCGCTCATCGAAATACACGCGACAATCATGCCGAAGAGGTGCTGTGTCGTTTTCTGTACCGCCAGTAAACAAACAAATTATGAATTGATGTTCTACATCCTTCCTAATAAACACACAGAACCGGAAAGGAGGAAAAAATGGCGACAAGCAATAAATAGTTGTGTAATACTTCTGTGATGTTCTGTAATACCTCTATAGTACTTCTATAGTATGTCCCAAAATACTATAGTATTCCTATAGGATTACTATAATATTTTGTCCTAAAATACTACAAGATTCCTATAGTTGTTTTTCATAAGGGATGTCTCATTCACATTAACGTTATCAGCTGAAGGCTCGCTTGATAAGCCAATCGCTACGATCTACACTCAATACAGATTGCAGTGTGTGTGTTATGGATAACTGTCAGCACAGTCCCTCGGCAACCTCGTACTACTGATCACCGTTTTACAAAAGGATTAATAGTTTGGAGTCAAGCATACGTACAATTGGTAAGTGACAAGTTTTTATGGAGTTATGCAACATATGATTGAGTTATAGGCTAATGTTACCGGTAGCTTACCTGGGAGATTCAACCAGATAGCAAAATATGTCTGGAAACGACACCTCCGGCCATTTGGTCGGGTCATTGACCCAGTTTTAATTAAATATGGGCAATCGTACCCTATTGCAGTTAATTTAGCAATATATCGTTGCCGGTCGGCAGGCGTCAATGCTTCGCAATAAGACATTTTGTCATTCAAATACACATGATGTTCGCGGTGTTTTCCCCCACGCCGACCACACCCCCCAACTATGACGCGTTGCCGACTGTATGTCTTGTAAATGTTGTAAACGCTTGATTTTTATTTTTTTATCCAACAAAGATGATTTGTTTTTTAAATATTTAAATGTATATTTTAAAAATAATGCCGTACCAAACCCGTATGACTTTAGTTCATTTTTGAAATGCATTCGAGATTTTTGATAAGTTTTCTGTCCCTCTGTTGACAGCTACGCAACTAACCACTTTCAAGCCCTAGAAAGGTAGTAAAGACATCATTAAAGTAATTCATGTGACTCCAGTGGTTTAACCTCAATTTTATGAAGCGAGTGCTTTGTTTGCGCCAAAAACAACAACATAAGTTACACTTTATTTACAAAATATTAATCTCATTAATATTCATTTGTGTTCTGAAGATAAACAAATGTCTTACAGGTTTGGAATGACACAAGGGTGAGTAATTAATGACAGAATTTTCAGTTTTGGGTGAACTAACCCTTTAAAGACACACAGGATGTTACTTTTAATGTCATTGTCTAGATCATTATGTTTGCATTTACCCATCTAGTTTCACTACCAACTCCAGAACTAGTTTACCTAATGAATTAATTTCTATCCCTCAATACCACATCAAACAGTCTCTCTTAAACTGTATGTGTATGTGTGTCTTGATGATCTTCTGAAATGCTTGAGTTGAAATCCCCAGTTTAATGAATTTGTCCCGGTTCCAAGTTTTATGTGCAGGTTCAGTAAGAGTGTCATTTAAATGTCCGTGTTTGTGTTCGACATACAGTACACTGTCTTGGTTGTTCAAAAGTCAGGCTGGGTTAAATATTAGCCTCTGGCCACAATGATACTGCCCTTCCCTGAGAAATCACACAAAAAGACCTGCGCTTTGACGGAACATGAGAAATGATGGCCTGATTTGATATCACAACAACGTGTCTGTGTGTCGTAAAGCCACAATTGTGGGCAATATTTTACAGTTTTTATCAGTGCAAACAATAGGTTTCACACTGAACGCTAACAGGGGTTGTTAAATGTGGGTTCAAACGGTCAGCGATGACTCTTGTGTTTGCATCCTGACATTTTTGCATCACGTAATGCAGTCAGGCCTCGTACACCGAGATACCAGTGAGAAACACGGGACCGAACGAGAGGACCGTACCGCACACATCAGCGCCATCAGAGAGAGTAAACAGTGAATGGCGTCTGTTTGCGTAAGGACACTGGGAAGTACACGCACACGATTGCACCTGTTCTGTTGGCATTAGTCTAGTCAAATAGTAGGCAGAGAGAAATGTGGGAAAGGGAGCGATAACAGGGCATAGACTCCATAAATGTGAGACTTTATTTGCAGGCCAAACCACGAGACAAAGATTTTCCGCTCGGTTTTGCCGGCTCGCAGGAATTCCTCTCTGTCCTCTGGCTGTCAATCTGATTGACTGTCCTCCCACTGGACTTTCGTGAACTGTCTCATGGAAACCATTTATTTATAGTCTGTCTGTCTGTTTTTTTTTTCTGTCATTGCTGAAAGTTAGTTATTGGTTCACTTTGCCATTAATCAGTGATCATATCCGAATCTTGTCATTAAAATGCACTCGATTTTTACATTTTCGGTAACACTTTACAATAAGGTCTCATTTGTTAATATTTAGTGAATGCATTCGCTAACATGTCCAATATATTTTTTAAAGCATTTCTTAATCTATTCGTTAGGACTGTCGCAGTTATTGATTAGGCTAATTGGCTGACTGTGGTTATTCGATCTAATCGCAGTTATTTGAGATAATTGTGCAGTATCATGTTTTTTCATCCAAAAAAGGTACTTTTGCTATTTTTTATTTATAGTTATATAATTTTTAATTATTTATAATTTTATATTATATTTTTTTGTATAGTTATTATACATAACTAATTAATTAGTGCTGTCAAATAGATGAATCGCAACTAACACACACACACACACACACACACACAATATATATATACATATATATACATACTTTTATGTTAGATGCAATTTAATCGTGATTAATTGATTTGACAGCACTAACAATATTCTTCATTTTCACAGCATTTAAATCAATCATGTGCATATTTTAATTATACATTTTATTATTATATAAAGAAATATTTTATTTATATATATATATATATATATATATATATATATATATATATATATATATAACAAACACAAAATTGTTAATTGCAATTATTTGAATGACAATTAATTATCAGAACCAAATTTCTAATCATGATGGGCTTAGTTAATGTTAATATAAATCTACTCTGTTTATTGCTTGTTCATGTTAGATCACAGTGCATTAACAGACGTTTACAAATACTTTGGAATTTAAAAATGTATTCATGAATGTTAAAATGACCTCTGACTAAGATCAATAAATGCTCTAGAAGTATTGTTCATTATTATTTCATGTTAACTAATATAGTAAATCAATGTTAACAAATTAATCATTGTAAAGTGTTACATTTTCTTAAGTGGCACGTTGCTAAGGTGTTGCTAGGATATTCTGGTTAATTGCTATGGTGTACTGGATGGTTCCTATGGTTACTGGCCCAAGTTTACAGATCACACCCACAATTCTCTCTGATATTCAGGTTTGGATTCGTGTCTGTTATACCGTACTGTTGGCTTTCTGTGTCACAACACTCATAAAGGAGGAATGAACCTTACTTCCCTGATGCCATTTGAGATGAGATGTGTGTGAGTTATGTTTATCCGTTAACGTTGACAGGAAAGCAAGAACTATGATTGCGATATCGGTGTCTGACGTGTCTGTCTTCTCTTGAGCTGAGTTTTTATGCCTCACTCTACATGCAGTAGCCTTTGTTTGACGGGACAGAGAAAAAAATAACAAGTCTCGTTAAAGATGCTTATCCCCAGAATGTTGTTACGGCATTTACCTGTAGATGCTAACTGAGCCATGCTAACCATGACCTCATGTTTTATCTGTGAATTCACACGCTGACACACACTCCGTCTAGAAGAGTATGCAAGTTATCAATATCATTATGTGTTTAGAAAGTGTCTCCAACCTTCTGGATGGCAAGTCGTGGGAAAACAGTTTGATTACTTGTGCTGAATGCTTTCAGAGCCCAATCTGCTATTTAATTCTGACGTCACTGTTTCCAGGTCCAAAACACCATCAGATACCAAAAGCAAACAACAAATGATACTAATATACACTCACAGTGTGTTGAAATCACGATCCTAACCTTTATCTTCATACTGAAATCCCAGATGGCAAGACAGTGATTCATCTTTTATGAATCGTTAAAATATTGGTGTCCAGGATGCCGTGAGCCCAGAGACTGCAGTATTTACACCGTGAGATTATATAAATATATATATATATATATATATATGTAATATGAATGAATAGTGCTCATAAATGTAATTTGAGATGGTATTCTCACATTCCTTACATCATGCAATTTTCAAATGATAATTTATATTCAAAGCACTACTAGCTGACTAGTAGTACTGTATTACATAATTGGATTGTTTGTAAAAACATTAAAAATAATGAACTTTAAACAGAAGTGTATGGGTCAAGAAAGACACTGCACCAAATATGTGTAAAATACACCTTTTTCTGAAAATATAGCCAGAAGAGATGGGACTAGTCGTGTGATTAAAATTGACTGCACAATTATATCCAGGATGTATTACTCCTGTTAAAACCATGTAATGACAATGACAACAGAAGTTTTGTATAATACGCAAGGATACAGGAAGTACATCCACCTAGAAAAGTAGTCCCACTGCAAAAATAGTGATTTTGACAACATCTCAAATAAAACACACTTTTGTTTGAAAGAATTCATACAAGTGCTTTAACATAAATATCAGCTGCGTGTTTCTCTTTTGTTTTTTGCCTGGTTTTATAAACTAATGGGATGAAGAGATTGTCTATCACAGATGCTGTCGATATTGATGAACTTGTATTGAACCCAAAACATTGATTGAATCAAACTTTGCTGTTCATTGCTCATATTTTGCATTGGCCATAAAACGGTCATACAAGGTTACTGTGAATCACAGCTGTGTCCCAGCTGCTAATGAAACAATCTAATGCTTTAACAATGTCCTGTTCACATCTATGTGTAGATTGCTTGTGTGTGAGGCGAGCTATGTGGATAATTCGGTTATGGTGTGAATTTGTGTCATACTGTAATTTTCTCTCTCTCTCTCTCTCTCTCTCTCTCTCTCTCTCTCTCTCTCTCTCTCTCTCTCTCTCACACTCACTCACTCACACACACACACACACACACTCACTCACTCACTCACTCACACACACACACACACACACACACACACACACACACACACACACACACACACACACACACTCAGTATCGTAAACACTGACCTTTAATTCTTCAAGCTGGGACGCGTGTGGGCGGGGCACAGTGGATATCCTACGTTCTGATTGGCCGATTGGATTTGTGCGCTCAGTGAAGGGGCCGGATTAGTAGGTCACATGACCACTTCAGTTTCTCTCTCTTCTGAAGCTGATCCTCGCAAACGCACGAAAACACTACAGCCGAAAATCCCCCATTTACGAGGGAAGAGGAGTGTGAGGGTTGCGTTGTGCGCTTTACTGAGTGGAATTGTGGAGTTTTTGGACTGTTTTTGTCGTGTTTAATCCTCCGAGGTAATCTGGGATTCTCGGGGCGGGAATGAGAGAGATGCGCTCGAGCGCTCACTGGACTTTCACTCTGTGAGGATCAAACAGGTGAGTTTAACGGCACAAGTTCTGGAAACCACACCGTTTTCTTTTCTGGGTTACTATTTAACACTGCACTGTCGTTTAAAGTCAATGTGTATGGTTAAGTAAACTACAAAGCGTCAAAAAAAGATTTAAAGGTCTTATTCGTCAACCATCACTATTTTTGTAACCTTAAAACACTCTTTCTGCGTCTTATAATGTAGTTTTATAACCTTGTGCTTTTTTTAGCTTGCTTTGTCGTTATTTTCTGCG
Source organism: Siphateles boraxobius (assembly GCF_051911475.1). NCBI lineage: Eukaryota > Metazoa > Chordata > Actinopteri > Cypriniformes > Leuciscidae > Siphateles > Siphateles boraxobius. The sequence goes on from NW_027508733.1 coordinate 27,999,761, forward strand.
CGAGGACGCACACACCCCCTCGCGCGCCGATAGTCCGCTATTCTGAGCGCGAGACCCTTTGCAACGCCTGAAATCTGAGTCTGAAAATCTCTCGCGCGCTATTTATAGATCCGCTAAAGATAAAGAGAGAAATAGTACTGCATACTGACGATGTTGAGGGGTCTGAAAGGAAAACATGGAGGTCATATGACATTCGCTCATTATAATGTTGCCGTTTTTTACTCGATTTATTATCATTTAGTGTATGTTAAAGGTTCACATGCAGTGCTCGGGTCAGTCGGACCCGCTGTGAATGGTAAGCGGTGATTGTAATAGTTCATTTGAGGGTGACTGCTGTTTGAAATGGGACTCATGTCAAACTGAATCTAAGCTGTGTGAGAGAAAGCAGTAACACAATGAGGCATTGACTGTAGTGCACACTGTGAATCTTGTGACTCGTACTGCTGGTGTCCCTGTAGTGTATTTTATTGTCTGCTGTGGCTATTGTATTACTAGTGTCCTTTCTGTTATTACAGCACTGATCTCTATGCATGTGTGGGAGAAATCCGGCACAGCAGTTCATTATTGCCTGCCGAACAGCTGTTATAAGTGAGGATTGGGGATCCCTCCCCATTTCCCACAATTTTTTTATTTTCATCAGACACCCATGATGACAGTTTGGAGCAATCAGCAACACGTCTGAAATCAACACACTACTCTGCATAAAGTAGTCGATAAGCTGAGATTGACAGGCAGGGTTATATAATTTCACGTACAGGACATCTGCCGCCTGTCCCAGTAGATCCAGATTCATATTTAGCAGATTATAATTCCATTATGCAGTTTTTCTTCAACAGATGCTGGAAAGCTTTAAATGGCTAGTTGTTCACGCAAAAAATACAGTCATGCCTAAAAAGTAAGCGTAGCACAATATTAGCATCTCTAATGATCACCAAAGGTGCATATATATATATATATATATATATATATATATATATATATATATATATATGTATTTTTTTTTCTGAATCAAGATGTTTATGCTGAAAGACTGAAGAAGCTGTTGAGAAAAATGCGTTGTCCTGATTCAGTATCTGTGGTCAGATGAGATGTTGTCAGGCTATATGTCATGTCATTCATTCTAATGTTATTTTTGTAACTTGTTACTGAAAGTCTCTCACCTCATTAAAACAAACTTTCCTGTCTTGTCAGATGTTGAACTGTGCTTGTATTGCGCACTCTTCAATTGCACACACAAATGCAGAGGCGCCTACTATTGTGGCTTAATTGTCATGGGAATATGTGGGTCCCTTAGTCAAACCAGTTGAGAACTCGTACTAAACTCTTAAACGAACGTGCCAACTGCTTTAACAGTGATTTTTCTCTTTCATTTTTATTGAACAATTTTAGTTTTTTTGTTCTGAAAGGTAGTCATACCTTTCAGGTTTGAAACGACATGTTTACCCATAATTTTTTGGGTCTAGAAGGGACAAATACTGTGGTTATTGTCTGGTGAGATCCACCCACCTGCTGTTGTTGTCATTGTTTAGAGCGGTTCGTAGTTCTGCCTTTCAGGCTTGGCTGCCTTCGTGTTGTGTTTCTGGGTGGGTGTGTCAGTTGTTGTCATCTGTCAGCACCCGACACAGTTGCAGCCAGGGCTCGCTAGGTTTGATCATTGCATCATAAGTTGAAACGCATGAGTTTTGTGTGCACATGTGGCTTGTTGTCTTGACAGCATAATAAACTTAAGCGATTTCCCCTTAAGCTTCCCTCTTCCTGTTAGTCTCATGTGCTCAGATCTATTGTAGAGTTTGCTTTTGTTTATGTTTGGTGCGTTTATTTGACTTTTTAACCTAGGATTGCAACTCTTAATCCGGTTAATAGGGCTATTTGATGCTACAAGTTGCTACAAGTTTTGCATGTGTGCGGTAGAGCACATGCCTAAAAAAGTCCATTGTGGTGAGGTATTGCTTCCTGTTGGTTTGGGCTTTTTAGCCCACCGTGTGTGTGTTTCTGGTTGTGTGTTTTTAATCTGAACCATCTTTCCAAGTGCCATTTGACCTGAATGAGCAGCTTAGCAACGTACAGCAGAGAAAAGAAGCCCACCCGCCCCTGCAGAATGAAGCGGAGAAGAGAGTGAGTGTGAAAACACAGAAGTACGGGTGAAGGCTTTTTACTGATGCCTGGGAAAATGCCTGACACAGTCTGGCGTAACAGCAGAAGTGATTTGAAAACAGTCCCAGCTGAATATCAATATCAGATTTCAGTGGTCTTTGCTAAGCATCACTATTAAGACTATTAACTAGGGATGCTCCGATCGATCGACTGCAGATCGGTTTCGGCCGATAATCACATTTTATAACTCGATCGGTACTCACTAAACTTGGCCGATCTCACAAACCGATCACAATTTGATGACGTCAAAACGTGAGAAGGTACATGATGCGTAGGGACAGTCATGGCATCGCCGGTGTGGAATTAGCCTACTATGTGTCGAGAAACAATGAAAGAAATTTGCTATTTGCCATGTATGTTTCAAAGGAATCTCGTGTGGAGGAGCATTGTCCTCCAGAGAGATCGCCTTTCTGAAGAGTATGCTTCGCTCGCTCAGTCCACACAGCGCCGCTCGCTCGCTCATGCGGTTCCTTTTTCATATAACATGGATGAAATAAAAAAAAAAACAATATATTATATAAAACAAATATGAAATGTATATTTACATTTTTATGTTAGCCTATATTTAAACGTCAGACCACTCGCTTTTCTCATGTGTGTGGCCATATGGGGGAGGGGTGCGATTTTCGAATAATAATCGAATAATACCCGGCCATCTTCGAATATTATTTTTGCTTTAAATGCCCATCCCTTCTAATGAGTATCAAACTACTCCAATTTGTTCTTTTAGGAGTTTAAATGATTTATTTAGACCTATTAATTAGATTTTTTTCCTGCTCAGACTTGTATTGGACAAGGTTTACGTTACATCAGACTTCTCTATTTTAGGTGATTAAATGTTTATGTTGTCCTCCAAAGTTTACTATTGGTCAATGTTTAATTAAACCTTGTGGGCTGCATCAGACTGCTCCACTTTGTTTGTATTTATCTTTGTTTTATATTAAGTATATTAAGCATCGGAATCGGTATCGGCCGATCACCATGACAAGAAATCGGCTATCGGTATCGGCAGCAAAAATCCTGATCGGAGCATCCCTACTATTAACGTCAAGAGTTAATAGGCCTACATCACATTTTCATGTTACAGACATGAATGATGCTTCAAATAATGCTGCTTGTTCAGGAGAGGTGTGCTGTTACTTTTCTAATAAATCAAACATACTTTTCTCACCTGTTGGACAATAAAATTATCAAATCATGTCCTTAAATACAGAGTTTGGGTCACCAGGTCGGCAATTTATATTTTTTTTGAAAGAAGTCTCTTATATTCATCAAGGCTGCATTTATTTGAAAACAAAAACGGCAATATTGTGAAATATTGTAATTTAAAATAAGTGTTTCTATATCAATATATTTTAAACTGTAATTTATTCCTGAGATGCAAAGCTGAATTTTCTGCATCATTACTCCAGTCTTCAGTGTCACATGATCCTTCAGAAATCATTCTGATCTGATGCTCAAGAAGAAACACATCATATCAACTGGAGAAAAAAAAACAACAGATTTGCTGCTTCATATTTTTGCGGAAACCGTGATACATTTTTTCAGGCTTCTTTGATAAATAAAAAGTTCAGAAGAACAGCATTCATTTTAACTATAAATCTTTTGTAACATTATTAATGGCTTAACTGTCATTTTTGATTAATTTAATGCATCCTTGCTGAATAAAAGTATCTTACCAACCCTAAACTTTTGAATGGTAGTGTGCCATCTGGAGAAATTCATTTGGTGTGTGTGTGTGTGTGTGTGAGAGAGCAAAAATCAGGCCTAACTAAACCTGATAGTGTAATAGGATAGCGCTGCCCTCCTGTTGGTTGACCTGACGCCACCCTTCACTGTTGGCGGGACAGCCACTCTCTTCTTTTTGTTGAGGGTGAACAAAGAACAAGGTCCATTGTGAATGGTGATCCTCTCAGCAAGTGAGTTCAGCTTGTGTGCAGTTGCCTGTTTTTTTTATTGTATTGATCGTTGGACTTATGTGCGTGTTTGTGTGGGATGATAGGTTTACCCTCAGATCATTACTGATCGAGACTGTTTTGCCTGTCAAATGAAGTGCACTGGCTTCCTCTCACAGGTTTTTCCATTCATTGAGTGGAGAATGTATTATTTTGTGTTTACTATGGATGTGCACAAATAAGTATTTATACATTTTTCTGTCTTTCCAGGTGAAAACAACCGAAAAATACAGTAGAGATGAGTGGCGAGTCGAGACAGGGGGTGGTGACAACCCCTCCACCCCCCAGCGTGGGGAAACGGGAGGGTTACTTCGACCGCATCAATGAAAATGACCCCGAATACCTGCGTGCACGGAACATGTCACCTGACCTGCGACAAGACTTCAACATGATGGAGCAGAAGAAAAGAGTCACGCAGATACTACAGAGTCCAGTAAGAAAACACACTCACTGTTAGAAAAAAAATACTTTTTCGAATTTGGCTGAGGAATTACCTCCAGAACACAACTTAAAGCCATTATTGTGATCAAATAGGCATTACAAAAAGCAGCCTTAGAAAGAAATATTATTCGATTCAACATTTATTACACAGACTTTTAGGCTTCAACGGCCATGTGGGTGAGTAAATGATGACAGAATTTTTGGGTGAACTATCTAATGTTTTAAAAAAATATATTATTAATATGGAAATTAGGCTTGCTGCGATAGTCAGTGTTACGACCCCCACCCACCGTCATTTTGCTAAAACAGTTGATAAAAATGATAAAAAAATCATTTAATTCAGGTAGAGAACAAACAGTGCAATTAAAAACTGAATATGTCTGCTCAATGCAGCGTGAGCCAAACAAGATTCGCAACACAGATCAGCAGCAGGAGTCAGATTTCGCCTCACTCTTGACTGACAAGACGAGGGGGGAAGATTTGGTTTCAAAGCGAAATATACCTTGTGAATCGAATCAAAAATGTCAAAAAATCGATTTTCTAAATGTCAATTGATACGTAATGTTGACGTAACGACAAAGGCACCTGGACAGTCTGTGTCGTGCAGCTGTGCACATAACAGAGACGCATGATGGTTTAACGAGAAATCCGACCGGCACCCTCTGCGTTAAAATCCAGCGTAACTTTGGCTTCTATGAAGTTGAAGGAAAAAGGATCTGGACAAGAGCCACACCTTATGCAAGTAGGGCTCCAGACTCGACCAAATGGGCGACAAGAGGTCGCACTGGTGCGAACACCACGTTGTCCAATTGATAAGAGCTGCAACTTCTGTTACATATGAGAAACATCAAATGGCAAACGAAAGTGAAACGAAACCGTGCTATTCATTTGAGCTGCGCTGCGTGAGCTCAGAACAGGTTTACTTGTGGGCCGATCTCAATCACTCGACACTTATTTCACAGCGCTGGGAGATCCAGTGAGAAAGCATTTGAATTTACCGCAGAATTAATAATATCACAGCGAGATCTAATTGGAAGCATTCAAATTCAGCACAGAATTCTGTTATAATCAGATCAAACAGCGCTGACGTGGAAACCAGCACTACCTTAAAAGCTTCCACCCAACTCGGAAAAGGCTAATCGAATTACAAACTCTAGCGCAACATTTATTGCCAAATCACTTCCATTTGTTTAATTAATAAAGTATATTGGAAGTAAATTCATTATGGATCATTATAAAAACTTTGCTTTAATAATACCAAACTCAACTTCCATGGGAATTAATTGTAAGCGCTCGCTCTGCTCCGCGCCGTTATGAGTGGCTGTGCGTATTTAAGGTTCGCTTTAGAATTAACGATTTAAAAATGTAAAAGTGAGGTGCATAAGAGGTATCTAAAATGTATCACGATATTAACTTATTTATTGAACGGTTGTATAAAATCAATATAACATTTGCTCTCGTGCTATTTGGGACAAAAATGTTATTAAAGGGGTGATGAACTGAGAAATCAAATTTTCCTTGAGCTTTTGACGTACAGGAGGTCTTCATACTATAAGAATATCCTGTAAGTTTCAGAACTGAAAACTTCCTTGTTAGTCCAATAAAAGTTTTTATTGACACCAGGCTCAGCGAACGACAGGTTTTTCAAAGTGGGGATCTATGACGTCAAAGAGGATAAAACCTCTCCTCTGCAAAAGAGGATCAACGCCTACTTCAACACGGCCTGTTTAGCCCCGCCCACCGACTCGTGCATTACATGCTATAACATAGGCCTACGACGAGGTAGTTTTGCTAAACTGGATTGAGCTACCAAGCAATTAACATTTACGAAATATTGTGCAGTACCTGGTTGTGGAAGAAGACAGTTGCTGCATAAGCTTCCTTCAGATTCCAATATTAGGAATGCATGGTTAAGCTTTATTAAATCAACAGAAAATCAGGCTTTGCAAACAGACTTTTACGACGTAACCATGTTTATTTTAATGCCGGATCTGTGAGCAGTGATTTCTGATGTGTAATTATTCAAGTCCAGTATTATCTTTCTCTCAAAATCATTCAATACTGTTTATGCATCAGTGACTAAAAGATCAACTTCACATCGTTTCACTTAAGATGAAATAATATTAAAACTGTGATTAAGTTATAGAAAGAAAGCGACCAAAGAACGCTCCCTTTCCAGTCGCCCAAGCTGTCAGTCAATCAATCACACAGCGCGCAAATCTCGTTATGAAATCAATGACGCTGTTACACTGCACAACGAAGCTCTACCTGTATTTACGTTGTGTTTGCATTGTTATTTGGTAAAAAGGCATTCGTGAGTGTGAAAAAACTGCGTTGCAATAATGAGATCTTTATTCACGCGATCACCAGACTGTATGTCATCTGCTCAGCTCATCACTGCAACCTTTCATGTGATGGAATAGATTTAAATATAATGCTTTAAACAATACATTTAATGATTTGTTAACCTGTTAACCGTTTCCAGAGCGTCGGCGCACTGAAGCGGTTTTTTTTTTATTTAGTTCAAATTTACTATCAGATTTAATGTTATACCTTGACAAACTATACATCATTAAAAAGATATAATACTCAAGATTCAGTATTTGACCACTATTGTATTCTGAGAAACTTATAGTGACAGTTATGTCTTAATTTGTGTCAGGAGTTATGAAATGAAAAAATGAGTCGATACCTTTAATATGAATTATGAGCGTCAGCTGGTCCATTCATAAAAAACACTCCGTGCTGTCGTCATGACAGCGATTCACAAAACATCGTCCCTCAGGGCTTTAGCTCAAAAATGTGCAGACTTGGAGAAATATTGATATATTCTCATAGATTCACATCATATTTCTATAGACAGGAATAATATTTGTTGAATTTATACCCAAATGCGTCGATGTAATCATTATGATCGCTTCTTACTGAGATGTGCTGTGTTTTCAATTCATACCAATAGCCTGAGGGCGCTATATGCACAATAACAGTCCATATATGGACCACGAAGAAGACCCATAGTCATGTGACATTCCAGGACGTCACTGATACAGCAAGTAGCTGACAGAGATCGCTGTAACATGCAGATAAAGATGTTTTGAAGACAATAAACATGATTGCAATGATATTTGAGTTACCTGTGTTCTTCAAGCCATGCCAGGTATTTCATAATAATAGATTATATTTATAATGTAATGCTAATCGATATAGATTTCATCATCGTGCAGAACACTATAAATAGTACATTTTCTGTCTGATTTTTTTTATCTGAAGCCAAATTAGATCACAGAAGATTATTTAAAACACTCGACTTGCGTTATAAAGTAAGTTTGGAGCACAAACATGGTTTTAATCTCATAAATGGTCGTGTATTGATGGTGTGCTAAGCTAACATGCTAGCTAGCCCAGGTGCACCTGCCACCAGCAGTTATTGTTTTATGATTTTTTTCTAAATAGGAATGCTTACTGAAATGTTTCAGTGCATTTGATACCAGTTTCAAATATTTAGTGAGAACTTTGATAAAAGAAATTAGGGTTTGAAACCCTATGAATAGCCTGTGAATAGCCAGTCGTTAGTAGCTATAATGCAGACAAAAGAAATGCATATTTAGAGCCATAACCAGTCTGGAGAGGTGTAAATGTGTGCAGGGAGAGACTGACTCTGAATGGGGCTCGTTTACACCACAAAATAATAGAGACAATAGACTGATTAGATGACTCAGAAGATGACTAAACATCAGTTTGCATTTTAGAGTCTAATCAAAATAAAGTAATTTGACATGATCTTGAAAAACATTTAACTAAATACAGAGTTTTAGACTTATCATTTTCAGATTTTAAATATAAAATGGTCACACATATGGCTTTAGCTGCAGTGCATTTCTAGATTGCTCCAGGGCCAACATCAATTTTATTTTTATGAAGATGTTTCATAAAAGTAAATTTCTAATAACTTTACAAAACTTTGAAGCTATTTAAACATTTTTTTTCATTATGACAATAATTATTTCTACATTTACAATAAACTACTAGGTGTCAGCTTTCAAATGAGATCATACTTGTGCTTTTAGTGCAAAGGGTTCATGAACTGTATCTGTTTAAGTTTGGGTATGCCATTTCTGGGGATTTTTCAAAAGTGGCCTTGAAGGTTAACAGGTTAATCTTCTCGATAGCTGTAATAGTAGAAACGTAGTAGTTTCCGAGAGTTTCACATGTAATACTAGCTATTTAATATGCAAACATGTCAGCCAATCACAGCAGTGGGCGTTTACACTGAAGTCTCACAGCAGACACGCCCCTTCAAACAGAGCGTTCAAATCAGAGGCTAAAATCAGGCTAGGAAAAATGCCTTTTATTTCTTAATTATGACAATGTTTGATGTAAAAATCACACTAACATTATAAGGGCACCCCAGGCAACACTATAAAATAATCCAGTTCATGACCCCTTTAAAACTATTAGAATTTTTTTTTTTACAAGAAAATACTGTTTCAGGTAAATTCATGTTTAAATAATTGTTACATGCCATTTTTTTGTAATTATTTGTTAAACTTACTAGCTGTTTCAGAGTGAAAATTGTTTTTAAAGTAAAAACAAATTTTCCAGTGCACACCGAAACAACACCTATGTACTAGGGCTGGGACGATACACCTATCTACCGATTCGATACTATGTATTGCGATTAAAAAAAAAAATTTTTAAGAATTGCGATTCTACAAGTATTGCGATTCTATATTGCAATTTTTTTTTTTAACACTAGACCATCAGGAAAAGTTAAATCATACACTTATACAGACTGTACATGATGTATAAGATGAGTCATATTTACAAAAACAAATCATCACATCTTATTGACTTTTATTTCAGAAGCATCATACAATACTACATTCTCTTGAATAAATGATTCAATAACAAATACATTTAACAGTCACTTGTCGCCACTTAGGCGAAACAATGTAATCGATAAATGTGTTATTTTAAGCACCAAGTTTCTATCAAAAGCTGATTTTGATCGCTCTCCTAGACATCAGTGTTCATATTTGAACTTTAAACTATGATAATTTTAACTATTGCATCACAGAAATAATGATACAATGAGATTGAAAAGACTGTTTGTGAAGCTGTTTCATGACAACTCTCCTGTTCAGCGGCAGTGCCAACACAAATTTGAATGTTGCGATATGATTTTGTCAAAGTTTAATAGACAGATGAATTGAAAGATCGTGTGGGTGTTTGAATGGAGATCACAGTCTTTTAAAGATGAATCGTGCAGCTCTGCTGTCTTATCTCTCTCTCAGCATACGAGTAGTGCGAGGGGTTTTCAGTCCTTTCAGTCTCACGTCTCTTCCACACGTCCACTTGGGATATTACGTCACTCAACAATCATAGATAACGACACATTTCATCCTCTGGTGGAACGAAAGTGGCTAACTCTGTCAACCTCATCTGCAAGCAAGGACAAAAATAAAGCAATTGAATTTTAATTTATATCAATTCTGCAATAAAATAAATTTTAGAATCGTATAAAAAAAAAAAAGCGAAAATTTTTTTCTCCCAGCCCTATTATGTACACAGTTTTGTTAAAGCAAATGTTTTGGTCCTGTACAGGGATGTTTTCCACTTTCCCACTGATTTAATCAGCAAGAATGTGCTTTTAATGTAAAAGTATTTACTTATAGATTTTACAGGTTGCCTCGAGCCATATGGTTTTGAATAAACGCCATGCCACGTGAAGTTTACATTCAAAGCTTGGCATGAACTTCTAAAGTTAGTTTTGAACCCAGCCGCTTGCACCTCACACAGCCTCTCTGTTCACAATGAAAGATTTATGGTTTATTTTTATCAGATGAGCAGGTTTGTCAGCAAGTTAATTGTGCGTTTGGTGTGATGTTTTGAGTTGCTGCTCAATTGTACACACAGCTTCACCGTAAAACCCATCTGGAAGACCACACCCTATTACACGCACACCACCGACATCCACTTCTCATATAAACACAATCCAGCCAGCGAAGCACAGCCCTGCACCTCTGACCTACAGTAGAGAGATTATAGCGAACACACACAAGATTACAGTTAACACACACTGGAGAGATTACAGTGAACATACTGCGCAGATTACACTCCTGCAGACACACATTTCAGTAAACACACACTGTTTAAAGGAATGCACTGGGTTCAATACAAGTTAAGCTGTATGGATGACATCTGTCACATGCCGTCGATTAACTCAGCAAAAAATACCAACTCGTACCTCACTTATAAATAAATATCAAATATTAAAACGTACTATTAAAATAAATGTTCAAGTTTTAATTATAAAATGAAAATGATAAATGCAAAATATACATTTAAAAACAATGTAAAAAAAAAAAAAATATATATATATATATATATATATATATATATATATATATATATATATATATATATATATATATATATATATATATATACCGTTTTTGTGGAGGAAAAGATAAATCTAAACTTCTGTACTTGGGCATGAATTTGAAGCAACATCCTAGAGCAGATCTGCAAGGTTGAGCGCTTTAAGGTCAGTATTTAAAAGTGAAAGGCATTCTTTCTGTCATTGCAATGTCTGTAATTGTGATAAACAAGAGGCAGTGTGACAGCACGGTTAATTACGGCATGGCCTGCTGGGCTTTATTAGCAGCAGCTGTCCGAGCACGTGTTTCTGAGACGCACTATATACTATTCTCACTCATCCTTCACTCTGTATGGAGAGGAGCCAGGCAGGGTAGGCAGCAGGTGTATCGGCACACAGGACTGTGTGTTTACGTCTGCGTTATCAGAGCGGATTCAACAAGGCTCTCTTTCATCTCTCTCTCTGTAGCATCAGGGTTTCCGTGTGTGCGTGTGGACGAGAGCTGCTTAAATTACACGTCTGTCCGTAGACTGTGTTTAAGGTCAGACTATTATAGGCAAGGCGGAGTTTGCTATGCTTAGACCTCATCTGTGCTGTCACGACCAAAACAAATGAAGACATCTCAATGTTAATGCAAGCCGTTCTGGAAACTGAGGAAAAATAGTGGTTTGCTCTGACGGATATTTGCTTAGGAGGTTAAACAACATGTTAATGATATTAAACTGTTATGGGAAAATTGAATTTGTCTTGAATTTCCTCCCTTGGGTTATTTTTAGCTCCTCCACTCACCCTCTGTTTCCATTTTCAGCATTAAAGCATGCCATTCCCAGAGTCGTAACTGTTTTCCAAGAGTGCTGTGGTTTGGTTTGGTCAGGACCCTCACGTTTGAGAGGATTTCATGCTGAGAGGCGGGCGGGATCGTTCATACCCTGTCCCGGGCGTCCAGTTCTCAATTAGAGGCCAGGATATCTCCATCTCACCTTTGTATTTAGCTAGTTTTGGCTCGGACTATTGCGTTTGAAGAGCCGCCCATGTGCTCATAGAGTGAGGTGAATGGGTTACTAAAACAAATTCACCTTGTCTGATCAGACAGCATATCAAAATTGACTCGGACCCATATTACAATGTCTTAAAGGCTAGATAACGTCCATCTTCCACCATGACAGATACAGTTTTGTGGTTTGATATTAATGTAGTAACTGTTTTGTATTATGATCTTCACCGCTTTGATCTAATGACAAGTGTGGGCATAATAGCCCATGTTTATGTGATGGCGTAACCCTGTACAAGCATTTTGGCTGCATGGTTTGTTTTGGAGGCATGTTTGATGATTCCCACAGTTAATCTTTCATCATGCTGTTCACCTCGAAAGTATTTCGCTGAACGAAACCTGCACTCCGCAAAACTGATCTCAGATGCTTGTGTGCTTGTTCGCACCTATTTAGTGTAGTAGACAAGCATCACTATTGCTCATACTTAAAGTGTGGTCACATTAGCAAGATGTCTGAAAAATTTTCCAAGCAAGAAACATCCATTGTCTTTTGTCAATAGTAAGTGATTTATGTAGTAGAACTTACACACAACTTGCATTCAGACCAAGAAGCTTTCTTCTGTTAAATGCAGCGAATTCGCATTACCCACTTCAATATGTTGTGAAATCTGTATGGGGAAATTTTTCACCTTCACGCGATTTTCCCAATCTCATAGATTCCTATAAAAATGACTGGATTTTGCCCACAAAAATTCTCAGATTAACAGCAAATGTGACCACACCTTTACAGTTGATATTTTAACAATCCCATAACTGTAGTTCGGGGCTATTATGTGTGTATTAAGGGCATGCATTTGTGGCTTCTTACTTTCCCCTTTGTTTTCTCAGTGTATGCTTGATGGATTAGGCTCGCATTCAAAACCAAACAAACATAAAGGCCAATGTAATTTGATTCCTGTGTAGTTTGTTTCACCCTAGATTAGTAATAAGTACTGATTAGTTTACACACAAGCACAAAGAAGAACAGTTCTCCTCGTAGATATCCAGTTAACCGTTGAGTGTCTCTCTCAAAGATTTGATACGTCAATGACCTCTGAAACTTTGGCAAATCTAGTGATTGATTGATGCTTATTGCTTATTACTATAAACACAACTTTAAAAAGCCATTATTTATCCCAGTACATGCAATTTGCATAAACGTAGTCAGACAGATTAAAACAGCTGATTTTTAACCACTGCTCACCATTTTGTGTGCAAAATCCATCAGGCAATCCGTGAATAGAGCATGCATGCTAAGACTTGTTTACCTTTCTTATTCTGGTTTATGCATATATGTTTTTGCATAGTGTTTGGATGTATTCTGCCTGCTTAGGACGTATCAGTGTGACAATTTCGCATACTGTACGAAATGTGAAGGAAGCTTGTGAAGGAAGTTTTGCATGCATCAGCTCACATCCAGACACTTACTCACACCTGGTAATAAGACATGTCTTTGTGCACTTGTACAGTAAGAATGCAGTCATCATAACTGAGGTGTTGTGTCAATGAATCTCCTCTGTTATTACCCGCAGCATGTGAGCACTCTATCAATGTCTGCGATTCATTCTTTAGTCTGAACTCTTTGATCCGAACAGGTGTGCAGAATGACAGCACATCTTACAGAAGAGCTTTATCACTGTTTTTAAAAACCAGTTATGAATCAGTGTTTCCTCTAGGTTCTTGTTCAGGGGGGGTGGTAGACCTGTGTCGCGGAGCGGGCGTGTTACGGATACATGGTGGGTTAGGGTTAGTAGGGCCCTATAAAATCCGTTTTTATTTTTTTCCAAATTCCGTTTTATTTTTTTCCAAATTCCGTTTTTTTCGTTTTAATTTTAGCAAATTCCTTTTTTTCCGTTTTAATTTTTGGGAATTCATTTTTTATTTATTTTTACCCATTACTGTTATTTTAGTCGTGTGCTTTTAATGTTAATGATTAAAATGTACACAAATAAAACACGAATGACATTAAATTTATTGAGGTAACAAACATCACATTTACTGCATGATGCAAACACTGCACTCGAAGTACTTCAGGTAACAACAAAATATTAATGGTCATGAGCTTTAAATTGTCCAGTAAAATACATTATATTAGTTTAAGTTTAAATAAAAGTCACACTCAGTCTCTCTCTCGCGCACTGTAAAGCGCGCTCTCAGACACAGTCGTCTCCCTCGCGCACTATCGAGTGCGCTCTCGGACACACTCGGTCTCTCGCGCGCACTGTCGAGTGCGCTCTCGGACACACTCGGTCTCTCGCGCGCACTGTCGAGTGCGCTCTTGGACACACTCGGTCTCTCGCGCACACTGTCGAGTGCGCTCTTGGACACACTCGGTCTCTCGCGCACACTGTCGAGTGCGCTCTCGGACACACTCGGTCTCTCCCGCACACTGTCGAGTGCGCTCTCGGACACACTCGGTCTCTCGCGCGCACTGTCGAGTGCGCTCTCGGACACACTCGGTCTCTCGCGCACACTGTCGAGTGCGCTCTCGGACACACTCGGTCTCTCGCGCACACTGTCGAGTGCGCTCTCGGACACACTCGGTCTCTCGCGCGCACTGTCGAGTGCGCTCTCGGACACACTCGGTCTCTCGCGCGCACTGTCGAGTGCGCTCTCGGACACACTCGGTCTCTCGCGCACACTGTCGAGTGCGCTCTTGGACACACTCGGTCTCTCGCGCACACTGTCGAGTGCGCTCTTGGAGACACTCGGTCTCTCGCGCGCACTGTTGAGTGCGCTCTCGGACACACTCGGTCTCTCGCGCGCACTGTCGAGTGCGCTCTCGGACACACTCGGTCTCTCGCGCGCACTGTAGAGTGCGCTCTCGGACACACTCGGTCTCTCGCGCGCACTGTTGAGTGCGCTCTCGGACACACTCGGTCTCTCGCGCGCACTGTCGAGTGCGCTCTTGGACACACTCGGTCTCTCGCGCACACTGTCGAGTGCGCTCTTGGAGACACTCGGTCTCTCGCGCGCACTGTTGAGTGCGCTCTCGGACACACTCGGTCTCACCCGCGCAGTGTGTGTGTGTATGTGAGAGACGCGTGAGTGACAGAGACGGAGGGAGAGCAGGGAAAGGAAATGCAACTGAAAGAATACGCTGCGTGTTTTAAATGGCGTTAAAGAAATGAATAATGAAATGCAAAATGTGGCGGCTGGTGTTGATTCTGTGGCGCACCGCGACGAATTAGTCTATGTGTGGAAACACTGCATAAAAGTCACGTGGGAACTGCTCGGCTCGGTACTGACGCGTCAAGTTTCCTTAACTTTTTCGCCGACGAAAGCAGAGCCGTGGAGAGCCGCTTCGCCATGCTTTCATTGTTTTCAGGGGAGAGGCAGCTGAAATGACGGGAGAGGTTGTGTCGCCCATATTTGTTTCCCCCGGTCTGCATTTTCCCCAGACATGCGTTCTTCTCCCACACAAAAACAGAATTTCATTCCAAATATGTAAAATTCCGCGAAATTCCGCATTAACAGTAGATTCCGCGTTAATTTGCCAATTCCGCGATTTCCGCATCGCGGAAATCATTTGGCCCTAGGTTAGGGTCACAATATTTATAGGTATTTAGCAGTGATATTGCCTGGATTTTCTATTTACAAAGAAGTAAGCTAATTGTCTGCACAAAATATGATAGCATTAAAATATACCAATATGTAACGAGAAAGTTTAAAGTGGCTTCATAAATTAATTAAAAACAGAAAGCAAAACACATCTGATGCACAATGGTAGGGGAAACACTGTGAATGATTTCCTTCTTTAAACATTGAAAAAACTTTTTTAAGGTTACAAGGTTCCAATGGACGTGAGGGATTCCTTTAAGACAGTGAGATGTTACTTTCATCCTTCACTGTCTTCACTGTTTTTGTCTGTAGAGAACATCAGATCTCCTTCTGTTTGGTTTCCTTTATCTCTTCAGAGTGAGTGGAGTAGGTTAATATACTTAACTAGGTGTAGCGGTACAAGTGGAAAAAAACTGTACGTGAAGGTTTAAATGTGTAGGAGCGCAAGAGGATTACAGCTGTGTGTTCATCTCTCATTACTGTGCGTGAGACGTCTCTAATCTCAATCGTGCTTTCTCCTTCAGGCATTTAAAGATGAGCTGGAGGGAATGATTCAGGAACAGATGAACAAGGGGAATAACCCAGCAGGACTGCTCGCTCTGCGGCAGATCGCAGACTTCTTCATGACCAGCTCCTTAGCCGGTTTCTCCACCTCCCCCCTCAGTGAGTATCGGCATGGTGCGGCTCATCTCCACTGCAACAGATTGCATCAGAGACTCCTCCACCTGTTCAGAGTTATACAGTTCAATTCCAATTTTTTCATTTGCCATTTATTTATAAAGCAAATTTAAAAATAACCTGGCTTGGCCAAAAGTGCTGTAAATAAAAAAAAATACACAAATGCAGTTACAAAAGGTTGAAAGCACAAGAGAAAAGATTAGGTTTTTTTTTAGCATACAGGTCAGTAAATAATAGCTGTTTCCATAAACAAACGTTGAAGGAGGAAATACAACCAGCCAAGTCAAGAAAGCGTTTGCATTCTTTTATCTCACTACTTCCTTCCTTATCACCCCATCCAACTCTCCACACATGTATTTGTTTTCTTTCTGTGCTCTGCTATGCGGAACTAATCACTGGAACTTCAGTGAACCCCTTTCAGTACTTACTGTTCCATACTGATACTGTTACTGTACTGATCCGTCTAGAGCGTTTTCTAGAGCATATCATGGATAACTGGATCTGATATTTAGAAATAAGAATTTAATGTATAACATAGTTCAAAATGCAAAGCTCCCTTCCCAGTTTGCACAGTTTATTTATGACTGCCCACATTTGCACAGATATATAAAGTCTATTCAATGGATGTTTTGAAAGCAATTCTCAATCTTACACTACACCAAGCTCCAGATTTTTCCAGCTGGACTTCCATAGAGTTCTGGAATATTCAGTCAACTGGAGGTCTGAAATGAGTTCCAGAATGTTTAGTTTCCAGTAATGGAAATGTGTTGTCAAGCGGAGCTCTAAAATAAGATCTGGACTGCGTTACCCAAAGGCATCATGAGCCCAAGTCCCCAAGAGTGTGGAGACCATTGCCACCTATTTTCATTACAATGAAATCAAAACGCTTTTGGGAAACGTAGCCCAGGATTGTTTAGTAAAGTGGAGTTCTGGATAGACTTGTGGGATGTTTAGCCATGTAGAGTTCAAGGATGAGTTCTGGAACATTTAGCCAAGTGGAGTTCTGTAATATACTTTGTCTGTGCTTTATATAAAATGTGATTATTGTAGATGTGAAGAGCTAACCGGGATTATTGTATGGCTGAATTTTTTTTATTTTCTTTTTTTTCTCTTATTTACTATTATTGGATTTCTTAATTCTTCTTTGACCAGAATCCCTAAAGGTTATAAATAAGCTATGGTAAATGGATTTCAGGAAAGTTTATAGCTGTATAAATTCAATCCAACTAAAACGTCTTTATTAGATTTCAGGCGTATTAGTGTTTCATGGACACTTCTGAGGTGTTATCAGTTAGTCAGGACACACCACTGGCTTTATTTAGAGTCTGAGTTTGACCAGTATCAGGGTATCGATTTACACACCACTTTGTTGTCCATATTCCCACTAGAGCAATACTAAACTGTCAATTTCAAGTTGTGCGCTCAGGTGGCCTCGCTCATTGATATCTAATAAACATCTTGATGCTTTTAAATACATTTTTAATTGAAGTTATATTTTGTTAAATGGTTTAAAACTGTTAACACAAACAAATGAGAAAGCAACACACAGCAAATTGTTTGTTTTGTGTTTTTCACTTGTTCTTGAATTGTTCCCGGTTTTCTCAGGTTTGGGCATGGTGACCCCAATAAACGACATGTTCAGCATGGAGTCCAATACTATGGTGAAGGGAGAGAAACAGACCCGCTGCAAACTGGCCAGCCTCTACAGAATAGTGGACCTGTTCAGCTGGGCCCACTTCACAAGCTGTTACATTACAGTAAGGCATAGCTTTCTATCATTTATATTGGTACCAAAGGTTAAATAATATAGTTGATTTTTATCTGCTAGTATTTTAGAACAAGGAAATGAAAGTGAAGGGCATACATGGTGTTATCCAGTGTTTCGCAATCAGTTCGTGCCGGCAATAAACATTATTGTTCCTCTAATCAGACACTCCATTTAATTCATTGAGCCAAGTAGATCCTTCCATTAATTTATTCCCCAATAATGTCATATTATACTATTATATTATTATTAAATTATACACAGCTACTTTTTGAATGGCCGTCAATGGAGAAATATGCTGTTTATCATCATAATTTTGTAGTTACAGCATCTCTACTCATGCTGATGTGCTAAAAAAGGGAAATATCCAATTTTTTGAATATATGGATAACTGTTGGTATGGATTAAAAAACCTTGATCTAATTTGATCTTGAGAAGAAAAACTGCAACTGCTTTTTTTTTACCTTGTAGGTTCGTGTCAGTAAGGAGCAGGATCATATCCTCATCATCCCCAGAGGGCTGTCCTTCGCCGAGGCCTCTGCGTCCAATCTGGTAAACAAACTGTCTGTCTGGCATTATCACAGCAGAGCCTGATAGCGGTTCTGGGAACGGCTTGAGCATCACGCCCAGAGGGCTGACAGGGTCACTTTGAGCTACGACTTTAGCTCAAACTCACATTCCAGTGAGAATGAAAATAGATTCGATTCAGGCTTTTGTCGTTCTACCATCGGAATTCATTTATCAGTTACATGTGTTGATAACTGAAACAGTAATTAATCATTTATCATGTATTGATCAAATAGCTTATTGGTTATATTATATTCTGCTTTGGCATTTCTGTTTTCTTAGTGGTTTAACAGCTTGTTTAAATTAATGAGACATTATTATTGCCCAGAGCTTAATAATAGTTGAAATGATATGTGTTTGGGATTTCAGTCTGAAATGTGCCGTGCTCAGAGGGAACGTGTGTTGGCAGACCTTGACTGAGCTCTCTGATCGTTGCCAATATTTGACATGCTTAATCAGCCGGTTATTTCTTTTAAATCTCAGAGTGGGTTTTGGATCCGTACTAGCCTGTGTGTTCATGTTAGTCGGAGGCTTTTAGTGCCTGTAGTTGTTCATGCTTATTATTTTGTTATTGTATTGTGGTGGTTCTCAATCCTGGTCCTGGAAAACCCCTGCACTGAACATTTAGGATATTTCCCTAAGTATACTCCAGTTTGGCACTAGAAAGTTACTTCCCTATCCAGTGTTTGTGCTATTTCTCTCCAGAAGTTTATACAACTCTGCATAGCCTAATGCTGCGTTCACACTAAACTCGAATAGAGCTTCAAATTCGCGTCTAGTTGGACGCTTGAACATTTTGAATCCATTTGCGCGTCCAAAGCGAAATTGACGCGCGTAAAAAGCAAAAGTTTCTGTCATTTATTTTTGTTTTGATGATAAATGGAGCGAGCCTCCAAAAGTGATTAACCTGTCCATTTTTTTCCTTACACAACACTGTTCAGACACGAACTATGTTCTTGCACTAAAGTATGTTGGTTGTCTTTACATTAGAATAATAATGTTCGATATAGGCTAATCTAGATTATAATGGAATAAATAGCATTAAATACGAAAATAAATGTCTCATATATTGAAATCAAGTTTTCATGTTTTAATATTTAGACCACTTCTATAATTGATTGCTATCAGGATGTGAAGATCATTTCAACCAGCATAACAAAAGGTTTTTATAAAAAAAATGCCTACCCTACCTTTAACCCACACAAGTGTTCATAAACGTGTGCGTCTATTGTTGTTGTGTCTCCAGTAGTTCAATCTCTCCAATTTAGTTTTAACGGTGAATTGAAACAAAGGTCTGGGACAGTGTTGCCACTTTGTGAACCAGCTAATTAGTGCAAAACAATTCAATAAAACAATTCAAGACTCATGTGCAAGCTGAGCGTACGCAAGTATGTGTGTTTAGAAAAATCAAGCTTTGTAACAACATACATCCCCTAGGGTATACATAAAAACAAAGTACCTTTGGGCTTTTAGGACTCTGATAATCTTATCTGATAATCATATTGAGAATGGCTGGAGTATGGGTAATGGATAAACTAGGACTGTGCGATTAATTGAGATCGTAATAAAATCCCAAATTGAGTAAAATCTGGCCTAAGATCTGCAACCGTCGAGTTAGTTGGTGACAACCAGAATTGAACCTGTTCTTGAAGTTTCACTTTTTTCCCTCCCGCCAGCGTAATAATGAGTTTTGACATGCTCCTCGTGGTGATGCTGTTTTGACAACTTCCTGCCAATCAGGTGATTTAGTGCTGGAATGAATTTGTGAAGCACATTTGTCCTCCTGCCTGCAGCGTTTATGACTCCGTGAACAGAATTGAAATCGCCTGAGGAGAGCAGTGGCAGTATCTGCGTCTGACTTGCACTCTTGCGCTGGCTAATGCTGTGTTTGAGGTACAGTTACACACATTGTTCACAGTCATGAAAAAATACACTCAGTCATTGTGTCGTTTCAGGATTGCGGTAGATTTCTTTGCTCTTGCACTCTTGGTTATGTATAATAGGCTTTAATAGGTGCCATTGACCTTTTATTTATGGATCAAAGCCAGTACAGGTTTGTCCAGTTTCTGTTTGTGTGGACTGTGTGTTTTAGACAGTGAGAGTTAGATAAAGCCCGATCTCTTTTGCATAGTCGGATATACAGGATTTTTTTATCTGTGTGTGAGAGAAAGAGACCTCAGTGTTGCTGACACCGTCATTCAGAGCTCCTGTTCTCCGCTTCTGTGGGCGTGACTGTGGGTTTGTGCCCGCTGGAATGAGGCCAGCAATCTGGGTCACAGTATTATTAACCCTCTATGTGATCAGTCACTTTCACACTCTCTCTTGTACACTTATTAGTGCACTAAGCCCCTTAACAGAGACGAATATGATGAGAAGAGAATGCTCACGCAAAACTGTCATGACTAGGGCTGGGCGATATGGCCAAAAAAATCATATCTCTGTATTTTTTGGTTAAATGGCAATATACGATATATATCTCGGTACTTTCTACGTTTTTCTATTTGGTTAAAGAAAATCTGTATTTATTTAAAAAAATGTTATTTGACATCCTGCTCACTGATATCCAAACAATGTAAATATTGAAGGATATGGAAACAAATATAGTGAATGTAATGTAGGCTATGCTATATACTACGTGCAAAAAGGTGGTTAAAATCACATTACATTCTAACATCATAACATTACAATCTAAAAACAAAAATAATGCTTTTGTTTTTAAAATGACTAAAGGCTAAACTAAAAATGAAAATAAAAACAAAAGCACAAACTAATTATAGGCTATTAGCCTGCATTTGATTACCCCATTATAATGGTTACTTTCATAAAGACATACTTGTAGGTTTAAAATTCCACATATGGCACATTTATTGTCTCCAACAACAAATATTTTAGCAATATGTATATTTTAGTCAGAATTATTGCGCTACTCTTCTATTGTGCTCGTCTGTTTGGCGCGCGCGGCGGTACTCATTAACGGAAGCTTGAGTATTAGCTGAGATTCACTTGCAGAAGCTCATCCTCTCCTAACAATGAAATGGACATATTTGTTTGACTTTCTAACATTTACAGATGGAGAATATACCCGTGAAATGTAAGTTAAGCACTGAGGAAAGCACCACATCTCAAACGCATTAAACGGCGCAAGTATTTATCTGTCAGTCAGCAACAGTATCTGTCAGAGCATCTGACAGGGCAAGCTAACTATATCTAATCTTACCAGTTATTTTGAAGCGCTTAGTACAATTTGTCCCAAACATGACAAGCTAATATTATGTACTTTCACTGCTGGAGCTCACACTGTGTACTCGCTATTTTTCAGATGTGCTTTACCCGGCCTTACTCACCGTAACCGCATTTTTACTGGTAAGAATTCAATTAGAGAGCTTTACAATTCAATTCCTTCTAGTAGCAATTACAATTAGAGAGCTCTTTAAAATGGCAAGCCGTTTTAGCTTAAATTGTACCCGGCCTTACTCACCGTAACTGCATTTTTACTGGTAAGAATTCAAATAGAGAGCTCTGCAATTGCATTGTTACTAGTAAGAATTGGATTAGAGAGCTCTCTTATGGTAATTCTTACTAGTAACAATTTAATTGTAGAGCTCTCTTAATTGTAATTGTTACTAGTAAGAATTAAATTAGAGAGCTCCGTAATTAAAAATTAATGGAAGTCAATGGAGACATATGACTAGTATAAAAATAATTTGTAGAGCTCTCTAATTGAATTCTTACCAGTAAAAATGCAATTACGACGAGTAAGGCTGGGTACAATTTAAGCTAAAACGGCTTGCCATAGTAGTCAAAAGAGCCAAGTCTTAATGATATTCTGATCTGTAGATATAGCTTTGATCTGCCCTTTGAAGTACATTTAAAAAAAAAAAATTAAAAAAACATTATTTGGGGTCATTTGTAAGTTGCCTGCCAGTGCCAGCCTTTTTGATCATGTTCACAAAACTTGTAAATATGTAAATAGTAGGGCCGGGACTCGATTAAAAAAAATTATCTAATTAATTAGAGGCTTTGTAATTAATTAATCGAAATTAATCGCATTTTAATTGCATAAATATTTGACCTGAGAACAGTGAGAAGTAATCTTTTTCACATGGATTTTTAGTATACCATTGAATAATGACTCTATACATAAGCTTAAGCAACAAAATATTGTTTATTTTTGTTCAACCAATTCCAGCAGACCAATGCAATTTTTGCCATTTGGTGTGGGTCCTTGTTCTCGGAGTCGGGCTAACGTCCACGCTAGCTGCTATATGTTTTGCGTTGAGGTGATACTTGAAGCTCGATGTGCTGCGGTGATATGCGAATTTCTTGTTGCATAGCTTGCACACAACCATGCTTTTATCGACGCTTCCATCCGTTCGTTTTTTATAACAAAATTTCCCATCCACGGGGCAAACCAAAACGGTCTCGCCAGCTTCTTCGTTCATGTTCACTGTGGTGTGTTGTTGTCTGAAGTCATGAACGCTAGTTGGTGCTGCAGTATAAACTCATCCAGTGAGAAACGTTCCGCGGTGCAAAAATAAGTGTGATTTACAATGCGTAAAAACGTGTTTAACGTGTAATTTTTTTGTGTAATTAATTAATCTTAATTAACGCGTTAAAGTCCCGGCTCTAGTAAATAGTCAATATATCAAAAGAACAAGGCATCTGCTTTTAAACAAACAAACAAAAAATATTCTAGCTTCATTCATTCTTAATCCACACTTGAAAGTTTAATAAAAAAATACATTTTCAACAAAAAAAATACATTTTCAACAAAAAAAAATATCAAACATTTTCGAAGGAAATCATGTTTTTGTCAAAGACTTTCTTCTGATCAGATTCAGAATGACAATCAAAACATGAATTATCGGAGATGGAGTCCATCAACACCCCCAAAGCTTGCACAGTCTTATACCTCTTTGTGGGTTTTGACGTTCCATACGGTAATGTTTGGCAGTTTTGATTTATGTGATTGTTGATTTATCTGATGATTGCATTAGCTAACTTGTGCGTAAACAACTATTTACGCAGATCATCTTCTTCACTTGTTTTTGGATCCAGAGATGCTGTACTATTTCAGAAGATGCGTAACAGCGCCCCCTATCATATAACATCGAAAACACAGATTGCCATACGTACTTCTGAATGGCAGGGAAGTGTTGTTATAAATGACGGAAAATTTCATCTATGGTGGGGAAAGAGTTAATGTCAATAGCGTGAACTCTCCAGGATGGTTTACATACTGAAGTTTAATAGTACTTAAGGTAAAGGTGTGGTCATGTTAGTGAATATTTGGTGAATTATTGTGCTCTTAAAAGGTCTAGGATCTATTTTTAATTAGTCTACTGATGTATGATGTAGGGCTGGGTATTCGATTCGATTTTGATTCATAAGCTTGCAATTCGATTCCGATTCAATTCGATTCAATATTGATTATTTTGGATATCAGGTACAATACATGGCA
The DNA here is from genome assembly GCF_051911475.1 of Siphateles boraxobius. Classification (NCBI taxonomy): domain Eukaryota; kingdom Metazoa; phylum Chordata; class Actinopteri; order Cypriniformes; family Leuciscidae; genus Siphateles; species Siphateles boraxobius. The sequence continues at coordinate 28,023,752 of NW_027508733.1, forward strand.
AATTTTCTCAAGGAAAACAAATCTCTTAACCAATGCTGTAAACTATGGGAGTCAGTTGTATCATTAAAATTGTTTCATTAGCCTACTATAGCCCAATGTTGAAGGTAAAGATTTACTGATTTTTATAAAAAAAAAACTTAAATTACACTTTAATTTATTTTTCTAATAATAAAGTTATATGAAATATAAACATTTAAATGCTGGCTGTCATAAAAACTTGCCAGATTTATTCAAACATGCATTAAATATTGAAGAACATAAAAAATTATAATGAATATGTAATATGGTGCATATATTTAGCAAAATGCTCCTCTCTAGAGTTTATTTTTCTAGCTGACTAACAAGTTCATGGTCACTGGATATGGTTTTTCTGAGGTAAATGTGACGCTAATGACATTGTTTACAAGCTGTTTCACTGACGTCTTTCCACGGTTGAAACACTGATTGAGAGATTCCATGTGACAATAAGGATTTCGATAAGTTGTATCTTTTAACACACTTTCAGATGCTCATTCTTGTTTATTTCGCGCTGTAACTGGTAATATTAAAGCTGCAGTAGGGAGTTATGAGAAAATGTTGACTTAGCCTGAAAATTTGAAGAAGCACAACTTACAGGTCCAACCCCCTTGCTCTCTGCTGCGCTACAGCCCTCCCTCCACAGCTCCTCCCCCACAGCGGAGCCTGCCGTGAACGCGCAGGCTAGTAAGCAGGACCACCGATGACGGCGGATTATAAACCGTTATGGAACATTCACTAATAGGGACGAAACATCAACAATATGCTTTACATTGACTATGGCCTGCCCATACTTTGACTACAAACTTGGTCCTCAAATCATTAGGTTTTTTGCAATACATGTAACTTCATAAGGTTGCACTCTTTCTATAAGTTATAAATAGCTAGTAAGATAACGTTAAAGGATTAGTTCACTTTTTAAAAAAAAACTTTAGCTGATAATTTACTCACCCCCATGTCATCCAAGATGTCCATGTCTTTCTTTCTTCAGTCGAAATGACAAAAGAAATGAAGGTTTTTGATGAAAACATTCCAGGCTTTTTCTCCATATAATGGACTTCAATAGGACACAAACGTTTCGAGGACCAAATGACAGTTTCAGCACAGCTTCAAAGGGCTTTAAACGATACCAGACGATGAATAAGGGTCTTATCTAGCGAAACGATCGGTCATTTCAAAAATAAATAAAAAACTTTACGTTTTATAAGCACAAATGCTCGCCTTGCTCTGTTCTGTGATGCACGTTCGTGATCCTGTTCGAACTCGTTCATCAAAATGAAAAATCTTTTTTCGAGTCATTTCGTTCGTTGAATAGAAGTTTGAACAGGAGAGTCACGAACGACGGTACGCGCTCGCGCTGTGCAAGAGAGGGGTGATCAGCGCGTACACGAGCGTGATTGACACTGCTAAGACATTCTTCCTGGCTCTGATTGGTTGTTTCTGACCGGGAGCGGTGTATTTCTGCAAATGGCAGTAGGACCACAGGGAGGAGCCAGAGGAGCTTGATTTTTTCACAGATTATCTGTCTCATATTCTACTGTCAGGACATAATGACAGTTTTAACAAATACTTGTTTACAAAAGTTACCTACTGCAGCTTTAAGGCGGAAGTGAAGATCATGTGTGTTCGGCGCTGCTGTTTCTCGAGCGGAGCTACGCCAGAGCGATCTCACGCCACAGCGTCAAAGCGGTATGTTTGGAAATGTCGTAAGAAAATGGACGTAATTTGAAATCTGAGACTTTGTTTCATATAAATAGTAACAAAGCACAAAGATTATTGCGTTTATTGGATGGGATGCGCGCTACAATGTTCCATTTATTCATCAACTGAAAACAGGATGACTAATCGATTTAAGAATCGATATCGGTTCGTAAAAATGAGAATCGATTAAAATCGAGAAATCAATATTTTTTTTACCCAGCCCTAGTATGAAGCACAGCTCACTCAAAGGTCACTTTCAAACCAAGCAGCTTCGTGTTGGTCAATGCAGCAAAACTTTAACCCTTTGCGTAATCTGCATGGGGAAATCAATCGCTCAAGCATTTCAGCATGGATTTCGTCCACGAAATGATAAATGTCACCCACCTATAGGAGTGTGTTCAAATTCCTAACCACAATGTTGATTAGTGTTTTGCTAAAGCAAGCTTTTACTGTTACATAATGTGGCATGAGATTTCATGTCTATGAAGCAACTCCTGTGAACCGTTCCAAATGTTCGTTTCACAGGAAATTGTAACTTTAGTTTTTTTTCCTTTTTATGCCTGCTAATTGCACTGTTAATTGTTTTTCACTCCACAAAAATAATTTAGTAATGATGAATATAATAACGTGTTTGCTGGACTATTTTACTGCAAAAGTGACAAGTCAAACCACACATACATACTGATTAAAGCATTTACCCGTACCATTTATTACTTAAACAAATTCATACTCTAAGCTACAAATCTCTTCAAATCGGATGAGAAATTTTGCGGTTTCCTGAGAACTGTTAAGTCTTGTTTCAGTCCATTAGCATTAGTGTGGTGGCATAATACAGCAGATATGTCTATATAGAAGAGAACCAACTTCCTGTGGCCAGTTTAATAGTCAATATGTTACAGATGAAGAAAGAATAGCTTGAGATAGATGTCAAAACTGTCATGTGATATTAGTGGCCGTGTGTAAAACATGATCTGCATGAGGTTGGATGTCACTCAGAGCTCATTAGCAGAGCAGTGGTACTGTGTGTTTATTTTCAGCTGGTAGTGATATGGGTGCGGCATCGACAGGCATGTGAAGGGCATGTTGGGAGGCTTGTTAAAGGACCAGCATGTGATGCAATTCAATATTTAATCAGAGCTCTAGAGGAATCAGACACGCACAAGCATCTTCTTTCACTTCCTATTACAAAAACAACACGCAACCAATGATTGACAAATAGATCCTCTACCATTGAAATGTTTGAGGTTGGGAAGAATTTTTTTTTTAATGTTTTTGAAAGTCTCTTATGTTCACCATTCACCAAGGCTTCATTTATTTGATCATATATACAGTAAAAAACAGTAATGTTAAATATTATTACAATTTAAAATAACTGTTTTCTATTTGAATATGTATTCCTGTAATCAAAGTTGACTATTCAGCATCATTACTCCAGTCTTAAGTGTCACATGATCCTTCAGAAATCATTCTAATATGCTCTTTTGCTGCTAAAGAAACATTTATTATTATTATAAATGTTGAAAACAGTTGTGCTGCTTAATATTTTTGTGGAAACCATTCAGGTTTGATGAATACAAAGTAAAAAAAAAACAGCATTTATTTGATATAGAAATCTTTTGTAAAATGATAAATGCCTTTACTGGTTTCATCTGTTTAGAGGCACCCGTGCTGAATAAAATTATCAATTTCAATCAGCTTCTTTAAAAAAAAAAAAAAAAATCTTACCAAACCCCAAACTTTTGAACGGGAGTGTAAATGTAAAGCGTAATTAAGCTGTAAACATCCTCTATCGAGGTTACCAAAAAATGGTGGCTTATTAAAAACATTAACCTAATCATCCACTGGTTCTCAGTTAATCTTCGAAGACGGTTCCTTCCTGATTAGGTGTACGATGTCAGGATTAATAGGAAATGAGGAAATGTGTTGGACACTGTAGAGAAGGGAATAAAGACCTATAGTCTGTGTATTGATACTTCTGGTTTGTTTATTAATAAGTGAAAGTGAAGTGAAGTGAAGTGAAAGTGACACGTGATGGCAAAGTATGGTAACCCATACTTGGAATTTGACCTCTGCATTTAACCCATCCAAGTAAGTGCACACACATTGGGAGCAGAGTAGTGAGTAGTGAACACACACACACACTGCAAACGTGGATACACACACCCGGAGCAGCGGGCAACCTTGAGTGGCCTTGATTGGGGGTTAGGTGCCTTGCTCAAGGACACCTCAGTCATATTCCTGCCGGTACTGGAATCGAACCAGCAACCTTTGGGTCACCAGTCCAACTCTGTTACCATTAGGCCATGACTGCCCCAATAAGCACTCAGATAGGAGTAATCAGATGCTGTCTCTGCTCTAATATAATTTATGATACATCTGTTTTAGCCTCACCGCTGTTTGTGTTAAGTGATCATAAAGTACATTATATTCCACATTATGCGTTTATTTCGTTCTCCAGGTAAAGGTGAACATTCTCGGTGACGTGATCGATCAGGGCTCCACCAACCTGCAGATCGACCCGGCCGGCTTCAGCCCTCACGCCGCCATATACTCCATGAGACCCGACGTGCGCTGCATCATTCACATACGCACACCTGCCACTGCTGCTGTAAGTGTCAGCCCAGTTACACCAGCTTCAGCTTCACATGCACTATCACAAAAAAAAGAGTAGTTTATTTCAAAGAAATTATGACTTTTTATTTGAAATCGCCTTGACTTGCATGAATCTCTTCTGTTATGTCAGGTGTCGTCTATGAAGTGTGGCCTGCTGCCCATCTCTCAGGAGTCTCTGATCCTTGGTGACATTGCCTACTACAACTACCAAGGCAGTCTAGATGAGCCGGATGAGCGCCTGGAGCTTCAGAAAGCCCTAGGACCGTCAACGAAGGTAAACAACCTTGCCACATTTCATGAGCTGTTGTTTGATGAAAGTGAGTATGAAAGCGAAAAATGCAGTATGTTTGTAAATGTGCAAACAATTTTTCTCAGATCTGTGTATGTGTGTGTTGCAGGTGTTGGTTTTAAGGAATCATGGGGTTGTAGCTCTCGGGGAAACCATTGAAGAGGCCTTTCACTACATTTACAATGCTCAATTTGCCTGTGAAATTCAGGTAAAATGCTCATAATGCTGGGTAATGCATTTTTAAAATGGTTTTGGGCGGTGTTTTCATAACATGCACAAATACACATGGTGAAAAGAACGTTAAGTGCTCTTTAACCAAATTTTGGTAGCTGTGGTTCAAAAAGCCATCACTTCACTTCAGGAGGCCTTAATTAACCCCCTGGACTTGTATGGATTACTTTTATGATGGATGGATGCGCTTTTTTGGGCTTCAAAATCCAAGTTACCATTAACTCCCATTATAAAGCTTGGAAGAGCCAAGATATTTTTTAATATTACTACAATTTATTTTGGCTGAAAGAAGAAAGTCACATACAACTAGGATAGCTTGAGTGCGAGTAAATGATGGGATAAATGTTAAACTGCGCTTCATTTCTGCAAAAGGAACTAAAACTGGCGTTTTGTGCCGTAGATGTCTGACGTGGTTCTGTCTCTCTAGGTGAATGCGTTCTCCTGCGCTGGAGGAGTGGAGAACCTGATCGTGTTGGATCTGGAGAAGTTTAAACCTCGTACACAGGGGGTGGCAGAAGCCGGGGTCAACTTCGGCTCTCAGCACAAGTGGAGGATGGGAGAGCTGGAGTTCGAGTCGCTCATGAGAATGCTGGACAATCTGGTATGTTTGTGTGAGACTCAAATAGGGTTGCAATGAGCTCTGTGCCAATCATCTCCCAGTGTGATACAGAAACCGGATTTGAACTCTGCTTTGGCTCATTGATCGTGCCAAGTGTGAAAACAGCCAAAAGCGTTCGCTAAATGACTACCTACTACTAGTCCAACTGTGTTTGAGAGGAATAATCACAGGGGAGAGACTGGAAAATCACTTCTTTTAGCCTATTTCTTTCCCTGCTCTCCTTCCTCTCCTATTAGGCAGACAAACGGATAACCAACGTAAAGAGAGAGACAAACTGGAGTTGAAAAGCACTCCTGCCACAACTCTTTTCTCTTCTTTCTGTCCATGTCTTTCTCCAGCTGTGCAGACTGCGCTGTTTTCTCTCTGTCCGTGTGAGATAGGGAAGAATGCCGGCATGTGGAAAGTGTTTTCTCAGCCGAGGCAGAAGAATGGAGTGATGTGGAAGATGATAATGATATGGTGCGTCGCTCAGTGAGCCACCATTACCCGCTTCCAGTGAAGCGATATGTTTTTCCCACTTATGCTGGAGAGTTTCAGGATATGGTTACAGATGTACCTTAAAGACTGTGTCTTTTGTAGTCGACTTTTCGTGCACCTTCTGCAGTGGCTCATTATATAAACCTATTCAAAGGGTTGAAGCTCATTCATAAAAGGCCTTTGATTCGTTGGCAATCGAATTATTTAAGAATAGGTCTCATCCTTATATCATATCTAGTTCTTTTTATTTAATGTAATACATTTACTTTCAGGGTTACAGGACAGGCTACACGTACCGGCACCCCATCGTGCGGGAGAAGCCGCGGCACAAGAGCGAAGTGGAGATTCCCGCGACCGTGACGGCATTCATGTTCGATGACGACGACACTCCACGTTTCCCTATGAAGTTGCTGCAGCAGCGACAGCAGAGAGAGAAAACACGCTGGCTCAATTCACCCAACTGCTACATGAAGGTGAACGTGTCGGACGGGGCTAGCGAGGAGAACGGACGCACCAAGACCATGGTGAGGCTCAGGTCATGTATGTCATGGTGCTCTGAGATCTTGTTTTTGAAAGCCTTGCATGCTAAGCAGAAAGTCCTCAGGTGTTTTTTGTGGAAGAGCAAGAATGTGGTTATTTCCTGGGCATACCTGACAGTCTAGCTGCAGATGAAACTCATATTTTTATTGTCATCACAGATAAACTTTGAAGCCTCATAACTTCTGTCAGCCGTCTGGATGACGCCACTGTCTTCAACGCTGATTCCAAATGAACACAGTTCCCTACTGACCTCTAGTGGTCGAGGCTTTAGTATTACAACTTTGGCTGCATACTCACCAAGAGCAAAATGTCAACCGTAGCTAAAAAGTCTAGATCTAGCTCAGAAGTATACTTTTGTGCAAATGATTTCATGGCAAAAATTTGTAGGGGCGGTTTTAAGGTCAGTGGAGATTCGGGCTTTAGCCCAAACTGAAATTGGGCATTTTTATTTAAAGGAATTAATTAATTAAAATTAATTTAAGGGAATAATGAAAAAGAAAGGCTTATTGTATTAGTGAAATAATTTTAACTATTTGCAAATAATATTTTATTTTTAAGTATGCATATATTCTCTCTACATGAATCAAGGAAATTATTGCATATTTTCAATTAAAAAGGCAAAATTTTATTTTAAAAAAGCAAATAATTTAAACGCCTCTGATTGGCCGATGCATTCAACACACATGCCTGTAATTGGCCACAATGCTCAACGCTGCAAAAGCACGTTGTAAGTACCTTTAATGCAAAGGGAAAAATATAAATAAATCTGTAATATGCACTTTTCATGATTAGGTAATTGCGGCAGCTGTAATCTGATTCACATTTGTTTTTCTGATTAATTGTTTTGCTCTATGAGAAAGACAAGGTAACAAAATATCCAGGGCTTTTGTTAAAACATTCGGGGCTTAAGCCCCCTTAGCCCAGCCCTAGTGCCGCCCCTGCTTGAGAGAAATTTTGGTTGCAACTCTTTTGCCCTAGACTTTACGTCGACTCTGAGTGACCACAGAGGGCTTTATCTTTCTAAACAAATCTCAGTCTGCATTTGTTTTCTTGAATTCTGTCCTAAATCTCTTTCTTTTACTCGATCTCTGCAGTGGATGAAGTCAGATGATGGCGGTAACACCAGCGGGACTCCGATCCGCATTGAAGATCCCAACCAGTTTGTTCCTCTGAACACAAACCCCAGTGAAGTTCTGCAAAAGAGAAATAAGGTGAGTTGTGTGTGCGGTCAGACGGTTTATCATTGTCATCACAGGTAGGCAAACTTCCATTGTAGGGGTCGAAAACTACAACAAATGTAATTTTTGCATTCCATGAATGTGTTTCAATGACTTGAAGAAAAAAATAATGCAAGATAGATCGTTTGTCAGAAGAGAGAAAGATGTCCCTCAGCTTGTATTAGAAACGCACAGCAGCACTAACTAGCTGTATGTCAAGGTAATATAACACAGGTTTAATGTTATAAACGTACATTAACAATTTAAAAAATAGAAATATGCATTTTGCTAGATATAATAGATTTACAAAGCTAAAAACTGGAAACGCATCAGACTCTTATTGACCATTTCTCTTAAACCGCTTTCCTGTGATCTTTTCAGATTCGCGAACAGAACCGGTTTGATATGATGACAGCAGGACCGCAGTCACAGCGGCTGGCAGGGATTGTGGTGGAAAGACCGCCGGTGAGTGTCAGAACGGCATTATCATAAACCATGTGAGAATCCTGAACAGGATCACAGACATCTGCGTCACTAGGTGGCGCCAGATCCTCTCAGAGACAGATGAACAGTGTGAGCTTGTGTGTCAGTTGTGTTGGTGAAATTAGCATCAGCATGTGGGGCAAAGGATATTTTAAAGGGTAACTAAACCCCTGGACTCCACCCACTGGCAATATTTGAAAAATGCTGGAAAAGTGGGCAGAGCCCAGCGGAAGGGGGCGTGCACCTGAGATGCATCTCTTTGTATGGAACCTGCCTAAGTCACCAACAACCGCTGCGTCACAAACCACCGCAAACATTCAATAGGAAAATACAACTGCAGTAGCCACCGTTCAACCTGAAGAGGGCAGCACTCAGAACGTTTTATACCATATATTGTAGAATTAAAACACTTTAAACCCAAATGTCAAAAGATTTACTGGAATCAATGAACAGCATTTATGAAGCTCCATTCTAACAGATCATTAACAAAAAAAAGTTGTTTTAGTGTTTAGTTACCCTTTAAAGCAGGGTCTTATGAAGCTCTGTTTTTCTCTTTAAGGGACATTCGACAGTTAAGGTAAAATCCCAGGGTGTTTTGTTTGTCGTTATGTTGAAAACAATCACGATTTTGAGTTTTGAAATGTCTGCGTGTGTTCACTGTTATATTTGTAGTTTTGGATTTGCAGTGTTCCTACTTCATTTTTTGTTGTTTTTTATATTAGAGGATTTGTGTCACTTTGCTTTTGAATGCTCAATGATTAACATACCTGATGGTCTGTGTGTTTGAGACGTTTTGTCCTCTTTATGACTCATTTCATAACCGAGGTGCCATTCTAGTGGCTTATTTTCGTGTTCTCTGCTCTGCCCACGCAGCCGTACATGGGTGATTGCGAGGAACAAATGGTCCCTCTTCCTCCAAACCCCTTCAGCGACCAGATCGAGAAAGAGATGAACGACTACCAGAAGAGAGTAGAACGACAGCACCTCGGATTAGATGGTAAAACATGCCCCACCTTACACTACAAATTAACACTTTTTGTTCTGCAAAGATGCATCAAATTGATCAAAAGTGAGGCCAAAAAAGTTGATTCAATTGAATTCAATTAAATTGATTCAAAAAAGTGAATTGACCGTAAAGACATTTATAATGTTACAAAAGATTTTTATTTCAAGTAAAATGCTGTTCTTTTGAACTTTCTATTCATCAAAGAATCTTGAAAATAAAATTTGACAACTGTTTTCAACTTTGATAATAATAATAATGAGAAATGTTTCTTGTGCATAAAATCATCATATCAGAATGATTTCTGAAGGATCATGTGACACTGAAGACTGGACTAAAGATCCTGAAAATTCAGCTTTGTTTTCTATGTGAATATATTGTAAAATATAATTTCTGTGATCAGTTATTTTTAACTGTGATAATATTTCACAATATTACTGTTTTTACCATATTTTTGATCAATTAATTGATCAATTTTGAACATTACCTTCCAAACTGGTGCAAATGAATAAAGACTGCTGAGATGCATGACACCTTTTCTTTTAAGAGCACCTCACTTCCTGTTCCCCATGTCACTTAAATGACCCTGCCAATGCTAATGTTGGAACTCACTGCCCCTTATAGCTAAAAATCACGACCGTGTGACTTACACAGAACTAACATGAAGAAAACATCCCGCCAAGATGAGTGTTTTACAGCTGTGACAATGTCCTTGCATGCTAACCCGTCTACTTCTCTAACTGTGCGTCTCCTTGCCTGACTGTGTGTTCACTAACCAACTCACTCTGCAGATGAAGAGCAGCTCACGTCAGACGACGCTTCCACACTCTCTCAGTCAGTGTCCCAAACTCAGTCTCCTCACAACACTCCAGCTAAAGAAGGTATAACGCCCTGAAAGAGCCGGCTGTCTCGCACAGCATTTGTGAGAATATCACGTCAGTGTTAGCAGCAGTTGTTGACCAGGGTAGCTGGTAACAACGAGAAACAGGCGGTGAGATCCATTATATTGTAACATGCAGATTATGACTAATTTAATAGTGGTTCATTTTCATAGTTTAGTCTGGATTGCTTTCTTTGCTGGATTGTTTGTGCACATCAGTGTCGTTGTTAAGTAAAGCTATAAAATTTTTAGTTTTCAGTCATTTCTAATAGTTGAAGCTGAAATTAAATATAAATATTACATGAAAAAGTTGCGTTTGAAACTGTACTGAAATAAACAAGTTTAAGTTAAAGGACTGGAATTAATTATGAAGTGTAAAATGAAGTAGGCCTATAAAAATGTATTAAAGCTAAATAGGAATAATTAAAAAGCGAATAAAAAGTGGCAAAAGCACATTGAATTACTGAAACTGAACATGAAGAATTCCAATATTAATAAATACTATAATAGTATATGAATAATGCTAAAATTACACCGAATCGTAGTTTCGAAATTAACTGTCCTGTTTGTTTTAAATATTTTTGCAACATGTTAAAATGGGTGTTGCAAAAGGTTCTGGCAGGATGTTGCAGGACGTTACCTTCTCTTCTGTGAAAACAAGCAAGACACGTTTTCTATTATTGAAGAGTAAATATAAGTCGTCTGAAAGAAGTAGAGACCCTTATGTAAACTGAAGATGAAGCCTTACATAAATGAAAGAAATCCTGCTATGCGTTCACACACACGGGGATAAAGTGTCGTGTGAGGTGGAGAAACAGGATGCGTTTGCCCTAGTCTCTCTGAACCAGTTGCATCAAACTCGCTGGTTACCCAACCAGACGCATTACACGACCGCTGATGATAAACAATAGAGGACGCTTTCAACATGTTTATCTGAAGTATAGGTCACACTCCAGCCAGGAGTTTCTTGCAATGATGAGCAACATTTAACTTCTGTAACCTTAGGTATTACTAATGTAGACTGGAATCTGATAGTCAAAAAGCTTTTTATTAAATATTCATAAGACTTTTTATAAATTGTGCAGTAATCGCCTAAAGTTAAACGGAAATACCATTCCGTTACCTCAATTTAAAGCAAAATAAAGCAGTTAGTTGATGGAACAAATGATAATCGCAAACATTTGTTTTAAACTATAGGTTTATGGTTTCCAAGCAACATTGTTATTTATTAAACAATTTTAAATAATCGTATTAATAATTTTTTCTGCTAATTAGTTTATTGATATTATAATTTATTAATAATTAAATAAATATTCCACCACCATTAACAATACTTCACGGAAATGAAATAAAATAAAATTGATTAATGCAGATGTTGCCTTTTTTTTCTCAGGAAATATTGCAACTTAATATCAAACGTACTTTTTTTAATATATATATATATAACATTTTAAAAATAAATGAAAACGATAAAAACTTATTTCTTCTGGCGTATAAAATAATTCATTAGCATTGTTTGTTGCTAAGCAACATTTTAGCTTAATTTAATAATTCAATATTATATGATTCATATTTTTGTTTTTTCTTCTAATTAGTTTAGAATTTATTAGTGCAATAATTCATAACCACCTCCTCAATCAAATCTTCCAGCAAATAAGATGAAATTCATTAGCACCCATTATTATTAATTCATAATTGTACTAATAATTAAATGTATTAATACAATATACAAAACAAACATATCTTTGGGCAAATAAATAACTCATTAGCACAACATTTGGCTGTTTATGGTTGCCAAGTGTCAATATACAGCAACTTGAAGATTAGATTATTTTTCTAATAATTAGTTTGGTGTCATTAATAAAACAGTAAAAAAATAACCACCACAAACAATTCTTCTGACAAATACAATAAAACGTATTCATACAGCTGTTGTTATGGTTGGGCAGTGTTGATTGATTATTTGTGTTGTTGCAGAGAACCACACCGGCGTGATTCTGAACGGTAAAGACGGGCACGGCGACGAGGACGAGCTCATCAAGCGCGTGAGTCAGCTGACCACCAGCGTGGAGAGCGTGGAGATCGAGGTGCGCTCGGGAGAGAAGATCGAGGAGGCTCTGACGCCCGAGAGCTCGCCCTCCAAATCACCCAACAAGAAGAAGAAGAAGTTCAGAACCCCGTCCTTCCTGAAGAAGAACAAGAAGAAAGAGAAAGTGGAAGCCTAGAGGAGAGAGAGAGAGAGAGAGAGAGAGAGAGAGGCTCCATGCCCACTTTGTCTGTCTTTCTGTTTGTCGTTTTATGTTTTTGAGTTTGTTTTTGTTAAGGTTATGTATGACAAGAACATGGCACGTTATATTGGGAGTCGGTGAATAGATGGAGTAACATCCGTTTTTCAGAGATGTGCCACCATCACGTGATCATAAGATGAGTTTTATACAGGAAGAGAAGCGAGGGAAACTCCTGGGAAACTGGCTTCTCTCACCTGATGGACTGAACATGTTTCTGTACACAGTTTCCTAATGATTTTATCTCGATGATGAGCCCATACTGCATTGTTTTTTTGTTTTATTCATATTGTATGTTTATTAGATTCTCATACAGACCTTTTATGAGCCCCTTTTCTATCCGCCACGTCATCCCTCATGGTGTCAGTTCTGCTTGCGTTGTTTCTCCAGCTGTAGGTGGACGGTGGGCGTAATTGGTTACACTACACAGGAGACGGGAATCACACTGGAAACCGTTCTGGGGTTATTTTAACAGGGTTTGTTTTATTTGCTTCCTCTTAGCTGTGATTGTCGGTGTGAAATTGAGCAGCGCGTGTGATGATCCTGTGTAGAGCCGCTCCAGCCTCCTCTCCGTACTGTTCTTTGCCAAACGAAAAGGTTTAATAGCATAAAAAGCAGAGCAATCACGTTTTAGTGAACATCCACTCTTTATCTCTAATTAAATATTTTAGCTTTTTTTTATTATTATTGAAACAATTTAGGTTTTATCCATTCAGTTTTGTACTCGTTTCTATACTTTAACAACGTAAAAACAAAATCTTGAAGCATGTTTTGCTAGCCTGAATTTATATGGCTGATAATGTAGCGGTGCCTGACTTCTTCTCAGTCGTGTTATAGCTCAGATTACTAAACACGTGTAACGAAAATATATGAAAACTGGAGTGATGTTAATGATATATAAATATATATGATATTTTTGTGCTGCACTTTTAAATGTGGTGTATATAACAAAATGTGTCTGGGTGAACTTGGCAATCGAAAGAGTGAAAGAGGCGCGATACGAAAACATGAGAAATGTCTTGAAAAAGGGTGGAGAAGGGAAACTTGTTAACATATAAGAAACAATATATATTTGTAAACTGTATTTTTGAACAAATGTCTCTGTCCCAAAGCAAAGTACAGGCCTAATGGCTCTCACTGGGTCTACGCTGGTTTCAAATCTATTTACTGTGATTGATTCCCATCACGTTAGACATTTAACTCCATCACGGAGGCTCATTCTGGGCCTTTATAGTGCTCCGGATGACGACATCATTCATTATGCCACCTTATGACAGTCATCACCATCCAACAGGCTTAAAAGTCTCCAAAGCATCAGTGTTAATATGATATCCTGAGAAACGGCATTGTACAGTGTGTTTTTTTTGTCTGAAACTGGATTGATTTGCTCATCTTCCCTCCGCCAGATGTAAGCCGTGAGTTCAGAGGTTGCTTGTTTGGCTTGTTTTGAAGCGCCCCTGTCCCATGAGACACCACAATGTGGACAGAATGTACCGAGTTTCGCCAAAAGCTAATCTCTTATGCTTAAGATTAGCAGGTTGACCTCAGTTTGAACCCCGTTATGCCCGAATGTGGTCATCATGCGTCCCGTAGGGGGAAGGCGAAACCACTGAGAAAGAGAAAGATATATATCCCAGTGGGCAATGTGAAGTACTGGCTTGGGCACAGAGAGAGAGAGAGAGACAGACACTTCTAAGCTGTGTGAATAGCATGTGGTTTTGAATGCGGGCCAGACGTGGATTGAAACACATTTAAAGCTGCACCGGGTGTGAGTTTAGAGCGACAACTCGGGAGATGAACTCATTTTCTTGCTTTTAAATTTTCTTGCCGTTTTCCTTATTTTGGTTTTGGCTCTTTTTGCTTCAGTTTCCATTGTTTTTGCTTTCAGGAAGTGTAGCTCATACCCTACAAGCGTTAACTGGAAGGTGCATCACATTCTCGTTTTTTTATTTAGATTTTTGTAGCATTTTTTTTTTTCTTCCCTTTTTGCACCTTGTTTTACTAATGCCTCTCTGTTGTAGTCTCTGGTTCAGAGTCTGCTTTGGCACGCGAGTTTGAGCCAAGACTCCCTGTGAAATCGTATATAAATGGTTATCTAACAGACTTGCTTTTAGATGTATTGCTAATCAGTGTAAATTCACAAATAAACTATTTTAAGAAGCAAACACTGCACTCAGAGTCTGTGGGGGACGGAACCATGCTACATTTCACTCAATATTTTTAACATCTGTTTACATCATTCATTGCAATTCTCAGTTCTTCATATGCAACCATTTCACAGTTATGAAATGCAAATGTTTACATCTAACTAAATGGGAACATTTGACTTCAAAGGTTAGTTTACCTCAGAAAATCGTTTACTTGCCCCTCGTGTCATTTCCGAATCCCAGATGTTGTTTTCTGGGACATGAAATGAGAAATGTTTTCTCTCGTCTGCATGCAATGAGAGCATATACTGGCAGAAGTGGTCAGTATTAGTATGGTTGACACAATATCACATTTTCACTGCACGATTATTGTGGTATTCTATATTGTGGTATCTAAAAAAAAAAAGAGGGGTGTGCTATAATTTATCATGAATCGAACTCAAAATACGAGTGTATGGAAGCAGAGAGTTTTTAACCATAAGTGGCCATTCACACCAAACGTCTTTTTGCGCTTAAAAACACAAGATGCAGGGCAGTGGTATGAAAAAAAAAACAACAACAAGTAAAGCTCTAGAGATGCATCTTTTAAAGGTTGAACTACTTTTAACTTGAATCCTGTATTTTGAGAATGGTGCGTCATGCACGAGATACTGCTAAATACAGCGATCAAATGCGTCAGTCTAGTGCGTCTTTACATAGAAAAAACTGTGCAGTTGACAATATTACTGTTATCGCCAATACCGTTATATAGTTGCCAGTCTTCTAAATTCATACAATAGCTTTCGGATCTCATTGGTATCCAAAAATTGGAGCACCAAGATTGATGTCATTGACATCATTGATTTTTGTGTATCTTATAGCCGATCGCTGCAAATTTGACTATACAGCAGAGAAAGAATGAATGGTGTTCGAGAGTGATATGTCATGCATGCTGTTTATTAGCACTTGAAAACGTATAGACTCACCTCTCGGTTTGTAAAAACTTCCAAAAAAGTGTGAGCTTGGAATGGAAGTAGGAGCTTGTTTTGTTTTCCACATAATCGTACAAGTTTGCGATGACGTGAGGGTAATTATATATGATGACAAGATGTTCGTTCTTAAAAACGTGGTTTGACCATGATGTGTAAACAAACAGGATGTGCACCAAATTATCACTGTGCTTTTCTCACTTTCAGTTCTGGGATCTCTGACACAGCAAACCCTGTTTCTCAAAGTCTCATGTATGACAAACACATTCTCATGTAATAATGAGGCCTCGCTTTCCCTTTGCATTTCTGTATGAAGCACTTTAAATTGAAGAGTCCCGCTATGCTTCTAACACAAATATGCACCGAAAAACTACCAAAGACTACAGTCAATTCTTTCTCTTCACAGCAAAAAATAATGCCTTTACTTCACAGGCAGACAGGAATATGTTGAATTTTTAACAACCATATATTAACATGTAATGCTCAGAGTTTGAAAAATGCAGTCTATTCTTCACCTTGACCTCTCGTGGACTGAATATGCATCGGATTCCTTTTGCACAAGCAACAGACTGTTCGTTTAAAAAGCAGGCGCTTCACTATTGTGTTCGTGCTGTTGTGCCTTTCTGTGTCTTTCCCATGAATGGAACAACTGAAATATGCAACAAACTTATTGAGGCTGTATGCGTTAGTTAAACAGTGGGCGACAGAGTTGGTGGCAAACATGCTGATTGTGGGTCAGTTTTGCTGTTTTAGCAAACTAAGCGGTCAGAATCAAGTCAGGAAAAGCTGATTGTAGATCAGTAGTCTCGCATGGCTCATTTGCTTTCATTTTCCCTGCACATCTAATTTGATGATCCTCAATCGACTCATTTTACTCTCAGCTCTGTAGAGCCGTAGAATAATGCTGATCTCGGGTCAGACCTATGCATAGTGAAACTGTTCAGATTAACCTCTATGGTGACCCAACTATTATCGGACTTGTGATTATTTTGCCCGTTCAGATGAATGTTTTGAAGATGTTTTGGTTGTATATGAAGCATCAAGATTAAATAGAAATGAAACAAAGTGGCCCTGTGATTTTTATTGTGCTCATATTTTAATCCCTGCTTTAAAATGTTTACAAACCATTGACATGTATGACATAAAATTCTATTCTAAGATGGTGAAAGTCATTAGATGTGCGAGATGCAGGTCCTAATTAAATTTCCAGTTAACTGGTGGGTTTGATTACTCTCCTAAAACCAATATTTACTTCCCATTGGCACTTGGTCAGTGTTTATTTTGCACCATTTCCAAGCACTGAATTCTATGGAAGCTTGTTTCCACTACAGAATAAAAAAAAGTTATCTCACAATTGTAAGTTTACATCTCCCAATTTTTTTTCAGAAATGCGATATAAATAGTTACAACCAGTTATAAACAAGATACAAATTCGCAACCTGTGAGAAAGTCCGAATTGCAAGATCTAAACTTGCAATTGTGAGGAAGTCCAAATTGCGAGATATAAACTCACAATTGTAAGGGGAAAAGTCAGAATTGCAAGAAAAAGTCTGAATTTTGAGAAACGCAATTGTGAAGTCAGATTTGTGAGAAACTTACAATTGCAAGAAAAAAGTCAGGATTGTGAGATATAAACTTGCAATTGCGAGAGTCAGAATTGTGAGAAACTTAATTCGAGACATAAACTCATAATTTCCAGGAGAAAAGTCAGAATAGTGAGATTAAATGGCAATTGCAAGAAAAGTCATGATTGCGAGATATTAACTCACAAATATGAAGAAAATTCAGAATTGTGAGACTCAATTGCGAGAAAGTCAGAATAGCAAGATATAAACTCAGTTGCTAAAAAATATAAATAACTATTAGTGTAGGCCTACTGAGGTCTTTCTGAGTTTGAAACAACATTCCTTCTGATGTTCATTTATATTTATCTGGTGCTAAATGAACTCTTAGGAAGAGATGATCGGTTCACAAGACCGTCCGCTTCATGAGGTTTTACAGCGATATGTCACCATACAATAAAGAATCGCAAAACGGTATTTATTGTTTGAATTTCTTAAATGACAACTTGAAAGCTGAGACTTTTTTATATCAAAGTCCTGTCTGTCGGCGCGTTGTCAGTGTCCTCTTTGCTTCACGATCCATTTCCAGAATTGAGTGTTTGCATCTCGCAATTGTGAAATAAATAGTCGCTATTACCTTTTTCATTTTTACATTTTCCATAGAATAGCCTACTGATCATATCGTATATGTCCTAAATAAACATGTTGACAAGAGCAGCATTCAAATGCAATTCCAAGTAAACATTTCCATATAAGCAGTAGTTTTTTAACCACATGTGCTACAGCGAATCCCCAAACCCGGAAATGTCCTTCCTGTCGGGACGAAAGGCTCCTCGGTCCCTCAGCTGCATTGTCATTGTGTGTCTGGGCCTATGAGCTCATGCCTGCAGGAGCTGTGGGAAGTTGGTCAGTGGGCCGAAACATCAGCCCGTAGACAATACAGCCTTTCAGAGCCGGGCGTCCCTGGAGAGGAGAGACGGGACAGTGCTGGGGAAGAAGGCTTGTGGTCGTATCGTTTATGAGCTCTCGTAGAAAGACTGCAGGATCTCGACATTAAGCCGGAGCACAGCGAGAGGAATTTGGAGTGGGGGTGTTAGATAGAAAGAGAGCGAGAAGGATGGGGGCCCCTGGTCTCCAGACGGTGTCTTGCTGTGAGTGTCAAAGCAATAAAACTGCTCAAGTCCAGATGGATGCCCTGCCATAGGGATAAAACGGGAGCGCTCCCTCTACAGGCCACTGAGAGCTTAAGGGGGGGGGGGGGGGGGGTGTTTCAGCAAAAGACCATTGACTCCCTGTTTCGTTCTCAGCTCTACGTCACTCCTACCCTCCCTGAAAATCCAGAACAGTTTGTTCGTACACGCTCGTGGACAGTCCTGACTGAACCGTCAAGAGACACGATGTTCTTTATGAGCCTCGCCAAGTTCACTGTCAGTTAGCTGCGCTAGAGAGCCTTCAGCCGCTGAATATGGGGTGTATCCTGATGTTTAAAATACTCTATTCCACATCAGTAAGATTACACATACAGATACATTATCCACTGATACTTTTCTTCTGTGTAATTCATTTTAGGTTACACTTTATTTTAAGGTGTCATTGTTACTGTGTACTTGTACATTTAAGTACTAAGTAATATTAATTAACTAGATGTATTTACTAGGGTTATGTTTGGTGTAGGGTTAGTTGAATGTAATTATGCATAATTTATAGTTATTACTACAGTAACTACAAGAACACTAAAATACCTAATTTTATTATATATTACAATTTTAAGTATTCATAAAATATTTTAAAATATGAATATATTTGATAAGAAAATTGCTGAATCTTGTATATATAAAGAGACAAATAATTTATCACACATTCATATTTTAACAAGTGATAAATATTTGACATTGTAACACTGTAAAAAAATTGCTGCATTAAATTTCAAAGTACAGTCAACTTGGATGTTTAAGTCATTTTATTTTAAACTACATTTAACTGACTTTTTAAAAAAGCTGAATCTTGTATAACTTATAAAAAAAAGGAGACAAATTTAAGTCAGTTAAATGTAATTCAAGTTGAAATGACTTAAACATCCAAGTTGATTGTACTTTACAATTTAAAATATTTATCACATATTTTTAAATCTTTAAAATGTGATTTTATTTATTAAATTAATTAATATGACATTTAATATAACTAAGAGTATTGTATACATAGTGTTTATGTTTATATATATATATATATATATATATATATACATATACATATTCTGTATATATATTTGTCTGGATGTCCACAACAGTATATTTTATGTCCCGCTTAAAATGGGCTCTTTGTGAACAGATCACTTGTCTTTATTGGTATGATATTGTGTTGATATCATTTCCTCGGGTAAG
Source organism: Siphateles boraxobius (assembly GCF_051911475.1). Lineage (NCBI taxonomy): Eukaryota > Metazoa > Chordata > Actinopteri > Cypriniformes > Leuciscidae > Siphateles > Siphateles boraxobius. Next base: position 28,043,163 of record NW_027508733.1, read on the forward strand.
GAGTCCTACTGTGAACTGGTGTCCAATGGGCAAGACATCTGGAGCAGATGGTGTATGAGTCCCCCCAACCACTTCAAGGAAGAAGCCGTCCCGCGCCTGTGCCAGGGAAAGAGAGAGACAGACCCCATCCAAGTCTGAAAAGAGGTCATCAGGGTCACTGTGGAGGGAGGCAGGAGGATGTCCCAACTCAGGGACAATGCCTTTAATGGAGACCATGGCACTGCAGGTCCTCACACACACACACATAGACACAATCCCTAAGCATTGGCCTACCGACAATAGCACATGGTGACCTGGCTCACACTCTCTCTTTCTCACACACACAGTGTAGGATGACAGTGTAGGTCAGAGAGGGTTAATCAGGATCAGCCCTTGCGCTCTGCACATTGTCTCCTGAGCTCCCGCTCCTGTGTTGACCTGAGCCAGGTCAGGTTTCTTAAGTGACAGAGATGGATGTGCGTGGGCACAACACTTATACACCCTGAAACTCTAAAGGTCTCCATGTGAAAGTAGGTGCATTTCAGCTACTTTTAAAGACAACCTTATTAAAGTGTCCCATTGAAACGGGTGTCCTGAGACCGCACCTGTTGCTGTGACTCTCCAAACAGCAGGAAAGGTTAGCTAGCCTGTTTACAAACTTGTAGAAAAACCAATAGGGGGTTTGGTTTGTATTACAAACAGGTGTTATCCACCCTTCCTCAAAAAATGTAGCATATTAACATCTTGTTCTAGCTAATTTAGCTTTTTAAAACCAGTTAGGGCTATGCTAAGCTTGTAGGCTAGTTTGGTAGCTTGCTGACTGAAAACACAACGAACATTATGTGGTATGTACTTTAAAATATTAACATTTTATCATGATTATGACTAAATAAAACAACTTGGCTTTGATGAGGAAGGAGAACAGGACCTTGATGACACCTGCAAAACCATGATTTGCTACTTGCTAATGCTAGTCAGTGGCAGGTGCTGTCGGAGGAGGGTCCTCGAGAGCATTATAAATATGTATATCCCACTGCAAACAAATATTTTTGCATTCTAAATGTTAATGTTGTAATATTTTTGAAGTAAATTAGCATTTAGAGGATTCCAATGCTAACAGACATGAACTAAAGGTTGCAAAACTGCACTGTAGTCACAGCTAAAGGCATTGGGTAGGTTTTAGCATTGACCAAACAGAAGCCAGGACTAGATTGATCGACTTCATAATGGCTATTTTACAACAGCTTTATTTTATAATTAGAAGTAAAGCGTGCAAGTCAAAGTACATTATACTGCGATTCCACTTAAGCCGAGACTAAAATTAGCCCCTGTCAGACTGTAACTGGCCTCAATCCGAGTCTGTTTCAGAGAGAACAGAAGCTTCTTGAATTGAAGCCAAACAGATACAAAGCCATGTCAGCAGTACGATGATAAACACGCTCCCATCAGCCCTCTAAATGAGGACAGGCCGCTATGAGTATCTGAAGGGGATTGTGTTTATACAGAATGACTTTGCAGCAAGACTCGGCACTGGGATCTGGCTCCGTCTTCACCAGTCCCTCTCAGCCTGCTTCCTAAATCTGATATTAAAAAGGGATTAAGGCACCCAAACAACACTGCCAATATCCGGCTCTATCTCTTCCTCCCTTCACCAGCCGGGATAGTTCAGGAAAAGCGAGAATGTGACAGGAAAAGTAAAAAGAGGGAGTCACGCAATGTCTCCCTTGTGAGGGAGGGGAGCGTAGGGAAAACATTGAGATCATATTTACGTACATTTTGTACCTGTTGGTTGTTTCTATCGTGTAACGCAATACTGTGAGAGCCACCCTGTCCTGCAAACTCACAGGATATCTTAGCGTGCACAACGGGGACCGATCGGCCGTCTAATCCAGGACGACCCTGTGTCATAACACACACACACACTGGCCTCCTTGTGAGATAAGCCCATTGTGTGTGTAATGCATCAGTCTCAGGGCAACTATATCGAGCAGTAGGTCACACAGATGCCATTGTGTTTCTCGGAGGGGGAAAAACAACCATTGATCAGTAACCGGACTCTGCTACTACGTAACGTGTTCTGATCTCTATGGATTCTTAGGAGCTGTACCTGGGTATTTGTGTCAGTAGAGCAGTGGTTCTCAAATGCTTTTACCACAGGAGCCAGATTTTACACTGGCATCAAGAAGCCACCCAACAGAGTAGCCTACCCAAATTGTTTGGTATTAGTTGTTTTAGTAGGAGGCAGCCAGTAATCATGCTGGAAAATTAATATTAAAGGACAAGTTCGGTATTTTACACTTAAAGCCCTGTTTTAAGATCGTTTCTGATGAAATAGAACGGTTAAGATTGAAATTTGGACAAATGCTGCTGTCCCGAGAATTTTAGGTTTCTGTGGTAGCACCCCCCCCCCCACACCCACCCCCCACCCCCCCCCCAAACCCCCCCCACCCCCCAAAGCATCTTTTGCAGCGATTTTTGTGTGAGCATTTCAGTGAACACCCCAGACCACTCTGTGAGTTTCACATCTTTGTAAACTAAAGTTTAATGCGTTTTATGAATCATTCTTCCAGTGCCCCTATGAAACCATTTTGGGGTTGGGGGGGTGCTAACAAAGAAACCGAAAATTCTCGGGACAGCAGCATGTGTCCAAATTTCAATCTTAACCGTTCTATTTCATCAGAAACGATCTTAAAACAGGGCTTTAAGTGTAAAATACCGAACTTGTCCTTTAAGCTGATAGCTTATTCTTGCTGGTCCATGTTGGTCATTTGCTGGACCAAGCTGGTCATTAGTTGGTCAACCAGTTATGTTTAGTAAACACGACTACCTGATATTAAGAGCTGGTACAGTTGTTGGTTTCTTGCTGGTCCAAGTTTGTGATGTGATGGTAGGCAATCTTGTACCATCAACAAACCAGCTCATACCAGGGGACCAAGCTGGGCTTAGGAACATGCCTGGTTGACCAACTAAAGACCAGTTTATACCAGCTAATGACCAACTCGGGCCTGCAAGAATCCAGCAACCATGTTGGTTCAACAAACAACCCTTGTTTGAAGTAAACTAGTTATTTAACCTAGTCTGGCTCATATTTTCCTTTACCTTTTGTAGTTTTGTTCTCCGTTTTCAAAGATGACTGCTAATCTACAGCATCTACGAAGTGACAGATGAATTGACAAGCGGGAGACGTGATTTGAAAACTCCCATTACAAAGAAATCTGTCTGCAAGTGCTTGGCTTTGCTGATTATAATGGTCAAGTTCTAGATTTGACATGTTTGTTTGCAGGATAGATTTTCTTGGCAGTGGATATCAGCCTTGCACCACACTGACCTACTTGCAGCAGGAGCCGAGACTTGCCACTTCCCCAAGGACACGTGGTCTCTGATTTAACAAAAACAACCCAAGTTGTTCAAGACCGAGAGTATAGCAGGTGCAGATATGCCAGAAATAATGAAAAAGGCGGTAAATTCAGAAAACATTGAGTTTGCCACACTTGGTTCACCCACAAATTGTCAGTATAGAGATTAAAGTGACAGCACACAAGTAATATAGAAGTAAACCATAGAAGTAGAAGTATACAAGTAATATAGAAGTAAACCAAATGGTTAAGTGGGCGAGTAAGATAATGGGAGTAAATCAACGGAACCTAGGAAGTATTTATACAAATCAGCTGTACCGGAAAGCAAATGCTGTCGAGTGACCGGTTGCATCCTTTAAGGAATGATTTTCAGTTACTTCCATCTGGTCGCCGGTTTGTGGCTTCGAGATGGAAAACCAGACGGTACAGAAATACTTTTGTTCCAGTGGCAATTACAATTTTAAATAATAAGAGTAAGAGAGATGTTTTAGTATTTGATAGTATTTGATGGACTGAGGAAATGTATGTGTCAAGGTGCAGTTTGTCATGATGTTTTACTTGTAAATTTGTATGTGAAATGTTTTTTTGTTTTGTTTTGTTTTTTTGTTGTCTCATACGTTTCTTTTTTCTTTTGGATGACCGAATTCTTCTTCTTTTTATCTGCAAAACAAATTTACCTGCGGGTACGAAATAAATATACCTACCTACATGTTTACTCTTTTGTTGCAGGGAAACAAGCAGCTCGGACATTCTGCAAAATATATCTTTCAGGCAAAAGAAACCATACAAATTTGGAACGACATGAGGGTGAGTAAATGATTGAAAACAGTCCTGGTTTTATTTGAAACATGTGACGCCTACATCGTATCTGTTTGAGTAACCTTCCTGGTTAACAGATGCAGTACTGTCTGTCTCCTTAACTAGTTTGGGTAATTCCTCATTCCCAAAATACACAGTTAGCTTTCCAAAAAGAAATGCCACTCTCTCGCTCTGCTTCTTGCAGATGTCTGTGTTTCCCCAGCCCACATTCACCCCACCCTGAAGGCCATCTGCACCCATTGTCTGGGGCAGGGGATGAGGCTCCACCACCCCCTGCATAAACACACAACCGGCTTTGAGGAAGGGGGCAGGGGTCCGTAATTCCTACTGCAATGGAGAAAAATGACTTACTGAGCAGTAAAACACCAGCTCAATAAAGACCTAAAGCAACTAATCGCTCTTCAACAGAAACTATCCTCAGTCCACAGCTGTGACGATCCTTTCTGTATGAAAATTTATTTTGTATTTATTACACCCCCTCCATCCTCTTGGGACAATATGACAGTGGATGTGCGAGACCGAGATGGCAGCAAAGAAACTGGTCACCCAGATCATGATTATTGTGTTTATAGAGATACGAAGATCATAGCTCAGGAGACTTTTTTTCAAGATGTTTCTTCTGCAGTTCCTTGGGAGAAAATAAAAATAGACACAAATGAGACAATACTTGACATACACAGTACAAGTTCAGAGTCGTCATTGTGCATTGTTTATTTCAGATCATTTGATCGTAAAATAATTCGATTTAAAAAAAGTTTGATTTCATAACTCTGCCATTTGGTTGACTTCGGTATCTTGGTAGCAACATTTGGTAGAAATCTTTGTGACTTTTTTTGTTGTTGTTGAAAATCTAGAGGTTAAAAATGTGAGATTGCTGGGAGACAAATCTGGGAAGCTGAGAGCAAATGTCTATGACAGAACTGGAACTGTGCGACCCGAAAAGAGGTTGAGAACAGAAAAACAATGCCTATGCAAATAATTGTATTATCATGCTTATTAATTTTAGCCCACTTTTGAAAGGGTGGAGAAAATGCTGCTTTTGTTGTTGGTGTCAAAGGTTGTATATCCAATCGAACTCGCCACATCAAATTCATTTTGCCATCTTGGACAGTTTGTCATGAACTCACCATTTAATGTTGTAAAAAATGTGCTAAAATTTGACCTTCAGGGTCACAACTGCTTGTCACTGGGGCAGTGTCCTTAAAAGGATAAGTTTGCATCTTATCTGCCCCTAAAATGTGCATTAGAGTTGAAATATATGCCTTTTAGAGGTAAATAAGGTGCAAAAATGTCGCTTTAAGAGTTTCTGCTCCAGTGACAAGCTGTTGTGCCCCTAAAGGTAACATTTTTAATTTTTCGATGAGTGTTGAAACCATAGTATTAATAAATTACATGCTTGATTAATTTTATGAAAAAAAAAAGTTTAACTACATTTGTATGATGGACCAATTTTGATTCTGAGTTGTGCTGCTCCTTGATGTCCAATGTAAAATCTGGGTGTTGAAGCAAAAGCCCGCTAGCCTTAGCGAAACATCTCAGCTACTAATAATCCTTCATTTAAAATTGGTAAATATTGTTTTTAATATTACACCTAAACCTTAAAGACTGTCCCTGAAGAACATAATAGCCAGATAATCCGAAGTTTACAAGGTGCCGTCTTGAATTTGCATTAACCTTCAAACTCAGACTTACAAAAGCATGTAAATCTTTAAGCTGAGTTCATGTCCTCTTACTGAAGAGATCTCCACAATACTCGTGAAATCTCTATTCTACTGTTAAGTGAGTGAATAGATGCGCATGACGTCCAGATGTTCCTCATCAAGAGGTGGCCCAGCGTCTCTCTTCAATCTGCCCAGACGACAGACCTCTGCCTGGGTCTGCACGGGCCTTTTAGATCCCAGCAAACCACCAGCCTTTGTCTGGCCTAAACAGCCATCCCTTACGCCATGAATGGGAAGAATAAGGCTGGTTTGAATGGAAGACCTACTTTACAGACGGATGATCTCTCTCGCTCTCTATCTCTCTTCTTGCTCTTATTGTCTGTCAAGGCCACGGTAAAGCAAGCAGAAGCCCTGTAGAGGAGATTGATTTTTGGGATTAAACTCCAGGACTGGCAGCATTAACCAGATGGGTGAAGGAATATACACGTGTGTGTCTGTCTGAAGACACGTCCATGTAAATGACAGTGCAAGAATTTGACTGCCGTGTAAGCAGAATGAAGCATGCGGCTTTGTCCACGTCGATGTCAAACCACTCTTTTGCCCCTATATGGCGTGATGTATAGAGTGAAGGTTTTGGGTGTGACTTGGGGTTGGGGGACTAAAAATGTCCTTGTGAGAGGAGGTATTAAATTAGGGTGTTTAAAATGTCAGGTAGATGAGCTGTAGGCGGGGTCAGGGCACCGAATGATGAGGTTTTTGTTGCTTTGGGCCGATGGTGGCCTCTGATCCATGCGAATGAGAATAATGGCCATTTCATTCAAGCACAATCAACAGCCATCATACTAAAGGAGACAGGCTTTGCTTCATCTGTCAAAGCAGATTTAAGACCTGGGAACATTAGTGTTTATCTTTCAATGGTAAGGGTTTGACCAACTGCTGTGTCACATAATCATTTGTATGATGTAACCCTTTGGGCGGTTCTTATGTTTTATGAATCTTTTCCTTATGTCCTCAGATTTTTGATTCCATCTCAAGCTTGAAGTCTTGAGTCTTTGATAAGCTTTCACATTGATTGTCTTGTTCTAGAATCAACACAAAGAATCCAAATACTCAAATCCCACCTCCAAGTCTGATATTCAGGCCAAACTTGTATGATCATTAATTAGGAAATGTTAAAAAAATGCATACACATGCACAATGGATACTAATTAATCTGCATAATTTGACAAATCATTCATGTTCGTGGCACAAATGGTGTGGGACGAGTCATGTGCCAAACCCAAACCCTAAGTATGAACAATAGTAATGATGCTTGCCTCAGCAAAAATCACCAACACAATAAAAACAGTGCCCTAGATTATGATAGCAGTGTGGTTGAGTATGCATTTTCCTGTAATCGACTTCCGCAAAAACGACGTTGTTAAACACACGTAAGCTAAATGATTCACCACTCTCTCACATGATAGAGCAGCTGAGTCAGACCTGAAGATTACATTTAAACACCCCATCTAATAAAACCATGCTAACAATTGTGACACATGGAGAGACATCTGACTGTGAGGGCATTGAAATGCAGAAATCAATAAAGAAACCAACAGAAAACCAGTCAGCGAGCTGATGGAAACAATCAACCACTCTGTGTTACTGAGAGACAGCTGTGAGGTGACAGGAACTACATCATCTACTTCTACTTCAGTTGAATATTAGCTCTGTTTAAAGCTCCATGACTACTCCATTAATGGTTGATTTGGATCACTCTACATAGGCAGCAAACCTTTGCGCCTTAATAAATGTGAATCTCAATTAATTCTGATAGTTTGCCATTAGCATGTTGTTAGGCTAACAAGGTGATACTCTAATATTCTATTTATTTTTTAGGCTTATTAAAGTATCACGTTAGATTTTGTAGTTAACTGTTAACTACATGATACTTTTTAGGCATAAAAAAGTAGCACACAAATATTGAATGTATTTTTAGGCTTATTAAAGTGTCACACAGTTGGTAGTTAGCATGTTGTTAAGCTAACAACACGACGCTTTAATACCTGTAAAGACTGTTTGAGCTTTAATAAATGGGACTTTCAATTGTTTCCAATAGCCTGTTGGGTTACACTTTATTTCGATAGTCCACTTTAGACATTCTACTAACTATAAGTAACTTTTCAACTACATGTCAACTAACTGTAATTAGAGTATTAGTAGTCTGTAGTAGACTTTCAGTAGACTGTTAGTTTATGGTTAGGTGTTAGGGTTCGGGTTCGGGTTAGGAGAATAAGTTGACTTGTAGTTGCCAATTTACTTATAGTCTGTAGAATATCTGTTGGAGGACCAACACAATAAAGAGTCAGCAGATATTAATACTCTAATGACAGTTACTTATAGTTAGTAGAATGTCTAAAGTGGACTATCTAAATAAAGCGTTACCGCTTGTTGTTAGTATGTTGCTAAACTAACAATGTGATAATATGCTATATATGTTTAGTATATGTTCTAACAACGTGATGCTATTGTTATATGTAGCCAATATTTAGGCTTATTAAACTAAATATTGTATAAGAGATTGTAGATAGCATGTTAAGATAACACATTTTTCTGCTTATTAAAGTGATGCATTGTCAAGTTAGCCACATGCTAACATCAAACTCTGATTTTTTTGGCCTTGTTATGCAGCTCATTAAGTTTTTGAACTTAACGAATGTCAGCGGTGTAGGTGTGTTTCCTGCCACTGCTTTTCAGTGATAAAAGCTGTCGTTTGACTCACTCACCACCAGCGACACCATTATAAACAAGTACACCACCATTCCTAGTGTCAATCACTGATTAAAAGTCCCCACCTAAATGTGTTTGTCCTACTGTTAAAGGAGGTGATAGATGCATTCAAGGTTCACAACTTCCACAACATCCTGGCCTTGGGCGGCCATTAGTTGTTCGACCTGTCCCTCTCTCTTTAATCATCTCCTTTCCTTCCTTGTAATTTTCTTAGGAGGCCTCATGCTAACCGCTAAAGTCTCGCCCCCTCAAAGAGCTGTAGGCAGAAACTCGTTTACTCATAGTAGGAGAGCAGAAGACACGAGAGACAGATGTCTCATCAGAGACAGGTGTCTGTGGCTGAGTGTCACGCAAATAATAACAGGTTATCTGGTTATGTCGGGCAAACCGCAACCGAGTGAGACAGATCGCACGGAGTGGAGGAGAATCCGTACCTCTATTTAACACCAACCCCCTCTCTTTATCTTTCCCTCGTCCATTGTCACCAGCTGTTCCTCCTTGGGAACACGGGAACACAATGAGATACAAAAGCCAAAGGGCAATTACATGCTGCGAAGAGAGTGTGTAGTCATATCAGGAGGGTTTGGCTGTGCGTGTGGACGCACTTATGTGTGTGAGGGTGTAGGGTGTGTAAGATGATGGCTGAGGTCCAGAGAGGGGTCTCGCTGTTATGATAGTCCAGACGTGATAACATCCAGGAAGTCCTTTTCCACGTCTCGAAGGCATGTGGCCGAACAAAAGACCCCTGAGTGATATCTGATCAGCATCTGACCCAAACAAACTACAGCACCTGAGGGTTCAAACGTATTAGTCAGATCATTCCTATAATGCAGCACATCTTCTTGTCCACACACTGTATGGGTTAATATACTGGATAAATATAGTTTTTTGCTTTTCTTTAATAACAATGTCACAATTAATCACTAGTTTTGTTTCAGTGGATATTGCCAGTTTTATTTTAACATCGACACCAATATAGTGCACCATTAACTTCTAACATGAAAACTGGCATGTAATCATGTAATCAAAAGACATGAAAAAAAAAAAACTTGGCACACAAATATGCTATGTATTAATGCTGCCTTTACATGCAAATGGAATTATTGTAAGTACGAGTTTCCTAGTTAAAAATTGGACATGAACACCCTCTCAAGTCATATTTACCACTGGGAAGTTCGGGACTTATTTTGATACCCAAGTTCCTGAGTTAGGCGTACCATAAACTTTAAACATGGCGGAGGGGAGAGCGATTGCTGCTGTTCTATAGTTTTCCACAACAGATACATTTCCTTGTCTTGTTATAAAAGTGCATATTTACATATGAGAAATCATTTGAAGTGTATTGTATGTTTTATACACAGCAAAAATAGCCTGAAATTCCAGAAGTGTCCGCCAAGCTGATGATCTAGTTTATGGTTGTCAATGAATGGGATGCTAAATATAATTTAGATTTTAAAAAGATTTTCCAAATAAAAAGGCAAGAATAAACCTGGTGTCCTCCATGATTCCTGTTCTTTCTGTCAACAAAGCACTTGAATGCGACGAGTTGATACTTCAATAAACATAAAAATGCAAAACACAAATATGCTATGTATTTTTAGGCTTATTAAATTATCTGGTAAGAGTTTGTTTTATTAACTCTTTTTTTTCATTCACTAATCAAAATGTTTCAAACAAAACATGTTTTCTTGGTAATTTTGTTTAAATTGGTCATATTCTTAGAGTTTTTCTTCAATGGCCTTGAGTCTTTTGTAATACCTGCAACCAACAAAAGCCAGTTCCTTAATGACCGCATCATCAGGAAGTGACATCAACCCTAAACATCAGTGAGTATTAGCAATATATTTCTGTGAATTCTGATGCTAAGATGATTACAATAAATTAGAATTATCTTGGTTGGCTCATATTCAAAAGTTACAGTGTTCAAAGTTACTGCAGAACAGCAATAACCCAGTTAACTCATAAAAAGTGTTATCCAGAAGCTAACAGCTAATTTTGTTAATAGCCTTCCTGTTTTGAACATGTTCTGGCAAAATCCAATAACACTCGATGGATAAAGGCCACACACACACACACACACACACACACACACACACACACACACACACACACACACACACACACACACACACACACACACACACAGACAGCTGATTACACTTTAGACAAAGAAGCCAGTTAAAGAGCCCTGGCTTGTGCTAGTGTGAAATGCCTCTAGGGAGTCACTTACACTTTACACTGATCACCATCATTAAGGATAGATCAACAGAGCAGCTAAGAGAATATTTGTAGTGGTGGTTTAATACTCATGGGTCTACTCTACTCTACAGTGTAAACACACTTACGTGCACATACAAATACCAAATGAGAAACACAGGAAAGGTCAGCGTCACTAATTCACACTTACTGTTGAAATGTAGCAGCAAATGTGAGAAGACACGGTTTTGATGCGTCACTGCACAATGGTATACAAGTTTCAGAAGCAACCACATATCCTGTTGCATTTGTCAAGCTATTACTTAACACATGACTTACAGCTTTTAAAAATACAGTAGATCTAATATCAATCAGCTATGTTAAAGCTGCAGTCCTTAACGTTTTGTGTGTTTAAAATGTACAAAATTTATACAATAAGCGAGTACATCATGAGTCAATTTTCCAAACCGTGTTTTTGTCTTATCCTGACGGTACACCTATAATAAGTGTTTATATTCGGACTGTTTTAGACTAGTTCGGATCGTACCGCTGCGGAGTAGTACCTGCGTGACTCGTCATAGATATAAACAGGAAGAAGAAGCTCCGGCTATAATGTTCTTCCGCAAGACTCACACTGCGCTGTTTATTAACCGCTAGAGCGTCAAAAGTTACGGACTTCAGCTTTAAAGAAGGATTGCTGCTTACTGTAGGTATGAGTAAGTGTAAGTTTGCACAGTAACAAATTATATGATCAATTATTCATGGCAACCCTGTGGGAAAAAAAGAGCTAAAACCAGCCTAAGCTGGTTGACTGGTCTTAGCTGGTCTTCCAGCCCGGGCCAGTTGCATAAACATAGCTTCTAAATTAAGACTGTGTCTTCTTAATAAGTTACTTTTTGGATTCGAATTAAATTAAACCACTTGCAAGACTAGTCTGAGGAGTTATTGCAACCGGCCCCTTGGCATAGCTGGCTTAGCGGGCTGGTTTTTGAGGGGTTTTGGCCAATTTTTTATGGTCAGGCAGGGACACCAACTTCTTGACTATCTTAAACCAGCTGTCCAGCTTAGGCCGGTTTTAGCTGGGTTTTTTCTTTTTCCCAGCACGGATATTTTTTCATGATTTTAACTCATTTATCATATATCAAATAATTTAACCAATTTCAATTTTATTTTTAAGTTATACGAGATTCAGCTAGACAAAAAAAAAATGATATGGCTTGTGATACTTAAAAATAAGGTAGCAACTGAACTTACATTTTTTTTATTTGAATTAGCTGCGTTTTTTTAACATTGTGTAGGATTTTTACGGCCATAGAACTTCTCCACTGAAATGCACAGTTGTATTGACGCGTTTTGAAACCCGTTTTGTCCCACACCGGTGATTTTTTTGTTGGAAAGCAGCGGCTCGAAGCTAATTATCAAAAGCTTACCCCCTAAAGTGAAGCTTTCTCTAGATTGCCACAGATTGCTGGCATTTATTTTGAATGTCACTGAGTGAGCATGTAGGTGTAGAGACACCATCAGGACTCACGTGGGTGGAGACTGCGGTTAAAGCAGTTTCGTTTTGACGATATTATCACAATCACATATCTTATTTCCTTCAGGACCTGATGGCAACTCGAACACGAGAGATTCTGAATTCCTCGGTGAAGAATTGCAAACATGTTGTTGGGCCCCAATGACTTCAACTCACCGTCACGGCTTATTGTTTTAGAATGCTGCCAGGCCGGCAAGAGGATACTTTTTAATTTGGTTGTGGGAGTCTGGGCTGCGGGTCGTGTGAATGAGCATGTTAAATATTTAAGCAGGTGGATGCAGTGTTGTCATGGCTCCCAGACACACTCATGAGAACGACTGCGGTAATGAGGTAGTCTGACCCCAGATAGCCTGCAGGGCATGGTTGGTCATGTTGGCTTTAACAACAGCGCTGGTCCACTCACAGCTCCCCTTTAATTAAGGTCTCAAAAGGCTTTTTAAACATGTCTGATTGGAGAGTGCTGGGGGTTGTAAAACGCCATTAATAGCATTATGCACAGTTAAAACATAGCAGCAATATATTTAAGTAGGACTTGAGCAAAGGTCGCAACCTTTTTGGTCTTCTCCAAATACAATAAATGTCTCTTTATGCAGTAGGGAGATATCATATCCATATTACATAATACAGGACTAGTGCAGTTCACCGCTTAGGCTACTACTTCTAGGCCCTGTTTACACCTGGTATTAAGATGCGTTTTCTTTGCTCGGATCACAAGCGGACGTCGCTAATTACAGGTGTAAATTGGGTCTAAAACATTTTGATCTTTTCCACCTTCAACCACAGATTTCTTTCATAGTTTAAAAGGTCATCGAATGTGTTCAAACAGCCACTAAAGACCGTTTACTCCCCGCCTAATGAGTTAAACATTATGGGAAGCGCACTAGCCAGACGGGATTTAAACTCTGTCGGCTGAAGACCCAAGTTTGGTTTGATATAAAAAAAAACGTACCGTACACAATGTTCACTCACTATTCCTGATTTCTAACACACACTCACAGCGTTCGGCTGGTCTTGCGTCTGCCAGAGCAGAAACAAAAGCTGCTGCTCTCTGTATGTTTTTCTGTTGTCTCTGTTTATATGTAAATTGCGTGAGCTTATTTCGTTCATTAGATTTAAAGATCTGAAAAAGCTCATCCATTTACCAGCCCATAGACCCTCCCCTCAAAGAAATCAGGAAAAGTGGTTGAAAATGGACAAAAGAGACAGATTAAAACACCAGGTGTAAACGGGTGTGTCTCCTTCGTCTACTTGTGATCCGATCGACCAAAACACATCATAATACCAGGTGTTCAGTGAGGTTATTCCAGACGCAATGATGTACTAGTTTAAATATAAAACCCTTTTCAGCTCAGTTCATCTCCCACCATGCTTCGCATCATCGTCAGGTGTGTGACCAGCACGCATCCACATCGGGTTGAAGGCCACGTTACCAATTCTTCTCTTTTTAGACGTAGAGCTCGCTTGCTTTCTTGTGCTTTCGACTTTCAAGCTGCCTGTGAAGTTAACATCAAACAGCTGAAGCCCTGTGCACTGGCTTTGAAGAGCTGAGCTCTGCGATCCCCTTGTGCTGGCGCTGGGAAAAAGCTGCCACGCTAAAAAAGTCAAAGACCGCAGGGAACGGACAGTGAACTCAACCCACTCCGCCCTCCCTGAAAACACAAGGGAGCCTTTGAAACATATATTCCACTCTTGATAATGACGTTTCAGTGCTTCTGTCAGCCACGAGTGGAGGTGTGGTGGGCATGTGTCAGGATTTGCACCTGCCCACACTGCCAAAAGAACCAAAACCTGGTTCAATGACCATGGTATTCCTGTGTAATTACTGTGTGATTTCATGTAATATTCTAATTTTCTGGGATTTTGATTTTGTGGGTTTCATAAGCTGTAAGCCATAATCATCAAAATTATAACAAATAAAGTTTTGAAATATCTCACTTTGCATGTAATGAGTCTATATAATATATTAGTTTCACCTGTTAAGTTGAATTCTTGAAATGTATCAACTTTTTGATGATATTCTAATTATATGACCAACACCTGTGTATGTATATATTTATATATATATATATATATACTTCAAAACTGCAGTTTTGAAGTTTTTGTTCTTCAATTCAGCTTATGCCAGGTACACACTGTACGATTTTAGAGCCAATTTTCACTTGGACATCGTGTGCATGATCTAAAACACAATCTGAGAGAAGTGCTGATGTGTTGCCGATAACTGTCTGTGGCAGTGTGAAATGTGTTTTGACTGGAAATTACAATGGCGACGACCTACAACCAATGAGAAAGCAAGATAAAGATACCAAGCATGGCTTCTGCAAGCAACCATTATCTCCTTCATGTTCTTTTTTCTTTTTCAATGCAAATCAGTGCACAGGTAACTTGTATCGCAAGCCTCTTGTAGGCTGCCATTTTTAACAGGAAGAAATCCAATCTCACGCGTGATCTAACATTGTTTCATGTATCACTTCTTGCGTGTGTTTGGTTGTGAAATTTAGTTTGTAGACCAGACAGAGTTGTCTGTGATTCTTCCAATTGAAATGTGTAATGTTTGAACCCTTGTCTCGGATCCGTCGTGAAATTCGTACACAGCAGCAATGTAAATGGTACCTCAGAAAGTCGTTTAGTGTGAGAAGAACAGCGATCCTGCAGTGTGTATCCGGCATAAGAGGTTTACAGACCTCTGTATTGCGAAACTTCTATGCATGAGCTTGCGTTTCCGGTCTCCCGCATTCGTATGCATTTGAATGGAAGTCAATGGAATGAAAAGTGTAGCGTGACTGCCTCTCAAAGGGGTGTGACCAAAACCTAGAATGCTAATCAAACCAGTGTCCTGTACCCATAAGCATTATTTTTGTTGCATAGCAATGCTCTGTATGTCCGAGGCTATTGCGGATATTTTGAAGGCTGCACCCTTCAGAGATCCCCATCAAGATTGTCCATTTTCAGGAAATCAACTATTATAAAATGTAGCCTACTGTTAAATCTTGTGAGGCTTAAATTACTGCAATTTCTTTCCAACTTTGAAATATAGTGGTTGCTTTTCTGAAAGCAGACGGCCTCAAAGAGGAAACAAAGCATATATCTTGCAATTTAAATGTGCGTTCTTATTTTTTTGTGTAGTAGGCTACATGTGCTCTGTAAGTAGGCCTAGGCTATGTTTTCAATGTAGAGTAACCTTTGGTTCCATATAGGAACGTTTTATTTGCTTAAAAGTAAATGAACTGTTTATGTTTCCTCAGAGTTCATTTTCATATTGTATGAAACTATTTTTACGAAGGCACGATTCCGCGTCGATGACGTCATCCTTCGGGGGGGGGTTGGGGTCGGGGGAGTTGGGGTCGGGTCGCTGTGTGGACGTGACAGGCGAGCACCTCGCGGGCGCTAGGACCCGGGAATGCCGAAGTGCTTTATCTCATCCATTACATTCCCCTCATTTATTCTGTAGATTCAGTGAGCGCAGCACAGCACAATAACTCTCATACAGTTTCACATCCAACCATATTCGCTGCACGGGAACAAAATGGTGAGAAGTGAGAGAGAGCAACGAAGAGAGGAGGTGAAGGACGAAGACTTATTTCTGGAGTCCGAAGCATCTTTGGATCAGCAAGATTTTGAGATGTCTACTTGTCCTTTCAATGACGTTTTCAACTCCACAGACTCTTCCATGATAAACACTTTCCTAAAAAATGTACAAGTTTTACTGGAGGCTGCCAGTTACATTGAGAGCGCCGAGAGAAAAGATGGAAGTAAGTAAAATAATAGTGCACTTAGGAGTGATTTTTGACTGATTTGCGTATTGCAGAGAAACTGTTTCATTGTCAATAGACTCAGACAACAAAGGGTTGAGTTCATCGAACAAGTAGACAAGGAACATGTGCATTGTACCCCGACATACGATGCACCGCCACGATGCTTTTAAAGGTTCAAGTTTCCAAAATGTAAAAGTAGCCTTTTTCATATTTTAACATGTTTTTATAATGCATATAATCCTCTAATGCAGATACTTAAATGGTTTGGGTTGATTTCAGAGCTGTTTTTATCTGCACAAAGTGATATAATGTCAAATTGCATATGTTCATGTATTATTTCATGCGTCAGAGACACAAAAACAGGGGAATAATTCCCTCTGCAGCACTTAATGTCCCAAATCGCACACTGACTGTCCCAAGCTGGCATGCACTGTCATACGAGGCAGTTCAGAGTCTGGCATTGTTCGGCAGTGAGACATGCCAGGCTGTTTGCCACCTCTCTCTCTTTCTCTCGAGGAACATAAACAAGTAAATTAATAAATAAATAAACAACATTTGCTGGCACAATACACACACTGACGTCACCTCTTAGGCTACTGTGTACGCGCTTTGCACCTTATAACTCCATCACAAACGTATAATTGTGTAGCCTATGTATATGACTGAATACAAATAAAGGCATTTGATCTTATTACGTTGTTTTTGTTTGAGCATTAAATTGTGCTTTGTCCAGTTAGGAAATTATGGGAAAAAAATCTTCGTAGCCCTCGTTTTATATTATTAGCATCCATTTTAAATGTATAAGACTAATCGTGTCTGGATGTAAACTAAAATAGTAAGCTATAATGAGAAGTTTAATAAGCACTTTAGGAACAATAGAATTTGATTATGCTTTCACAAACTCGCTCCAAAATATCATCCGATTTACTTGCATTGACACTCATTGCGATTTAAAGAGAAACCGAATCATATGGGGTAAATCTGAAATGTTATATGCAGACTGCATATATCTACTTCAAACGAGTTCACAAAATTGCCTTCCTGTTTCCTAGGGGGGTGTGTTCACATGACATCCACATGGCGCACGTTGCGCTGATCTGATTGGTCAGAGCTTGTTGCTTTGGCGGACGCTTACTAGAGCCTCTGACCAATCACAGAGCTGCGGGGCTATGATGTCATATGTTGCTGGGCCTGGCTTAAACGAGACTGGAAGTGAGGGCTTGTGGGAGTTGAAGTACGCTGTTTCCAAACTGGAAAATAAAAATATAATTTTTAAAAGCGTTATTATGCCATGTAACGCATAACGCAGAAGAAATTGCCCCGCTTGTTACATGCCTACTTACCAAGGAATTAATAATTATAAATAAATGGATAGGCTACATGAAATATTGATTTTAGTTATTGTGTTATTAGCCTAGACTGCACTGGTATGTGGGGTTTCATTCACAGCATATTCAGAAAAATAATGACTACAATAGTAAGTTACATATTAATGAATATATATATATATATATATATATATATATATATATATATATATATATATATATATATATATATATATATATATATATATGTTTTACTCGGGTTTGCTAGAAAATGCTATATATTCATTAGGAAGACTGTGTTAAGGAAGTCGTGTATAAATGTGCCCAATAGGAAACAATATTTATTTAGCTTCTATTAAGTACAGAGTAACTATCTAAGCAAGGGTATTCTTTTAATATGTATTACCAGGGCTTTAAATCAGACTGTCGTTTGCGAGCCAAAGGGCCGGTTTGGTGACGGACTCAATTTCCCACAATGCCCTGCGCCGAGGTCTCTATCCGCTCAGCTGTTAAAACAGTAGGTAAACAAACTGAGGGAGGAGAAAAGAGCGCAAGCACCAGGGACTTCGCAGGCTGGGCTCTCGGGGACTTTTTTTGTACCTGTTTCTATTAATTTTATACACTTTATACTCGACTGTTTTCCTAAAGCACTTTTACTACTTTGATATTCAGGCGTCGGATGTTTTATTTGTGTTTAATTTCCGGTAAACCAGCTTGTTAACAGTGAAGGAAATACCTCGAGTCGACGGTTCAGCAAATAGAAACAAGAATATAAAGTGAATCTTCTAAGGATTATTCAATGCTTGGTTTTGCTACGCGACAGCTGTCATCGTGATCACACATCAGGAAAAAAAAAACATCCCTAGATTTATTCAAACGATGACTGCTGTGCTGAATATACAGACGTTACTGGAAGCAGCCGAATATATAGAAAGGAGAGAAAGAGGTACATATTTGATGGTTATAAATCACGTTTATAGCATGACAACTGTCGTGTCATTCGGATCAACGTGTGTTTTGAAGTGTGAGGGGTGTTTAAAGGGACTTGAGCCGATTGGGATGTGGTGTGACTCGTTTCTGTGGTGTCTTTTTCAGAGTGTGAACACGGATATGCCTCGACCTTTCCGTCTATTCAGCACTCGAGCTACCAGAGACAAAGGAAATTCCGAAATAAAAAGTGCAACAACAACCACAACAGGTAAGCACATGATCTGACCCTCCACTTCCACGAGAAAGGAGAATAAAATCTGCTGGAGAAAAGCCAGGGAGAGACGTGTGCATAGATCACACTGCTATGGCATCTGTCAGGACATTCATATCACTACATGATATACGGCCATGCTTGAATTATTGCTGCTGTATTTTCTTGAGCATTTCCTATGTACCTTTTTAACCGCAGCTCAATTTCTGGTTAGGTTTTGTTACGTTTAAAGGCAGTATAAACTTTTAATTGCATTATGCCTGATGTACTTTCCTATATTTATGTATACATATATATGTTATAAAGCGTGCTGTGTTATTATTATTGTTATTATTAATGTTTGTTGTATAGTTTTGGGGGAGGGTAGCTCTCATCAGCTGATTGTCAAACGGGACTGCTGCAGCGCTGAGGTTAGGGACCGTGCGGAAACTCACGTCCTGTTTTCGCCTTTGGCCGCCATGGGGTTTCGTTTTGTTCGAACCGAAAGTTTGTAATTTTCGGTTTATTACAACCAGTAATCGCATAATATCCGCTTAGTATTCCGTTAAAAAAACAAACAAACTAACACTCAAACCAGTTTTTGAATGTGTCTATTATAAGTAGAGGTTTTTAATTTTATCCCGGACCCTTGAACACTCGGCTCTTATTTACAGCAACTGTTGTTTTCAGGCTGCCAAGGTGAACAGCCTGAGGCGTCTTTATTAAATGATATTTCCACGTTATTCTTCTTCTAAAACATGTTTCGGAAAATATCGCCTAATCTCCCCCCTAAAATGTCGATTCAATGAAAGAAACAAATCGAAAAATTTATAACAGGCGCTTTAATCCGTCCAATAACATAAACTTTTGCTGAATCCTGAAAATAGGGCACGCGACTAACGCAACAAAAAAATCACGATATTATTATATGGTTTACTAGATTTTAAGATGCCAAAAATTAATCTAGTTAGCCAGTTCACTATAATGCATTTAAGTTATCTTAAACTGTCTATAAAAAGACAGTTTTGTTGAATCACGAAAATGGTGCTATGATGCCAAATATCTGTTATCTTGGTATATGTTTTTTTTTTTTTTTGAGATGCCCAAAAATTTCATCTAGGTAGTCAGCTGACTAGGTTTTGTGGTGGCCAAAAATGTCAGCTGGCTTGGCAGTTCTCTATAAAGCCGACACAATTCATTTGCAAGGTTATACTCTCTTTATTAAATTATTTTTCAATGTTATTCTCCTTTTAAAACATGTTTTGGAAAATTATGAAGTCATTTCCCGCTAATTGTCGATTTAATGACAATAAAACAAGTTGAAAATACAGTAATAGGTTGAAAATACAGTAATAGGCCATTAAAACAGTCAGCTGAATAGGCTTTGTGGTGGCCAAAAATGCCAACTGGGTCGGTAGCTCACTAGGTTTTGATATGCTCAGAATTTCTGTTTCTGTGGGCATTTTGCCAGGTTTTTGTGATGACCAAAAATGCCATCTAGGTGAGCAGCTCACAAGGTTTTGAGACACCGTGTGCGTGTTATTGTGTTTAGGGTTGTGTGAGTGCCATTGGTTTCGTTTCACTTCATGTCTATCAGACATCTTGATGACTGGTCTGTTTTACTGTACACAAAGCGAACAGTGATGGAGGGAATGTAAAGGAAACACTGTCTGATCATCTGCCATGCATGTATGGAGGTGATTCGATAGACTGACCCAAGGAGAGTTATCAGGCCTCTTCAGGAGGAAAGATTGTGGGGGAAATACTTTTCCACATATGTCAAAAACAAGCGTGTGGGGCATCCCGGTTTTTTTGTTTGTCTTTGTCTGCCTTGGGCAACACAATTTTGTCTCAAAGACTGTCACGCTCATGCTGTGAATTAAAATTACGAATACACTAGTATACACTGTAAGAAAACAATTACCTGCAGTGCGTTATTCAAACACCTGTATAAAATACCTCATATTTACATATATATTTACATATATATTAAGTATATTTGCCTCTGTTTTTACAGACTTTTCTTATCACACAAAATCAAGAGCTGTGAAAACAGAGCTATACTGTTAATAAGTCTTTTCCTCCCTCGCTTTATTCCTCCTCCCCACTGAGCGCACAAGCATCCTCCCGTGTGAAGCGGAGATACCATAAGGTCAGCTGCAGGATGCCAGAAATATTGGTATTAATAGTCGCCAATAAAAAGAAGTGGTCACATGACCCACGGAGAAGTAGGCCTTCGCTGCAGCACGTCTTGCAGCTCCTGCAACGGGATTGCCATGCACCAGTTTGTCCGGCCATTTAGTGCTTTGGAAAAGCTTTCAGCGTGTTGCCACACAAAGAGCCTCTTAGGGGGACGGCTGATTCACTTTACATTATTAACATAACACTGACTCGTGCTCTCAGAGAGGGCGAGAGAGAGAGCGTCCACTGGCACTCACTCATTGTACGAGGAGGAGAGCTCTCTCACGTGCTCACATATATAGGCTGGTCATTGTGCGCGCTCTCTCTGCTCTGCACACTTCATTTCTCTGTCTTTTCGCTGCAAACAAAGAGTTGCAGTGACATGTGGGTCATCTAGAGGAGCCTTTATAATTCCCTATGAAGCCACTTGATTGGTTGTGATGGGGGAGCTGGTTCAACCCTCCAATAAAGATTAATTAGTAAATCCATTGGAACCTTTAATGACGCATAGCCTTGTTCTTTACGAGCGCCCAAGCTTTTTTTGGGCTCGCGCGTTCTCTGATCTCACGATGAGAGCTGACGTATAATTCGGGAGCTAAGTGCTCGAGAAATAATCTTGTGTTTATGATGAGGGTTATGATAAAAACCTTTAGTGCACTTAATACCTCACAGACTCACAAACAAGTTGAAGTTTGCTAATTCATTGCTTCTGTTTTGTTTTATAGGTCCACACACAATGAGCTGGAGAAAAATCGGTAAGTAGGATTTTTAAGGTTTTTTTTTTTTTCCATTTTAAGGCTTATTGTCATTGCACCGACAGACGTCAACAGATAAGTTCATTAGGTTTTGTGAAAACAGTGCGTTAACCCTGTTGTCATTGCACTGCGCTTGTTTACACTGATTGAACATGTTCAGTCTGCGTTTGTTGGGTTGTGGAAAGTCTGAGAAGTGACTCACTGTAATCTGGTGATTGTTGCCGTTGGTCGGCGTCTGACGTGGCAATGATTGAGAATATCACAAGCCAGACTTAAACTTGCATTAGCCTCATGACTCAAACTTGTGCAATAATTGACCACAATAGGTAAAAATTATTAGGAAAAAAGGTGAGAATCTGCAAGGAGCTGTGATCATATCAATATTTGAGCCCCAAATGAGAACATTTGCTTTAGATCAGAGGTCTAGCTCAGCTCCTGGAGGGCCACAGTCCCATAGAGTTTAGTTCTAACCCTGCGCCGACACACAAACCTGTAGGTTTCAAATAAGCCTGAAGGCCTTAATTAGCTGGATCAGGTGCATTTAATGAGGGTTGAGGCTAAACTCTGCTAGGCTGTTGGTTTGACACCCCTACTTTACGTCTACACGATGTATTAAAAACGGAAAAGTTTTTCCTTTTCTTTTTTCACATACAGACGACAACGTTGTCAAAACGATCCCCGTTCACAAGCATCTGCGAAAACAACTAAAAACACTGTTATGCATGCCAAGCCAGTAGTTGGCGATGCCACTTTTTAAAGAAACATTTCACGTCTATAGTCAGAACACGTAATACGCATGACGTCACAGTTTTTTACAAATTTGCTTTTTTGACGACCGTGTATCACTTTGAAAACCCGTTTTCAAAAGCTTGCATTTTTTGAGGCCCCCAAAACGCTGATGTAAATGAATCGCCAAAATGCATAGTTTAGTAGGCTATATTGTGACTGAAAACAGTAATGTATTGCAATCTTTTATTCTAAACTGGGCGTTTGTGGTTTGAGTGCTTTGCATAATTGAAGAGCACGGGATTGAAATTGTCAGTAAAAACAATGTGAAGGAACTGCGTACATTCCAGGTTTGTCATACCAGGAAAAGACTGCAACACTGTAAAAATACTTACAAATGAGACAAGTTATATATTGGTCTTTCCCAAAAATATGAATGTGAAAGTGTTATTAAAAATTGTGATTCTGTGATCACTCTAAATTGTAATGTAGACACATGCATTTTCTGCGAAGCTGCTTTGAAATATGTACTGTGAAAAGCGCTATACAAATAAATGTGAATTTAATTAATTCTTGATTGTAAGGAAATTGAAACAGTGAAACATCGCAGTGCTTTAAAATATTATTTTTTCCGTCACTTCAAGTATGGAAGCTTCTACTAAAATTCATAAAATATGAAATAAAAACAATACATAAGGCTAACAGGAAGCTGAAGAATAGTCCTACAGTTGTCCCAGCTTGTCCCTGCAGCAAAAGGTAACTAAAAGTGAAAGTAAGTGGTGACCCAATTCTTCTAATCTAAGGGCATTCCCTCTCCTTATGGCTCGCCCGCTCCTCGGTCCTAAACAACTACAGCAGCCACAGTTTCAGATTACTAGCCAGAGTGCAGGGAGACGACAGAAACCAGAGACACAAACATATGTCCTTTCTTTCACAATGCCAGTTGCATAATAGGAAGAGAATGAACAAAAGGAAGCTAGTTATTGCGGTAGGTGTACATTATTAAGAGAATACAAGTGTTATTTCTTTGAAATGACCCATACCTGTGGGTGGAGTTTTATTTGAAATCAACACCCATGTGTGGCGTGAGCCTATACAGACAACTGTATGCTTTAGTCTCATGAGTTCTTATCTGATAGGCGTTAGACGGCGGCAGTGCGGGGCTTGTTGTTTAGGCACTGCACGCGAATACTGAGGCTCCACTTCAAAGACTCAAAATAACTCTTGTCTAGACGAGCAGCAGCAGCAACTCCTTTGTGACCCTCTATATGAAAACCTGGAGATCTATGAACTTGCCTTAAGCACAGCCTACTCATGAAGTGTCACGTTTATTTGCTCGCCAGACATTTTAGTTGGGACATGGGTGAGACAGAAAACTTGTTAGGCAAAGTGGTCAAAGTCTTAGGCTACTGGTGGACCAAAACACAGTTTTAGTTCAAATAGTTTTGAATACACCATACTTATGTGAGCTTGAAAATAGCCTCATCTCCTCCCAGACCAGCTGTGTTTCTCAGATAATGTCTACGCATGAGAAGGGTTGTCACTGCACCGACACGGGGTTGGATGGGTTTGGGGCAGATAAAGATGCCAGGGCTTGTCGGACAGCCTTTAGTGTCAGCACAAAGAAATATTACACAACACATCATGACGATGTCAGCAGTCACACCCAGCACTAAACCATATTTCACCTGACTCCACATTACTATTCTGTCTATTACAGTTCTCAAAGACTGGACACCCATCATTTTTATTTGACCTAATATCCCTTCTAGCTTGTGATACACCACAATACTTTGAAATAGTCATACGGAAGTACAAGGGGGACAGTTTCCTGTTGGCCAAAGCTTTACTGCAGTCCAGAGTAGCAAGCGGTTGCCATTTTGCATCAGGCATCACATACACTTTCTGTTTGATGAACATGTAAGATAGCTCACATTGTTTTTGTATGTCAGAAATAAAGAGGAAGGAGATGAAAGCCTTGTGACCGCATTCTGGCTTCTCGCAACCCGCGACACATATACAGATAACATGTGTGTTCATACAAGCCTGCTGCCTTTTGATCTTATGATGCCTTTGAACAAATGTGGTGAGCCTCAACTTCCTTAACTTGGGTTAGGGTGCAGAGTTCGGATGTCAGAATGTATTTGCTGAGGAAGATGTCAAATTGAACTGAAATCACTGATTTCATTTCCAATTATGGGTGTTATGTGGTTGTTAATTATTGGGTACATGCAAGTGAGGGTGTTTGGCTGTGTGTTATGCATGTTGTGTGGGCTGTGGTGTGTTTGACAGTCAGAATGCAAAGGCTCAGGAATAAAGCTGCCAAGCTGGCTTACTGAAAATAGACCAATGGCCCTAAGAAAAGATCTTTTCAGAACGTAGAGGAGCCCGGGCTGATTGGCTACAACACTCCTCCACCCACAATGAGAATTGTGAGAAATAAAGTGCGTGCAGAAGATAGGACGTCATCCGTAGCCATGTGTTCTCTCAAGAACTTGCTGTCGACAACCGTACGTGTTTTCCTTCCTGTGTTCTAAGGAAGATGGAGTCAGAACATTCCGCTTCCCCTGGGAATTCCTGAAACCCTCTGGAAGGGAAGCCAGAACTGGCTGTTCTCGCTGACCTGATGCCTTGTGAGCTTTTCTTGGCCAGCAAAAGCAGCTTAGGAAGTGTGATCTTTAGTCAAGTAAGCAATGCAGACTCGCACACGTGCCAGGGCATGTTCGCAACGCACACGTAGACGCACACTCATGCTATGGAAGGTTGACAAAGCTCTGGGTGTTTTGGGTGATTCAGGAAGGACACACACCCCTGTGGCAGTCTTCAAGTTCTGTCGGAAGGGTATAGCAGAGGACATTTGAGATTCGGAGGCCACTAATGCTCTGCCTTGCCCCACATTTACTGTGTTCTGTAAAAGAACACTGTGTTTCATTGCATAAACATGCAAATACAACATGCATGGCTACTAGTGGGTAATGTTGCAGAAGCAACACAAACAGACCCACATCCTTGATGGCACTGTGAACCTTGCTATACAACAACACCTAACATTTTTAGACTCCTCCTTACTAATACAACCAAATTCTTGAATTACAGGCTGAAATCTAGAAGCATTCCTGAGTGGCATAATCACTTGGTTCAGCAACACCCTTAAAACCTGATAATAAAGTTTTTATGATTAGTTTCGACATTGCGTCAAAGTATGACCGTTTGCAGGCTTCAAGGTTGAAACCTAACACTCAAGATAGGGGCAGGGACCAATTGTAATTGCTTAACGACTGGTGAATGAAAAACCCATTATCGGGCAAACTACTTCTTGAAATATTGGGGCGACATGTCCTCCTCTATGTAAATGGTGGTTGTGGCCCTGGGGCCTGCCACAGATTGTAATATATTGAGTTTTGCTTGGCCTATGGAATCACCATGGCAAGCTGGACAAAGCCATACTATCCACCCATCCAATTGGTGGAGCCCTTGAAGGTCATCCAATCATAACCGGCGACATTGATCTACAGCCTTTCTTTGTGTGTCATGGCCTTTGATCTGATTACGGAAGAGTCCTATGGCTGTCTGCCCTTCCACCACCGCCGTGTTTATTTTTTGTGTTTGGATTAGGCATCCTTCCGGGGAAGTAAAGTGGATTGAGTGGATTTTCTGAGAGGGAGCGAGAGAGTGGTGTCATTCAAACATCTGGTGACGTTTCTGTTTTCTGATTTCGGCCCATTTGTTTATGGGATCACCTCACATTTTATTAGATTACCCAAAGTGTGCACAACGTTCTGGCCTATTGAAATACGTATAATAGAGAATCTGTGTCTTTCATGCACATGGCCATCTGCAGGAGCTTTAGGGATGGGGGCAGCGATCACATGACTACACACATAAACTCTGTGGGCATGTAAGTGGGGTCTGCTGTTCTGGGCTGTGGAGCAGATTACAGCTCAGCGCGTGTGAGCTAATCCAAGTGTTACTGATGGGCCAGAGCGGGCCTTGCTCCTCCACAGCTGTTACTGTCTTAGTTTGTATGTGCTTCTTTATTTCCCTATGATCTTTAGCCATCACTCCGCCAGTAGTCCATTAATGCACATGTGTTTAATCAAGGGTGCAACAGAGGTATATCCTCGGCCCAATGTAGGCTAATTGTCATTCTGTCTCCCCCTACTAGAGATGACCCAATGTTCAACTAGTTGCCCAACAACCGACTATACGATTGAAAGTGACAAGTTTATTCACGTATTTAATTTGTTTGTTTTTAGTTTTGATATTTTTAGGGATAGTTCTATAATTAGCATGCTTTGCCTTAGTTTGTTAGACTGTTAATAAAATAAGTTGTGTCTTTAAATTAATCTTATTTAAAGTAACTTTGCTGCAACCTTACACATTCAGAATATTGACTTTGGCAATTGCAGTTCTTCTCACACAGTTTTTTTTGAGCATCCCACCAAGAGAATTGCATGAAGTTAAAAATAGTCCAACTTGTAAAAAGCCTTCTTGAAACCCTTGCAGTTACGTTGTGCTCTGTTGATGTTGACTACTAGTTAGTCAACTAGATTTTTAGGCAACCCCACCCACTAGTTGATTTTGAAAATATGTATTTTTGCACATACACCCCCCTTTGTGTGACATACTACAGTAAGCTGTTATTGGTTCATTGCTCAAAGGCATCTTTGTTTGTGAGCATGTTTACATAGACTTCTGTGACAGTGTCTTTCTGTACTGTACTTCAACCACTATCTCTCTCTCTTCCTCCCACATCTTTATTCATCTCTTTTCATTCTCTCCATCCTGACTACCCCCACCTTCTTACTTTACATCTGTAACCATCTCTCCCTCCTTCTCCCTCCCTCCCTTGCTTTCTACCCACATTTGTAGGTTGCTTTTATTCACAGCATGAGTGTATGTCGCTTTTAGGTTGGTATCTCTTTAATGTCATGCTGCTAACGTAGCTTTTCGTCCAGTTTTCGGGCAGATTACACGTGAACAGAAGACTAGCAGCAATAATGGCCTCCCATCTGTGTGTGTTTACGTGGTGGGGGAGGATACAGCGCTTGTTTAATCTAAGAGCTGTTCGAGAGCTCGGGACTGTTACTGATATGATGGGGACACGTCTTCACGCTCACTCGTTGTGAAACCATAATAAAAGCATGAGGCCAGACCTTTAAATAAAACAAGGCTTAAACAAGCTGGTAACCCAGATGAAGCTGTCAGTCCCAGTATTGATCAGATCCGAACTAGGGCTTGAGAACCCAGAGCCTGTTCTCGCTCTATAATCTGTGCACTGGTGTGCAATAACCCAGCCATGTGACCTAATGCTCCAAAGGCATCATGTGAGGCATTAGATAAAAACATACTATCAAAGGAGAATCTGGAGGAAAACCTTGCCTTTTGTAGAGTGCAAGCATTGCTGTATGTAACCTTTTCTTATCAGTGCAGATTTCTGTTTGCTGCACAGACAGAGGTGCTGATTCTGTGTGGGAAACGTGCGATTTCCTGCTGTGGATGAAGCACGCAATATACACAAATATATATGTATAGTTGGCAAGTAGCCATGCTGATTGAGAGGGGAAAATATGCATGCAATGTTGTGTTCTTGATGCAGATTACAATTTGAGGATGTGTCAGAATCATGTCTCCCTTTTGACCTTGACTTTAGTTATTAACAAGTCAAGCCCATGACATTATGCCAACACCATGCATTATTTACCAATAGACCAAGCAGAATCTGGGACAAGCATGCGTTTCTTTTCACCCCCTAATAAATTCCCCCACCACACCAGAGGACCAGGCGTTGTTTCACAGCCTAACTGTTGCCCATATTCACAATGTCCATCCATATGTGTCTAACATTCATGTGTGCTGTATTTACTTCAAAATTGAATCTGATTATCTCCCAGTGTAAATAAATAATGTAAGATACATTTAACAGTTGTTTGTATAATTAAATGCAATCAACATTTCACGATCGTGACAACCGTGACTGAGCCTGTGTGTTTATTTTTATGAGTCATTTAAAGGGCATGTTGAAGATGTTTTGGATAATACAATTCTTGCTCCGGGTGTAAGAGAGGACAAGTCTGAACATGTTCAACCTTAAGGGGCACGTTTGATTTGAGTTATTATTAAACTTGTGAGTTGTAGTGAGTTCTGTATATGACTAATGCAGAGGAGTGTAAAATTCAGCGTATTTACCAGAGCCAGAACAGACTCAGCTCACAGCTTTGAAGCACAGTTTCTGCACACCCACGATTATCAAGGGTCATTCGTTTACGGTTTTAAAACCAAATGAACTGCCTACAGAGGCAGCATTTAAAGGAATAAAAGAAATGTAATTACATTACATGATACATTTAAATCTTGTATAACTTATTACATTCCTTAACTTATTTCGATGAGTCAAAGCAATGCAAAAACATTGCCATAACAAATGACTGTTTTTATTTGTGTCTGTTCATGCAGTGCTACAAATCAACTACTTCATGTTCCATGGCTGTTCAGTCTTTTAGGTTCCCTAAAGAACTTTTTAGTGATTATTCTTCTTAGTGCGAAGAACATTTCAACTGTTTTCCACTATAAAAAATAAAAACTTTTGTTGATTGGAAAATTTGCATGGATTTTAAAAGTGCTGTACATAAATAACCTTTATTTTGAGTTTTATGATGCCACCGCAGAAGGCAGCTGCCTATGTAGGAAGCAAACTGCTAGCTAATTGATAATGTGATAAAGTTAATATGTTACATAACTTTGCTGTGCATGGATGGCTGTAATTCACACAAGTTATTCATATAAATAGACCTTTTTACATACGTCATGCGTGTTTTTGCTTTGTTTCAGTTTTGTTTTCTTATGTTGTGCAACGGTTCTTTCCAAGTATCACAGAAACTAAAGTGTTTTTGGTGTGACGTCATAATTGGGTCTTGTAAAGATGTTGTTTGCCTTCGAGACGACGGGCTTAGTGACAGTTGTTTGGCACGTTCTCTGTCTGGCGACTGAATTGAAGTCATTTATCATGCCACACACACACCAAAGCAAACACGCACGTATATACAACCTTCCCACCAAGCGCTGCTTGTGTGTGTGATCTGACGCCCGTCATGTCTGGAGACGGATGATATGGGGGATAGCGTGAGAAGTCTTTTAGAGATATTTGGGTTACATGTGGTTGCCATGCCAATAGGGTTGTAGGGCAAAATCGTTGTAGATGAACTGGAGGCCTGGTGCAGTAATTTGTGCAAGCTACAAGTCAGCCTAAAATACCATTCCGTCACCTATAGCTATTAATGCACCAGATTGATCAATCAATGTCCACACACACTGAAGGCAGACAGAGGAACATCTGCAATGAGGGTGTGTGTGTGTGAGAGACTGCTGTCCAGATAACAGTGCCCTCTCTGTGGTGCTCAGACACGGCGATAAGGCTTGTGATAAATCTACCGCCATTGTCACTGGCTAGACAGACTGTATATGTGAAAGAAAGAGAGCAGCCTTCTTCATTGCCGATAAGGAGGAATCCAAACGGAATTAGAGTTGAAAAGCCTCAATAACACAATTAGAGACACACTCTCAGATAGCGATCACCCATGCGCAAGCACACTCATGCCCGTGTGCGCTCGTAAAATGTAGACAGCGCGTCTGCTTGTGTTTTTCTTTCATGATTGTATGTATCATTGATAGTTTTTGTTAATTATTTGAATTAGATTACATTTTCATGTTCATTTTGATTAAAAATTTCTATCAATTTTGTTGTTTTCGGTCATTTTTAGTTAAAATTGAAATGAGAAATGATTACTTATGAGAAGAGTTTAAGTTTCGGCTGCAGGATCAGCAGCCAATCAATGTGTGCCATGTGGCTATGATGAGATCGCTCACAGATTGCATGTAAAGGACCATCAGCATGCACCCTTATATTTATATAATGTTTATTTTATTTAAAGTACAAATTTTTTTATGACTTAAGTTTGCGATAATAACCTGTTGGGTGTATAGAGTGAGTACTGCAGGTCACCTCTCTGTCATAAAGGAGATGATTACATTCCAAGAAATCAAAGTGCTTTAGTCAGTGTGTGTGTGTGTGTGTTTGTATTTAAGGTACAGAATGAGGTGTTGTCTTGTAAGCTTTTGATCTAACCACACACGCACATCAAGTTCATTGCATTGTTTCAGGGCGTGTGCATGTGTGTATGAGTCTGACTTTTGTTTTGTCACGTTTCAGGCGAGCCCACCTCCGTTTGTGTCTGGAGCGATTGAAGACCCTCATCCCGCTGGGACCAGACTGCAGCCGTCACACCACTCTGGGACTCCTCAACAAGGCCAAATCACACATAAAGGTAAACACACTTGTGAGGAGCTCCCATGGTTGTCTGTTGCTCCTACATTAATCAAATAAGAGCTATGGGCCAGTTGTTGAGCCCATGGTGCTCATGTGGGAAATATGAGTTTGAATTTGGCTCACCACATTTACTCTTGTGATTTCCTGTCCACCGTAAACCAGGAAAAGTGGTAAAAATGGAAGTAAATATAATTGCTATGCCCTTAGTGATTGTTAAGCATAGCCAAATACCTCATTGAGGCCAAAATGTTGGGATCACATGACTAGGTTTATTAGTCTATATCACATACGTATTGGCTTTATATATGTATCTGGTCTGAATCTCATTAACCACTAGACAAAATGTACAAGATCACACCTAAGATACTCAGATTATTAACATTCACACATTTAAACAGCCTCTACACCTTAAAAATAAACACGCCACCGCATCCTGTGAATAGAGCCACGTCCCTAAACAGGACAATTTAGTTTCTATCCCTTAAGAGCTTTATTGTAAAACGCATGTCAAGCACTACCGACAGATACTTTCTATTGTTGGAAATATGTGATCTTAACCAAACTGAAAATAAAAGGGTTTTCATTTTAATGTCTTACTGGTTTTCCCCTTCATAACTGGTTAAGCTGTCCCGACCAGTTATATGTGTGTGTGCGTTTGCGGTTTTAGCAGGGGGGTCATGCTGTATTGTTCTAGGGTAATGTATTATAAGGTCACAGGGGTCATGTGTGGAGGCATTATTGGTCCGAACTGGGTTCAGAACTGTAGTAAACAAATCCATCAGTCACATGAGCTTGACAAACACACACCTCTTTAAATTATCCCATCCCTTCCTCCTGTTTTATGAAGCATGATGTTAATAAAGTTATCTAAAACTTTGTAGTAACTAGTGGTTAGCGCTATTGAGGTCAACACTGGTTTGAATCTGGCTTGCAACATTTCCCAATCCAGTGATGAAAAGGGAAAACTAAATTAAAGGTCTCGTAGTGCCGAATGTGTCTTTACATATGCATTAGCTGTAATAACCGTTGTTGATTACACCATGAATTCTTTTGTGTGAGTCGTTAGGGTTTCTCAGTAATTATCCGTGAGTCACCGTTCTTTGTCTTCTCACAGAAACTGGAGGAAGCGGAGCGCAAGTCAGCGTACCAGTTGGATAATTTGGAGCGAGAGCAACGGCACCTCCAGAGGCGCCTGGACCTGCTGCGGGGCGGTGGGGGGGTGCTGGAGGGTGAGAGGGTACGCACTGACAGCGTGGGCTCCACCCTCTGC